>NC_140451.1:24252219-24757219 GCF_963576455.1 Neolamprologus multifasciatus
TGTGAACTGCAGAAGAGTTTCAGAATTTAAAATGGGCTGTGGCAGTCAAAACATTTGGGACTAGCTGGTCTAAAGGACTGTAACTCAAACATTACAATTATGAATCCCAGTAAGACTTCATTCTGGAGTTTGGATGTTTGCTTCCTTTTTAGAAGATTTTGGTAGATAACAGCTTTACCAAAACAGTCTGTCATTAAAACAATACAGTGAGTCAAAGAGATGGTGGAGTAGGAAATATAACTGTCATTTTTAGTGATGAAGAGAGGACCCAAACTCAAGAAAAAGAGAGAAACATAATAGACATCCTGATTAAGGTTACAGGGAAGACTGGACTATATGTACAAACGGTGGGGAGTGAGACACAGGTGAAAACAATCAAGACAGCGAAAAACAAGGCGGTCAAGCTGGAACAAAACATGACAGGAAACTTAATGAAGTGTTTCCCTTCACAGCACAGAATCTGGAATAGATACCAAAGTCTATTGTTATCAAGATCAGGTAGCTAACTCTTGCTGAACTTCTTATCATTATTCAGTTTTTAATCAATTACATTCCTATACTATAATAATATAACTATAAGTGCCTGTATCTGCTGGAGGTTTCTTCCTGTTAAATGGGAGTTTTTCCTCCCCACTGTCACCAAAGTGCTTGCTCATAGGGAGTCATATGATTGTTGGGGCTTTCTTACAATATAAAATGTTGTGATTAAAAACTATAAATAAAATTGAACTGAACTGAATTGAATAACTTCTATAATTTACTAAATCACAATTAATGCTAGTTCCTATTGGAACATTACATGTGTCTGTTTTGTAACGTGCTGCATTACTGTTCCTAATTTCAGTCACATTACAGTTGTTGATGAAAGAATTACTACACTGCATACATTTTACAAAAATTTGCAAATTCAGGGGGAAAATTCATCAAATGTGGCTTTTCATGCACACTTTGCACCAATGACCTGACCTCAGTTTGTGCAGGACATAGAACAAAAATGGCAGAGTGCTACACTGTTCTTTAAAGGCGAGGATATCGACGTTATTTTTGGAATTTCATTCACAAAATGAAAAAGCATGTGATGCAGAAGTGCAAATTGTATGCAGACAAGAAACCACTATCCACCTTAATAAAACAAAAACAAATAGCAAAAGCCCTCCAGTACCAGAATCATGATCAAGATTAGTGTAACAAAATTAGAAACAAGTAGATTTGTTACCATACAGCAGCTACAAGGGAAAACATTCACCATATCTATAGTAGATTGGTACAACATTTTTAAGGTTACTTTCCACTTTGTCGTGATATTTAAACACCAAGACAAAGACCTTGTTTATGTCCTTTGTATTAGGACAGAGGTTTATCCCAAAAGGTCGATCCATTTATCTCTGCACAGTTTTCTCAGTACGAGGGTGCTGAGCATGCATCAGAAGAGATTTGTGGTCATATGTGAGCTGTGGTCATATGTGAGATGTGACCAGGTGATCTCAGGTAATGTTGCAGAACTGAAAACGTAATAAAACAATCAGTGCAAGGAATGAAAGAGTGCACTAATACTTAAAGTAAACCATCAGTTTAAACTTTTTAAAGTTATAAACATGTCATTATGTTAGTAAATCAGTAAATACATTACATTTACAACAGTTGTCACTTTGTAACATAAATACTGATATTTATGATAATTATTCTTTAAAGTTGCTTTCTGTCCTCAATAACATGATATATTCAGATTTGTAATTATCAAAATATGTTAAAATATCAACTTGATGGCCAAATCCCAGATACAGATTCTGCCTTCCTCTGCTCGCTCAGCCAGACCCCTGTGTGTGACATAACCTGGGAAAAGTATTTTTTGCCATCATGGGAAGTGCAGAGTGTGAAGGTTCTCTACATAAAACCCGCAACCTCAAACTGAAGGTTATTTATGCCACTGCTGTGGCATTGTGGCCTACAGAGTCTTTGTGATGCAGGGAACAACATCCTCTAAAGCTGCTTGGGTTTTGTGGGGAATAAATTGTGCGGTTCCTCTGGTCCAGCTCTATATCATATTCGGCTAGCTTGTGGGTGCCACTGAGGTGGTGAATGGGCCGCCAGAGGCCCAGCCACTGGCGGGTGGTCTGACACAGAAAGGTTAAATATGGTTCAGCCATGGACTCTCTCAAAAGGCCTGGTTGTTAAAAAAATAAGTTATGTGTGCTATACGTCTTCATGCAGTCAGAAAATTGACAATACTGGCGCACTGAGGCACAGGGCTGTCCGAGAGCTGAACTTCATGGTTGACCATCCCACTGAAGAAAAAGAGTCGCAACCTCACTTGTTTCCGGTGGATTTATTGACGGCTCATCAAAGACTCGGCTAGACGAGAGGTGTAAAATCAGCACAATGACCATAATGGTTATGCTCGGCTCTTTGCACTTAAAGCTATGAACTCTAAACTTGAACTCAGTGACAGAAAAAGGGAAAAGCAAACAAAAATGTCGCCATTAAATAAAAGAAACAGTTCAAATGCTTAATATAGTACAAGCATTGAGTGATTAAATGAGACATTGCTCTTAAAGCCCAAGTGAGTTATTGTACTACTTGTATGGTCAACTGATAGGTCAGTTTTGCATGCCTTTATCCATTATCATCATCATCAGAGGATGATTTATGACTCTTCTCCTCCTTTTCTCCTCTAATACTACAACTATAACACTACAATCCATGTCTTTTTGTTAAAAATGTAATCAAATTAGGGATGATGCAGAAATAAAATGGGTCAACCGGTGTGTATGCCATCCCTGTTTTGTGCAGTTAGACTGACAGAGTTGAGATCACTGTGAAAGCTCATCTCAGTTTAAAACATTTGACAAAGGAGCATTTTTCTTTCTTTTTGTAGAACAATAGAAAGTTATTTATAGATAGCTAAATAAACAGGAAATTGTTTATGTAGTTACTTAATTACTTTGGTGTAGTATGAATAGCCATGAGGGGGTCTTTATCAGTAGGAAACATTTTAAAAGGTATTAAAAAATACAGTTGAAAGTCCAAAATTTATATCCTATAAATTTTCTAATGCCATACAGTGGGCCAGATTGGAGTCTTTGCTGTCTTTGTGCTTGACACCACTGAATAGACAACAGGGTCCAGCTGATTTACCTGCAAAGAAGGTACAGGTATAACTGCTTTTTCTAGAAAAGGATTAGTATTGTACAGAGGGACTTGCACAAATTGATTCAACAACCCCAATTTTCTCCACACAGCTGTGTCAGCTTCTGAATTTCTGCGTAACTCGGTAATAAAAAAAAACCTAAAAGTGCTTTATCCACAGAGAACAGGGATGGGAGTGGGACATGGAGAGAGGGCGTGTGTTTTTGTGTGTGAGTGTATGTTGGGTTGGGGGGTCCGAAAAGCAGTGAACGGGATGGGAAGGAGCTTCAAAGCCTGGGGAAGAGGTCCCTGGCCCCCCACTGCAGCCTTGTTCACATGAGAATCAATCTGGTTCCAGTGTTTGATGTGAACCACAGATAAAAGAAACGAAACAAAGAATGACAGCGGGGAGATATGGAAAGATGGGGCACAAACAGACAGGGAGATTAATGGGATAGGCAGATAAAAAAAAAATGTAGAGGTATGAAGAAGTGCCAGAGGGCAATGTTTACCAAAGAGAGACAGGGCTACGGTATCGGGACAAGCAAATGCAAGGATATGGAAAAGGAGTCACGAAGATGGTGTGATTTTAGGAAAAATAATAATATATAAGAGACAAAAAAAGAAAATCAAACCATCTGATTGACAGATGCATGTAAGCAGAAGGACAAAGTAAAAGACAAAATGTCTTTCAGTCAGACAGACACAATCCATCAGTCAGTCAGACATCGAAGGGCAAACGAAGGTTCAAAGCCAGCGTGGTGGACACCAGTGCAGCGTCTCCTCGCACAGTCTCCCCGTGACGCCAGGAACTCGAATTATCATCACAATGCAAACTGCATTATCATCATCACCATTACCATTATCATGAAAAATGAAAATCATATTGAGTTCGGAGTAAAGCCTTCAGCTGGACAGCTTTCACTAAAGGATTCACCCCAGTGGAATGTGGAGGTTACGTCTCAGTGTGCCACAGCTTATCGAGAGCTTTATATTCACAGATAACACTGAAAATATACTGTGACAAAGGAAAAAGTTGTAAAATTAGCATAAGAGTGTAAATCAGAAGCCTCCTTTTTTCCAAACCTACTCTTTGAAACTCCCCCCTCACTTGTCCATCGGCTGGTCGTCATGCTCCTCATGGAACAAGGTAGGAATGCTGTTTTATTTGTACTACGTTGAACAGAAAAGTCACAGTTCTGTTATCATGGGCCGTATGGGAACAACGAGAGGTGGAGAGAGCAGCTTTTGGGTCTTTTCTTGGTCTTTCATTTCAGTTGAAACAGCCTTGGACATTGTTGTTCTTTCTGCTAATTAAGCTGTTAGAGAGAGGGGCTGGTCTGACAGGGCTCTGCCTGGCAGGGAGGTGAAGAGTCAATGGGCCGAAGCTGAACTGGAGACATTTATGGGCTGCCTTAAGCCATTGTTTCCCCCCACTGACGATCTTTTCAGGCCAGTCGCCTCTGTCTCGGTGACCTGTACAATGAGAAGAATGCCACTCTGAGAACCCAGAGCTGGCTACAAAGAGCAGTCCCGCAGAATGAGGATTTCACGGCACTGGGTCGAATCCGGACGCTGCCAAGATTCCGCGGATAGTTCTCACTTTTTCCGACCATGAGACACTCCGAGTAGCTCTGCATGCGTCTGTGGTTGCATGTCCAAGCAGGAAATATTTTAGACACGGATGTTTTGCATATATTCAGTAATACAGGTAAGTTTAATTATGTCGTAGACATTCTCCAAAGGTTAATTCAACAGAGCCATTAAAAAATAAACATTAAGAAATGTTATTTGTCATTTTAACATAAATTCCTATTTATTACCCAGGGGGGAAAAAAGAAAAATCAGATTGGGCTTTAATCAACTTTTTCTCTAAGTTTGTCCAGCAGCAGTTGTTTCAGCCACCTGTTCCTGCTACAGAAGCTGTTGCCCAACCTTGCAGATTAAACAGGTGAGATTAAGGCAAAGCTTTGGGCAGCTTGCAGAACATCCCCTAACACAGGCTACAAACACCCCTTCTGTGAGTGTGTGCATGTGTGTGTGTGTATGTGAGTGTGCTCTGGTCCATTTGATGGTCATCCAAGCGTCTCCGTGTGTTTACTTGGACTTCACGGCAGATCCGTCCTCTCTCGCCGAGTCACACAGCTCTGTCGCTGGCCTGAAGACTAATTTGTGATCTGCTTAGTTGTCTCAGAAAACTTTTTTTTTTTTTCAAATTGTGGTTTTCTAGTGACTTAAAACAAACCATTTCTGTGTCAACACCACCTGCTTATGTCTTATCAGCGTGCCAGTTTCGGCTCCTTTAGCAACTGCCATGTGTTGTCGTAATGTAACTCCATTTACCACAAAGTGTTGAACAGCACTTTCAGACGAGTCTGCGCCTCGCACAACAAAGCGGCCCAATTATAGAGCCATTTATGTGTTTGTCAGGGGCTTCAAATGGGCACTGGTTTCTTGGGGTAGCCATATTGGCGAGGTCAGGCACAGCATCTAAAAAGGCAGCTTTATTACAGAACGACCCATCCCTCTCTTAGATGAACACCCGGGAAGAAAAAAAATGACAAAAAGGGAAGAAATAAAAAATGACAACTTTGTTCTTTACAACAGTTTGGCTCAGCCTGCCTGTCTGGCTGCTCTGTGGAGCGCAGCAGCATGTGTTTCAGGGATTGTTCTGGAAGGGGGAGTGCAGAAACAGCAGGGAGCAGAAGACAAACAGGCAATTCGTGACTCATTAAACACGGCGACGTTGGCCAGCACAGTGGAGGGGTGTGAGGACCCACGTTCCAACCGGGCGATAAACCCCCCCTGTACCAGCTGGAGCAGGCATCTGTCAGCCGCGCACCGCACCACGCCACGCCACCGATTATCAGCAACAAGCCATATCTGAGTGACCGGCCACCGCCATTTTCAAACACCTTACACTTACATAACCGCCCTGATTGGCTCTCAGGGGACCTTCAGGTCCACTAACAGGTTTCCTGTTGAAAAGTTGTTGCAGGTCAAGCTTTAGGCAAGCAAAAACCTGTCTTTTTTTTTTTTTTTATCCACATGCCACTTTCTCATTTTGTTATGAGTAGCAGGTTGGCAGGTTTGTCTGGAAGCTTGTCTGCTAACAGTAGTCCATAACACCAAAGCAAAAAAAGGACACTGAACCCAGACTGACAACCTATTCTCAGGGCAAGAGCTGAAGGCTGAAGATAGTTTTAATTATAAACTGGTGGCACACACAAGTGAGGGCGGTACTTATAACAGCTTGTGTGCTTGTGTCTGTCCTTGAAGTATTACACAGGTGTGCAATACTTCAAGGACATCTCTTTATGGACTTAGAACTAAAAAGATGTCTGGAAAATACTTAATAATAGCAGTAAAACTATATATATTTTTAATGTGAGCACAATTTCTTGAGTGCTAATCATGTAAAACAATGGATCCTTTAATGCAGGCAAGTTACATTTGCAGGCAAAAAGCAAAGCATCAGGTAACCAGGATGTCCAAGTACCTCTACTGCACTATATGGCTTAACAGTACGGCAAGGAGTGACGTGAAGCTACAGGATTATATACTTCACATAACTGTAGATGAGAAACAAGTGTGCCTGTGAAATCTGAGCCAGCCACACCCACTTCTGAGAGGAGGCAAGATGAGTTAGCTGAGTCACGAGGAGAATCAGAAAGGGTGTGTCAGGGGACCATGACACCAGGCGTGGCTAATCAAATGCACTTTACTCATGATCAAGTGTGACAACCTCTATATATATTGGCAGTTGGAACAAGTGTATATTAAGGTCAGACTCTGCAAGTAAATAGTAAAAAACCAAAAAAGCTACATTTCAGACTCCTCAGTTAGTATGTTAAAGTTCACAAAAGTACAATTTATGAAAACAGTGAAGAAATATGTCTGTTTGAAAACGATGCCAGGAGAAAGAACGTGGTAAAAAGAACATGGCAGATCAGCTGAGGTTTGCAAAGTTGCATCTGAACAAACTTCAACTCTTGTTGAACAACATCCTTTCGACAGACAAGACCAAAGTAGAGATGAATGGCCACAATACACAATGCCACATATCAGCACAAATAACAACAAGAGGCATGGCATGGGAGGCGGCAATAAAGAGAGGGGACTGGAACTATTAACAGTTCCCTCTGTTATTTCTGCATCATCCCTAATTTGATTACATTTTTAACACAGTAATGATCCCAAGCATGACAGCAAATTTACAACAGAAGGGCTGAAAGAAAAAATAATCAAGGTGTTGCAAGTTGACACCTAAGCCTGATTGAAATGCTGTTGCAAGACCTTAAAACTGCCACCCAGGTAGAATAGTTATTTCCATCATATAATTAGAATACATCTTTTCATACACCACAAAGGCAAAGACTGGGGCATTCAGCTGAATGTATAGAGCATTTCTATTTGAGCCAAATATTTGAAGTAGGACATGTAGCTATTACAAAGACGTATTTCCAGGAATAAGAAATACTGCATAGTTTTAGGTTGTGCTAATAGTTTAATAACTATAATGTACTGCTTGTTGTAAGCTGTGTCCAATGACATCAAATTGCAAAGTGAGGCTAAAAACTGACTTCTCTCAAAGCTTTTGTAATACATCATTTACTACTATTTTCTTTATGAACAATTTATTCCTACATATGTCTTAATATGAACAAAGAAATGTCAGAAGAGAATATTCTTCCTGAAAAAAATAACAGCATAACTTATTACGACAGTGTGGCTGCAAGGTAATCAAAAGCCTCCATCGCCTGGAAAAGCTCAACCTCAGCACAACTTTGCAACAGAGTAAAAGTTTGCTCCCAATAGAATTTAACGAGCTGCTAACTGCCTAATTAAATGCTGAGAGCAGATAAAAGCATGAAATATAGATAAGCTGGAAACGCTGCCTATAGCTCAGTGGTCCATGCAGAGGAAGACAGCGATGTCTCCTAAAGCCACAATCAGCAGAGGAGCTGAACGACATCTCATTCTCCACCCAGCCGTGAATGTTTAATAAGAAAGTGAAGCTAAACATGCTGCCTCACAAGCCGCGAATATGACTGAATCGCCTGCCAATGGATGTAAAACTAAAAAGTGTAACTTTCACTGAAAAGCTGGCATTAATGTGGTGCTTCAGAAGCCCATGGCACTTTCTAGGACACAGGAATCAGAGCTTTAACGGTGCTCATGGTGCGACAGAAGGGGCCTCTCCGTCTCCTCGCCAGTGGTAGTCAGGGTTGTAATTCTGACTTTAGCAGTCTTTACGACTCCCTCTCCTCATTTCTCTGGAATATGAAAACATCAGCATATGGCTGCTGACAGCACCGAGGCTAAGGAGTCAATTTCCCCTAAGTAACATTGGGACAGGGGTGACATTCACGTCAGTATTGCCCCCCTGATTAAAAAAAGAGGACAGAAGAGAGACAAACAGAGAGACTGAGACAGACCCGCACTGTGAGAGGAGACAGATGGTGAGCCGCACAACGACAGAGAAATTCACAAGGAAAGGAAGACTGAGATGGTTTGTCTCTTGTTTTCTTGCACCAGCAGGTCTTCAATGCCTTTCTGCCTCAGTGTGTTCAGCGTACAGTTCACAGAGTTTCATGTGGCTACCAGTAACTGAAAATCTGTCCGTCAGCTGCCAAAGGTTCCAGCTCTGCTCCGTTCCTCTGAGCGCTCTTAAAAACCCGCTGTTTCACACCCATGAATTACACTATTTATGGCCCTGGTTAAAATGGGCAGTTTCTGGGCACGCTGCATGTGTGTGCCTCTGTTCCTGTGTGAACGTGAGTGTGCCATGTGGCAGATGGGAAGCAATATGGCACACCTCTGCCCAGGCAGATGTGACACAGCACATCACAGTGAGCCGGGAGAGGGATAGTAAACCTCAGCAACATCTGGACCTGTGGCAACCTTCACCCTCAGCCAGCAAGCTAACTTTACCTAGCTGCTAAGGACCTGGGAGGACAGAGGAGGAAAAACTGGCTCGTAACATGTCTAGTCCCGAAGATCCTTTGCATGGCATCTTTATCTCCGGCGGCATTTTGACTGACAGATGAGGAATCCCACCTCCCTCAGTGAGAGCTGTCAATCAACTGCTCTGTGGAGTGGAGCGCTGAGGCCTGTCCCAACATGGGCCTGTCATGGCCTGCTGCACAGGACTACATTCCCACCACTCGGGGGGCAACCAGGCAGGAATTCAAACGAGGGCCAGCCAGGGGACAGAGTGATTACAGGAAGAGGGAGGGTGGTAAAAGGAAGCATGCTGATAGCAGTGTCAGACATTATAGACTCAAGTCTATTTATCAAAAAAAAATGTTTTCTGTGATAGCAGATGTTGGCACCAATAGGGCTTTTTATTTTTTCTTGATACTGTATGTAAAAGATGGAGTCTGAAAAGCGAAGCCAATGCAAAAATGGCTTAAAACTGCATTCTTTCTGATGGCCAGCAGGTGGCGACTCTTGTTGACTCCTTAAAACTCCAGTTGTTTAAAAGTCATTTTGTAAAATAAATATATCATTATATCTATGAAAAATATAGTCTCAAGGTTTCAAATCTTTCTTTATTAACACAGCACAATTTTTATTTTGTAAAGAGTTTGTTAGATTTGTGTTCTCAGGAGTAAATATATTAATTTATCTTATGTTGTAAAAGATGTTTTCTGATTGTCATTTTATTTTGGAAATGATTTTATTTTGGTGATTATAGGTGACTTCACTTCCTGTTCCGTTTTTTGTTGTGAAGTGTGAGCTGCTAAAATGTATGTATGGTTTTCCCTCCGGTGTTGCTGTCAATAAAAGAAACGGGAAAAGTAAGCAACAAACAAAGGGTGTGCATTATTGAGAAAACATGGCCGAAGAAGAAGAAAACTCTTCGAGCTCAACAGAGTTCCTTTCAGAATAAAACATGATAAATAAGGGTTTGAAATGATGGAGGGCTATGTGTATTTTTTATTTACAGCCTATGTCCTCAAACTTTTTTGTCTCTTCCATAAAACTTCTCTAGTATCAGAATAATCGTGATTCTTTGAAAATTGCTGTTTAATTATACCAAAAATGCCAAAAAGCAATGTTTAAAAATCTACTGGATCTGAGACTAATTCTATGATTTAGAGACAAGAATATGTGGTTAAGACTTTTGAAAACAACTTTCCCTCCTGCCAGGGTGAAATGGGGAAAAAAAACTATTTCAATGCAGTTTCTTAGATGATATTCAACACTGGGTAGACCATAATAACACACTGGAACAGCCACTGAAGCTCAATTAAACAATCACCGAACAATTTCACAGTAGAGCAGACAACAGGTAATTAGTTGACTTTTCAGGGTGAGGCTGCGGCAAGCGGTTGTATTTTGCTCTAGTTTACACAAACAAACAGGATGCAGACATGGAGAAGCTGTGTGAGATTGTCTGAAAAAGAAACGCTGATTGTTTTTCTCTATATGAAGGAAATAGGGAGGGAAATAAGTTTTATATCAAAGCAGCAGACCATATCATTCCTGTGAGGGTAAATACCAACCAACTACCTTTTGTGTATTTCGTCCTTTCTTCCTCATGCGCCTCCCTGAGCCTGGGTCTGCCAGAGTTTTCTGCCTGTTAAAGGGGAGTTTTTCATTCCCACTGTCGCCAAGTGCTTACTCGTAAAGGGTCATGTGATTGTTGGTTTTCTCTGTATTATTGTAGGGTCTTTACAATAAAAAGTGCCTTAAGGCAAATGTTGCTGTGATTTGACGCTATATAAATGAGATTGGATCAAATTGAATTAAACAATCAAAACTGGAAAATGTAGAAATGCCAAAAATATCAAATGCAGGCAGATGCCGACACATGCAGCTGTAACTGGCACATCACCTCTGTCAATCTGAGTTGCTGAATTGAACCTCTTAATCGTGTTTGTGGTGTTAACTACCTAAGAAATAATGGGTTATAATATGGTTGCAGTTGTAGGTCTATTAAAAGCCCGTTTTTTGTGAGTGAAATTCCAGTATTTCATTAGTCTGTTGGCCCTTTAAGACCTACCATAGAACCAGGTCCAACAGAGTTATCTTTATATTTTTACATGCCGTAGAGCCATTTTTGGGAGCATTTCAAGTTGCTATACATCAATATAACCGTTATAGCCCATATTTTAATAGTATGTATGCATTAAGACTATAATAACTACATAATATAATGAAAAATGCTCTATTGGTTGAAATTAGGCAACTGACTTGCCTAGTGCAGAATTTCTTTTTCTTTTATTTTTTTTTGCCTTGCGAGCTTTTGGGCTGGTTTTTGCAGTATGCTTTGTGTCCTCATCTATTTGTATTGTGGAGCACTGCTTCTATCAGCAGTCACATCACAATAAACACACACTCAATCGCATCTTGATTGATTTACTCCACTGTGATGGCGTACAAAGGCAAAACTACAAAAAAGTGTCTTTCTCCAATAAATTATAGACCTGTGTCTCTGTGTTGTCCATACACAGTATAGTCAAAGGAGCTTGCAAAGAAAAGCGTCTGGACTTCTTTGCAAGCTCCTTTGACTACGATGACCTGGATGACTGAGAACCTTCACAGACACATACACAATATAACTAAGCTTTCTATTAATTTGTAAATAACTTAGACTCCATGCTCTCTTCAAACATCGTCATCTCTGACTACATTAGTTCCATAAAATGATGGGTGATGTCTCGGTGTCCATCTTTTATATACAGTCTATAGCACCAAAGAAATTCTGCATCATGGCTGAGTCCACAGATTCCATCATTAGATGATCCCGCCCCGTGAGGAGGCTTCTGTGGGAAAGGGAGCAGACATGTGTTAGGCAGAGATGTCACAGATGCCTATAGACTGAAGCACAGATGTCCGCCTGTTCATACAAAACACAGGCAATATGGATCACATCCCCTCCATCTCACTGCTTCAGACCAAAACATCCGAAACTTTAAGGACGTTTTGTTATTACCCAAAAGCAGCCGGTTACACACTGTTTTAAAAAGAGATGGGAAACCATTATTTACATTAAAAATATCAGGTTATAAAACAACTTATTACCCTCTGGAGCAGAGATTTTTAATGTTATTTAGTCCAATAGTTAACAGTCAGTTATGTGTATTTAAGAATGTATATGTTAAGTGATTTTAAAGTGTTTTTACATCTTTGTAGGCTTTTGTCGTTTTTTTACGTGTCTATGCTAAATTTAAATTAAATATATGAGAAATGTTTGATTTAGTTCATGTGATATATAGATAATTTAAAGCATACTCAAATAATACAAATGTGAGTGCACAGAAAATCAACAAATTTAAAGTGTCTGTAATGTAACGCGGTAACGTGGTTTTGTTCTTGTATTATTATAATACACACAGGAAACAAACTGGTAGATTCCTTTTTAGGGGTTCTCTCTCTCAGCTCTTTGAATAATTAGTGATGTGTGTCAATATTGTGGCCCATAGTAACCATATGGTGGGTGCAGGCAGACAGGCCATTGTTGGGAGCTGTGAAATATTGTGTATCCCTGCGAGGGCTGGAGCCAGCAGAGGCAGGAAGTGTTGTCAGGACTGACAGGGACATTGTGCGCTTGAATGGGCGAGTCCTCGGTGGCAGGGTGCACCGCGGACCCAGACAGAAAGTCTTGACCCTGGCGAGAAAGGCTGATTAGGCATGGTGCTGCAGGCCTCTCCTTCATCTACCCCCACCACCACCTCTGCCACCCCCTCTCATCCACACCCCCTTCTGGAAGCTGTTAGGGCCCAGGCAGAATACAACAAGGCCACTTAACTTAGTGACGCCTTTTCAGTGCGAACATAAAAACACTCATATATTCATGTCAGGGGTGGAGAGGAGAGGGACGGGGACTCGGGGCTGCGCAGGCAGTGTGTGAACTCAGGAATGATTAGAGTGCGCGTGATTTGTGGGAATGACTGAGCTAATGCTTATTTAGTAGAACAAACTAGAGATTTTTGACCATTTCCCACTCACTTCTTTGCGTGCGTCAAAGCTAAATAATGTAATTAGTGGGTGGAGTAGAGAACAGATTGGAAATGATGCTAAGCTTTTGTTTTACATTCTGCATATAGCCACAGTAAAATCAGACAAACACATTAGTTCAGATACAATAGAAGGAGGACAACATTATCCTGTCACATTAACAATCTGTGGAGTGCATGAAAGCAACACAGCTAGTGTATCGTAAGCCTTAAAATACCACCTTAAGCCCCAGCAAATATCAGACTCTTAACTGTGCAAATATTTAAATTCAAGAAATTCTTCAAAATGTCGAGGGCACACATTTAACATCTGAGCTTTATGGCAAACACTTTATGTGGTAATTAACCGTTTAAGAAATTTAAATGCAGGGAAAAGGTTCACATCATTCACAAGCTTACTAAATAAATCAGTGCACTAACTCTGAAGTAGTGGTGCATTCAGGTAGTTAAAACTGAGCTTTATGACAACATTTCTTCCACAATTTTGTTCAGCTCAGTCTGACTTGTGAATGATATCGTCAATGGGTGGGCAACTAATTTCCCTTCCTGCAAAACAAGCAGGATATTTTCTTACCGACGGCTGAGTTTCACTTCACCGTCCACTGTTCCTCTCTGTTGATCAAACATGCTTCCATCCGCGTCCCCTTTCCTCCTCATCTCTCCATCATTCTCCTCTTTCATCCCATCCTCCTTTCCCCTCACTGCCAATTATCTCTCCGTCAGTCTGTCACACTTTGTAGTCTCATAAAGGCCGCCTAAATTGCTGCCCATCCCGCCTTTATCCCCCTGATAAAGCACAACAATTAAGGCTCATGTCTCTTTGCTCAGGGCCTTTGATGGCGCACAAAGCTGCACCAAGAAAGAGGGAGAGGTGGTGGAGCTGCACTCAAGTTAGCAGACGTCTCTCTCTCTCCAAGTCAAACATAAATATAATGAAGGTATGAACAGATATAGACACACAGAAAAACAGGTGATTGCTTTACAGTCAAAGACCTAAAGTAGCTGTAGCCATTGAGTTTATTCCAACCCTTTGACTTGGAATACATGCTTATCCCACACTTGAAATAGCCAATCTTAAATTGATTTCTTTCTCCCAGAAAAAAGAAAAAAAAGAAGAAAGAAGCCTAAGATAATATTTTTTTCTAGGCACAAGCACTGGCTAAAGTTTCATGCCTGACATCTATTATAAGAAATTTCACAGGTGTGGCAGCAGCCTGGGAAAGGAGCCTGTAGCAGTTTGAAAACATGTTTTATCTTATCACAAAGTCTTTAAACGCCTGTCCTCAATATGAAGACACCCTACTGCTGTCAAAGAGACTGGTTGAAAATTAAGGGTTTTTTGTAATGTAGAAGTAAACAGACTCACCAGTTTGTCTTGGTGTGACAGAAGAAGCAGATAAAAAGTGTAGCAGATAGAAAACCAAACAAATAAAGGCGATATTTGGGGTCTTTGGGTCTCAATCAAATAAATGCCACAGTCTTTCTGAGGTTTATTGATGACACTGTCCATCCCTTTATGACCACAGTTTATTCATCTCCCACTTCCAGCCAGATGATGCACCATGTCACAAAGATCAAATCATCTCAAACTGGTTACTTAAACATGACAGTAGGTTGACTGTACTAAAATGGCCTCTACAGTCACCAGATGTCAAGCCAACAGAGCACCTTTGGGATGTGGTGGAACGGAAGAAGCTCATCATGGATGTCCAGCCTGCAAATGTGCACCATCTGTGTGGTCTCAAAATGGACTGAAATCTCAGAGGAATGTTTCCAGGACCTCGTTGAATCTCTGCTAAGAAGAATTAAAGCAGCTCTGGAGGCAAAGAGGGTGCTATGGCAAGGTGCAGCTAATATAGTAGCCAGTGAGTGTATGCAAAATAGTTGATTATAATTTTTATAGTTTGCTGATATAACTAAACTTTGATATTTTTTTTTATCAAGTAAAATTCAACTTGGATTATTTTTTTATTTTTTTTAAAGTGCTTTGTGGGGCATGCCAGAGAAAGCGGGTTGGGATAGGGCTTGGGTTAAAATAATCTCTAACTGAAACAGTCAAATGGAAAAGCGTTTAACAGATAAACTGCATTGTCAAATTAATTTATGACAATTCATTTGGAAAGTTACATCTTACATTTTAGATGTGGCTAAAAGAAAACACAACCCAAAGCCTAGACAGTCACAGAGAAAGTGGTTAAACCCATTCTTTGTAAATTACCTGTTTATAAAAGAAATATCCAACCAGATATGATGATCTGAGGATGACCTAGATCATCCTAAAAAAACACTAGTGTCTTTTATAATCATGGCAAAGCTGTGTAAAATAACGTCCAAGACCAATTTCATTAGAAAACATTTTAAAAGTCTTTCATAAAGAATGTTACTGCCGTAAATGGTCTCACTCTCCTCTTTATGACTCTCAGGTCATTGGTTATTGTACTATAAAATTATGTGAATACTGTAAAACTTTTATGTGATGTGTAGCTTGGCAGGCTTTTTGTCCAGGTCACTGTCATGAAAAAAGATAATGTATCTACTGACACTTCTTGGTTAAATAAAACCAAATCCCGCATGTGAAACAAGGGGAGGAAACGCTGAATGTGTCAACAACACAATAATAAAATGAATTGTGTTATTATACTCTGAGCTGTCTAACTCAAAGCTGTGAAGAAAAACTGTATTTCCTCTGAGAAAAGAACAAAAGTTTGTGTTTTTGACAAAAGAGAAAATCGCTTGGAAATGATTGATGAGTCTTCAAAGAGCAAAATGTGGTAAACAATCATATTTACTGTGAGTATTTCAAATTTGGTAGATGAGAATTAAAACATAGATAATTACTAAGTAAATGCCAAAACATTTAGAAGGGAAAAAAAGGACATTTAAAAAACACAGCGTGATGCCTGCAAAAATGTTCAACATGCTACCTTTTCGTTTATTGATGTTTGTTTTTTCCCTATATGCCATGACACCAGGGGGTAAGCTGTAAATTTGAATAGTCGGTGGAAGTAAATGAAAATGTGTGAAGGAAAGCAGAAGACACAACGTTGTTAAAATCCATCTTCGGTCTGTGGAGGATTCAGATGCATGAGAGCAGCGATGCCGCTGACAACTGAAATCAAATCCGCACCCTGTTATTATACCGCGTCTTTTCACCAGAGAGGAACTTTTCTACCTAAAGAGAGACAAAATGATGCAAGGCAAAGTATTCTTTCTCAGAATTATTCAAATGATGAATTCAAACACAAAGTACGTGTACATGGAAAGTTTAAATTGCACGTCTGCCATTGTGAACAGCTTTAATATTTCACAAATTGATTCTGTGTTTTTACAGGAAAGTGAGGACATAAAGAATGTTTTACTTTTGTTGTGTGGATGTGGAGCTGATTTGCAGGTCAAAGTTAATCCAACATCTACATATATCAGACTGATGCCATGTGTGGATTCAACTCTGCTTCCAGATGTGGAGTAATGAGTTTGTGGTTTGGTTGAGCAGTTAAACTTACTAATTTTTTTTTCTGGCTATCATTCAGTCAGCCCACATTCTGTGAGGGTGGTGCTGAGTCTGTGCACCATCTCTCCGTGCAGCAGCACCAGTTCAGCAGGGTAGTTACCTGGGAGGCAGGGCCTCTTGAGTGAGTAATGCTGCTGAAACAAAAGCTCTGACAGCAGAAGTGTGGAGAGAGTGATGAGAGCCCCTGCTGCTGTGTTAGCTGGCCTGGCCTCGGAATCTCCTCTCTGGCTTTCCCTTTCAGACTCTTGCCCCTGAGGGCCAGGAGCCTTGGAGACATCAGAGCTCCGGTTCAGCGCTGGTCACCTATAATGCAAATGCCGCAGCCCGCTCACACTCGATTCCAAAACATATTTCTGATCATAAAATGATGATATGGACTTTAAAACTGTAACACTTTATCAGCTATTCCAATCCTGCATTAAAGCCTGCACTAACCTACTGAAATGAAAAAGGGCAATCATCATTGCTGACATTATTATTACTTCACCAATAAAATAAAATAGCTTTGTTTTTAATTTGCTGCAGTCTTACACTCTAGTTGCTTGTTGAGTTTACATACAAAACAACATTAATCACGTCAGAATATAATGCTCTGTAAAGATTTAATATAAAACTCCTAAAATTTGTCTTTAACTCTTTTTACTGGCATGCCTTCTGTCTGCTCCACAGTTACTTGTAACCAGCACAAAATAAAGCAAACTCTTTTTTACTTTGCCAGTAAATTATATCTGTTCAATTCAGTTTCAAACCATATTTTTCCCACGGTAATACACATCTCTCCACCTCTGTTACATGCCAGGGCATCAATAAAAATAAGCCACCAACACTTTACATATAAGTTTGTCTTTTTGATCATTTTACTCGAGTAAAAGTTTGGATCTGGTTTGTTTTTGTTAATGAATAAAAAGAAATGACCGCTTTTCTGGTTGCTCTGAATGAATCCAATAGCGCTGTCATCAACGGCAATACATGAAATGCGACGTATTGTTAGGCTTCCAAAGAATCAAAGACTCATTAGTTGAAAATATATTCATGTAGTGTTTTAAAAGCCTCAGCATGCAGAAGTTTTCATTTACACTACAACTAGATGAGGTGGCACAACAGCACCAACTTCTCCCAGCTTCCCCGTTTAGGCCAGCTTCATGCAGTCACCGTGGTATGGGCTGCAGAGGGGACGTCCGGCTGTGATGGGGCGCGTGACAAGATACTCAACAGACAGACACCATGACAACCTGGCAGCAATGCTGTTGATTCAGCAACTTAACTGAACTGTATGAGGAGTTGGAGGGAGGGGGCAAAAACCTGTTGCTGAAGGGAGGAAACACAGGCTGCTGTTGCAGGATCAAAGGCTTGTGCTGGATACAGGCTGTTTTATGACACCCGCTGAGGAATAGCACGTGATTCAAATGAGGAAAATATTATCCCAAAGTCTTCTAGTCCATGTCACCACTTCTCTTTTTTTTCTTTTTTTTTTGTCTCTCATGCATAATCATGAAGGTGCCTGCTTGGAGTCAGAAATACAGTCTGCTGTTATTAATATTTTTAAATGGTAGAGCAGATGATCTAATAGAGAAAATCTATAAATATTAACCCCACTCTAGTGCAAATAGATCAGATTTTACTCTAATAACATTAGAAATTATAAATGTGATGTTTAGACCCAGAGACTGCTGGGTGGTGAGAAGTCTCTTAATAGAGTTTGGTTCCCAAAGTGGGATCTGCAAACCCCAAGAGGTCAGTCACCAATAGCCAGTGGCCCTGAAAATAATTTATTGTAAATGATACAACTAAGCTGTAATATTAAAAAGTGCACAACTGCAGATGGGAACCATTTCCAACCTGAATCCAACCCACACCATCTTTGGGCCAGTTTAAATTCTGATATAACTGTGACCTTAGCATGGGGTTAAAACGTTTTTAAAAAACATATTGTTTGAAGATTATTTATATTGTCAATGCTAGACTCAATCAGACAATTTCATTGTCAGTCGCTCATCAATTAAATCATTTTGGCGTTTGGATTATCTTATTTTTTTTGACGTGAAGTGGAAGTGGTGATTCTCCTTTTGGACTGTTTCATTAGTAAATTAATAAAAATAATGCTTTTTTGCTAAAAGCATTTATTTATATATTTATTGTTAATTTTAAGCTCTGTTTTTTATATATGCATATAAAAGTTTGAATTTAAGTCAACATTAATATCAAATTGAATTTCACATTTTATTTAGAATTGGGTATGAACTGGGGAGTTAAGACGTTTTTAATTGCATTTTTCCCTGTTGCTCTAAGACTGTTTTGAAACATTGAGTACTTTCCATATAGAGCATTTAAAATTGCATACAAAGAATAATAAATTAAGATGCACTAAAATGTGATTAAAAGTGATCAAATAAAATGAGCTACAGACAGATGACAAATCACAGTCCAGAAATAAGTTGTAAACAGCCTCAAAATTAATAAAACAAATAAAAGTTTGGTAGCGAAAACAGTTTTCTAAGTTATTGGAGAAGACCAGATTTTTTTGATGTGTCCATCTGTGCCGAGATTAAATTCTTCAAGCTGATGTTTTTTTTTTTTATCCGTGGTTTCGATTTATCAGCAGACATCGCCATTAAAAAAAATCTAAGATGTGCTAAACTGGAAGCCAGAGCAACAGTTTAGGACTAATAAAAACGTGATAGAAGTATTAAATAGATGCTCGAAAAAAAAATGCTCAAGTTATCTGATGTTATTGGGAGGGGGGGAAGCTGGAGATGAAGTCATGGATAGCCCTCTCATCAGACCTTCAGTTTTTTCTTTGATTCAGCTGACAAAAAGCTGATTTTGTCATGGCTGCTGAAGCGCCATACTTAATGTGAAATAGTTTATTATTCAACCTCCTTATTTAAAAGGAAAACTTTCCCACAAGATGCATTATAGGCCCTGATGAGCTAAAGCGCTGCAGGAGAAAGCAGCAAGGCAAATAACCATGCTTATACTGCCACCATGTGATGGGAGAAGAATATGGAGAACATTTTAAAACAACTTTGAAATTCTTTTATTTATATATATATATATATATATATATATATATATATATATATATATATATATATATATATATATATATATAGATATATATCCAAGTGTATCCTTTTTGTTATAGCCAGTCACGTTTTTGATTATTAATTCCCATTTATAATAACAGGCTCATAATAATTATTGAGTAAACTTGTATTTTAAATCAGCTAAATGACTATTTTTGTAATAATTAAGCTTAATTAAATTCATGTTTGCTGTAAAAATATACAATAAGCATATGTAGCGACTTTGAACATCTTTTGGAAATGTCATTGTAAAATAATGCTTGCAGTACAGGAATAATTTCATTTTATGCAGTTATGAGCAGTAAATGGATCTGAGCAAATGTTTGTGACTTCAGAGAGAAGGACAATAAAATTATTTTTCTACCTTAGTCCAAATAATGTATGCTCGTTTTATTCAATACATTCAGGAAAACGCACAGTAAATCTTTCTTCTTGATGCTCCAATCGCAAACAAGCTCTTCTTGTTTCTGGATTATTTCATCTGGGGCCTGATCTGCTTCTACAAAGAGAATATATTTGAACTCTTTAAAACTAGTATATTAAATGTATTTTTTGGTTGTTTTAGCAGATTCTGATTGATGAGTGTGTGCTCACAGTGTTAGATGTCTTGTTGAGTTCCTCATTTTCCAGGGAATTGGACTCTGTTTGCCGATCATGACAAATCTGAGTACAAGATGGGAAGCACTCAGCCACATATCCAGATAGTTCAGATGGAGGACCATAGAGATATCTGTCCAACAATATTAAACCCATGATGCACATGAGGATTTGGGTAGTTGAAAGGAGTTCAAAGTGACCCAATGGAGAGTCTTCAATAACCTGCTACCTCATTACTTTGGCTCACATGAGAGGGGGCCTCAACACCACTCTTCGGTCTACACAAAGCCTTCACCAGGGGAAAAGAGTTGGCAGACCTGCTGACTGAGTCCCATGTGTATGGATTTCCTGGGGCTGGTGCAGATTTATAATATCCAGGTTTAATGAAAGCAGGCTGACATGGTGGGTGGGTATAAAAAGTAGAAATTGGTACAGAGAGTTCAAATAATTTTTGTACAGTTGGGAAAACACCAAACCTAAAAGATCTCACTAATGATCTATCTCGCGAGTTATGTCACAATATTATTGTTTCAAATGTATGAACACTGAAGTAGAGATTATTCAAATCATTTTTTTCTTTTTTGTAGAGTAAACATGTCAAGCACTGCCAAAATACAGAGTCCCACCAATTATAAAGTGCAACTCAGTGAAAATACCCAATTACATGAATATTGTGCTTGAATAGGACACAAAATTTGAGAAAAAGGATTTAGCGTTGAAAGAACTGAAATGTCTTCATTACAGCAGCTGAAATTTAAGTTAAATACAACATAAATAAAAACATGACAAAATACAATGCATACAAACTCATTTTGGTTCCTTTCATGGTTATCTGCTTCAATTAGTGAGGAATTTAGGGAAGTTAAGTGCTGTGACAGTGCAAGATTGAAACAAATGGTTAACACGAGAGAAAAGATAAGACTAACTGGATGAAAGCTTTTTACGGTGCTAAATTAACATTAGTTTAGCAATATAACTTGAGAGATGTTAACTTAAAAAAGTCGAGGGGGGAAAAAGGTGTTGCTTTAGCGGAAATAGCAGCTATAGATTTTTATCGTGATCATTTATTTTTGAGTGAATTGTAAACTTTGTGCTGTAAAAGCTGTCTGGTGTATCCTTATGTCCACATAAGCTTAGAGGCTGCTGGTTAATTTCTACTTTTTCACAAACTATTTTTGGACACTAGTGGGAGCCCTCCACTCAATGTCCACGCTTTCTTGAGCTCAGTTAAATGTAGGCTACATGTAATACAGTGCACACAGTATGTGGTTACGTGCATAGTCTCTAAAAAGACATTCTAAAATTACTGTGGCAGGACCAAAGGACAGCATCTGATTGACTCTGATGCTGTTCCAAACATGTAAACTGTTTATAAAAAAAAAAAAGAAGGGGAAAAAAAAGAAGAGAAAAGAGTTATCATCAACCTCCAGACGATGACCTATGTGGTAGACTGTATTCCCAGAAAGTCCCTTTTCACAGTTTAGAGTTTTCCACTGTAAATACACAGTAAACATATCTGGAATTCAGTACTGGTCTGATTATTTTTGTGCCTCTATTCTGAACGCACATAAATAATTTTTGCAAGTACAACCATTGTATTTTGCTGTGTGCAAGTTCAGTGTTTGCTATTATCCATACACACACACCCCTCACGCTCAGTTGTTGGCATTTTCTCTTGCTCAGGCCTCTACTCCGTGTTCTGACAGACATCTGAGGACCTGCTGTCAGTGTGTCGCTCCCGCTCTCAACATATCTGCTCCCTGCACGCTCAACTCTGTACACTGTGCCACAAAACCAACCAATCACAGACTTGGATGCAAAAATTCTGATTGGCTGTCAGCTCGCTAGCTACTGCATTCCAGAAATGTTAGTATGTTTAATAAGTTTATTTTAAGATATATATATATTTTTAAGACATTATTCGACTGCATGGCTAGATTGTCGTAGCAGTTCTGATAATAATTTTAAGCATAAAATACCTGAAATCCAAAATTAATTAAAATGTGTTTACAGAGTAGAACGACTTTGGCGTGTTGTCTGGCTTGCAGTCACTAGCAAGTACCATGATATTCTTCTCTCACTGGAGGAGGACGGTCTGTTTGACATTTCTGATGTCATTCATCTCTTTGGTGTCCACTACATATTTGTGCTTTGACACCAAGCATATCTTGGCACCTTTGTTGGAGGATGGAATAATAATCCCATCAGGACAGAAGGAGGTCTCACTCCTGTACAGCTCTGGTGTATGGGACATCTACAAGAGCTGGACGAGGGCGAGAAACTTGAGGAACCAGATCATAAAAATATATATATTTTTTAATTTAAATGTTGAATTTCAAAATATTAGAGAGCAGGTAACTCTTGTTTTCTGACATTAACAAATTAAACACTTGGATTACATCTGGGAGATGTTGCTGGTGATTTGTTTTATACATTCTTGCTTTTCAGTTACCACTAATCTAAATTACTGTAAGAATAAAAGGAAAACAAAGGTCACCTTTTTCAATTTTTAATTAATCATTTGGAACATTCTCAGTCACATGGTGTAACCTGTACATACAATTCTTGCAACAGGTGTCAAACCAACAGCGACACCCTGACACCTAACATGGACTTGAAAGTCAACGCTGTTAAAAGTTCTCAAATACTGGATATTTTTGCTGAAACATTCAGATAACAATTAGACAAGCAAACAAAGCACTTGCTTAGTATCTCTCAACATAGAATGCTGCACAAGGTTTTACCCCAAAATGTAGAATTAATGACAAGATGAGTACACGAGCACCTAAACAATGGAGTGTTGATATAATTTGTACTTTAGTTTTACATTGCAATTAGCTGCCATTTTTTTAGGTTTGTTACATCCCCAGGCTAGCCCAGGGGATAGAAGGGACTAACAAAGTTAAAACAGTGAAGGAGGAGTCAAGATGGTAGTTTTAAAAGGTTGACTTTTAGCTAGTCGTAAAGCTTGGGTTCAGACTGACAGTCAGCTTCAGAGAGAACAAAGGCCAACATAACAAACAAAACATCCCTGATACGAAAAGTCACAGTACAAGTGCATGCACTCACAACTGGGTAACAAATGGAGCGATCTCCTAGACACTCCTTACATTCGTGGTCAAACTTGCATGTTATTTTGATGTTTTCATCAGGATGGGAACATGGGATTGGCCGGTCATCCACTGGAGCACATGCTGGACAGCAAGAGACTGACTTTTCACCAGCTGCACCACCTGTGTTTCCATCTGTTATGTTTGAACATGTTTATGAAGTCTATTCTAAATAAAAAGCAATCTGAATGTTTTAAATTAATATCTAAGGATGCTTTAAGGTGCCCTGCATGCTAAAGCAGTAAAATACTGAAAAGATGCTTATGGTATATATACACAATACTATAGGTATATACACAGGTAATACTATTTAGTACCTGATACTTCAATCTCCTCCAAGAAATCTTGCAAAAATGTATAATCTTCCTCTCAGTTCTCTCCCTAGATGTCCCTTTTTCACTGAAATGTGGTTGGCATTTCATCATAATGAAATCAGCACCTCGCTGTAAATAGGGAAATAAAGTAGATTATATAGTAGATATATTATTCGGTCAAAGCTATTAAATGAAAACAGGATAACTACAGTATAGATAAGTGGACTGTCTTCCAGATCAGACTGAAGCTGTTATGCTAATACTTACTTTGAGGATGTACAAATTAGAGTGCAAGACAATAGCACTTCGGGGGGGGGGGGGGGGGGGGGGGGAGACACACAATCTAAAAATGAAAAACTAGTTTGGGAAAAAAAGTGGTTAATGATGTTGCTGACTTTTTTTCCACCCCTTACCGGATCATGCTTTCCTTACTGTCCATCTTCTGTGTATCCACAGCTGACAATTTCATCAGCCCACATCATCAGAGATGGTATCTGCTGCATCTTCAACCTGGAAATGTATAACATGAAAGAGAAAATACAGAAGGTGAAAAGTATTTAAAAAACACCATACTCATAATATATCATGTACCAGAGCTGATGATTAGTGAAGATTCCACATCTGCAACATCCTCCTTAGACAGCTGAAGTCCACCTCTCCTGAGCAGAGGAAATTGTAGCACCATTCTTTGAAAAATACAGGAGATGGGCCACCTTGGGCAAGGCTGGCTGCAATTATTTCACC
The DNA here is from genome assembly GCF_963576455.1 of Neolamprologus multifasciatus. NCBI lineage: Eukaryota > Metazoa > Chordata > Actinopteri > Cichliformes > Cichlidae > Neolamprologus > Neolamprologus multifasciatus. The sequence continues at coordinate 24,276,676 of NC_140451.1, forward strand.
AACAGTTCTGTGTAGCCAAATGATTATAATCATTCTCAGGTACCATTTACAAAAATAGAAGATACGTATTAAATGTAATACACAAAGCTTGTATGTAACCAACCTGAACTTTTCATTGTTAAGATCGGTCATAGAATACTTGGGATTTTTTCCCTTGTTCTCACGTCCTTCAAAGAATCTACTTTCAATACCTGAAATCATGTCTTTCATGCAAAAAAAAAAACCCAAAAAAACAAAACATTAAAATAAAATCCACATTTTAAAGGTATCTATTATTTATTGACACCAGGACAAAACAGATAATAGGCAACTCACCACTTAAGAACTCCTGGACAGGGAGGAACGCTGGTTTGAGCGCGGAGTCAAGGAGGCCATTTACGTGAAAAGGAAAGACCATCTCTGACTCGAGGAGGGGGCCTAAGGGTACATCTTTCGCCATCTTACAATGCTGTGATTGCAGCCATTCCCAAACTCTCTGTGAATGGTACTCATGGCCATTGATCAGTGGTCTTTAATCAGTGGGATTTGGTCAGTGGTTGTTGATCAATGGTCATGAGAATTTGCATAATTATGATTAAGGAACTGACCTCACAGCCCATTGTCTACGTCCAGATGAACAGAATCAACTTTTGGAGAACTCTTTCCTAAGTGCTCCTGTATCCAAGCCTGCCTCTCCAATGAAAACCACCTTAAGAACACTGATAGCAGATGCAGCTCTTTTCTCTGTTCTTGTTGTTCAAGGAAACGCAATGCATTTCCCATGCTTCAAAAAAATTAAATTAAATTTAAAAAAAAAAAAAAATGCATGTTACGCATACTGGAAAGAAGATCATTACTGATCAAAAATTAATTGTAGTCACTTTGGATTTTAGTAATGTGCAAGGTTTACCTTGCATTTGCTTTTCACAATGCATAACTCAGATTCCTGCAGATTTAAAAAACAGTAATTGAGATACTATATATTTTGTTGTTTTTCAGCAAAATCGATTGATGTGTACTGCAAGTATCTGCAGAGGCATCACTTCATTACACTGGTAACATATCTTTTTTAATAATAATAATAATAATAATGGATTGCATTTATATAGCGCTTTTCGGGGCCCTCAAAGTGCTGTACAATTCCACTATTCATTCACTCTGACATTCACACACTGGTGGAGGCAAATTTGGAATCCTTGAAAATGAAGGTAGAGGAGATGTGTCTAATGATTCCTGAAGAGGTACAATGTAAAAAGTGACTTTGCCACCTCTTGACACAGCTTTCAGTGTTTTGACAGAATATCCCTCCATTTCAGGTGGAATTACGGTGAGCTTTCATCGACCACTGCCACCTTTATTAAGAGAAAGAGGATTGGGGAAAAAAATAGCATGAACAATGAAGCAGCAAAATTATCCGCTACATAATCATAATGCAGAATAAGCACGCAACAATGCCTAAAAGACACAAAAAAAAATGCAATTAACAAAAAAACATTTGTTGTTAATTGCAACAAATGGTTGCAAAGATGTTCCATTTTTGGAAATGTTTCTTCCAGAAGTCTAGTTAAATGACTGCTTTTAATACAGACTCTACAAACTTACCTCTGTTTGGTCACCAGCTTCTGGACGAGACACTGTTTGTCTCCCCATGCCCCTCAGCTGGCAAAGGTGTGTGGGATGTGATTTTTGACAGCAAATAAAAACTGAGGGCTGTGGTCTTCCTGCCTGCCTTAACAAGCTGCTTAGTAGATGTTAAACATCTCTTTTTACCAAGACTGAAATCTGATTTGAAATATCCTGGAAATGATCTGTGGGACGAAAATGTATGAGTTTAAAAAATGCAGTGTTGCATAACATAAGAGTTATTGTTTATAAAGTTATTAAAGATGTCATCTGTCCTGAATAGCATATTTTAATTTAAACATCTATGTTGTTAAATTGGCCTCCATGAAGGATTTGTGCCATGTTGTTAAGCAACAAAGATACCAGATTTCTGACTGCTGACTCAACTGCTCAACCAAAACAGATTTAAATTATTTAGTTAAAACTCCAACAATTCGTCATGAAAGTGGTCACATGGGAATACACATCCTCAGTAAGAAAACTATGCTGTTAATTAGCCATAAGGTTAGCTTAAACTCTACAACTGCACCTGTAGAGTGCACAACATATTTAATAAAAGGTACTGCAAATTACTTAATACACAGAACAAAAATCTGAACTCACCTGCTGCTGTGGTTTAGTATTATTAGAGCCATTGTTTGATTCTGTCAGCTCTTCATTAGCTGCAGAGTAAATCAAAAATCCCTCCTTCTGGAAGAAGCTAAGCTGAGGAGGAAACACCCCTTCAGGACTGACTCTTTCCAAATCTGTTTCATAACAATGCGACAGCACTACGCTACACCAACAATGGTCTTAAAAAATTATATATTTTAAAATAAAACAATTAAACATACCAACAGAAAATGGGTTTTAATCTAGTTTAAACCACTGGATTTAGCTACATTTTGGGCGGTGTTTCCGGAATGCAGTAGCTAGCGAGCTGATTGGAGACCAAAACAGCCAATTAGAATTTTTACATCCATGTCTGTGATTGGTTGGTTTTGTGGCACACTGTACAGAAAGAGTTGAGCGTGCAGGGAGCAGAGATGTTGAGAGCGGGAGCAACACACTGAGAGCAGGTCCTCAGATGTCTGTCATAACCAATTGGTCAGAACACAGAGTAGAGGTCTGACCAAGAGCAAATGCCAACGACTGAGCGAGAGGGGCTGTTATTGTGTGTGTGTATAATGGCAAACACTGAAATACATTTCGTGCTCACAGCAATGAATTTTGTTCGCTCAAATTAAGCTTTAAAATAATTTTCTCCTTAAAATGCAACGTTTGTACTTGCAAAAATCATTTACGTGCGTTCAGAACAGAGGCACAAAAATAACGCCATACTATGGCGGTCTGAAGGTTCTGTCACTGTTCTCTGACCCGCTTGCTAAACTTACCAATCGTTGTCATCATGTGCGTCTCTCATATTTCTGCTGGCTGATGGACCGGCTAATAATAGCACAGACACAGATTAACATGACTGCTTTCGCTCTCCCTTTCAAAAAACCCAATTACTTTCCACCTGTCAGTTTCACAGGCATTAACCTCCTTCTCCTTGTGTGCCTTGACCTTTTCCTATGTATAACTTCATCTTAGCCATTATAGTGTGAGGGAGAAGGGGTGGAAAGGAGCCTATTATTGAACCCATAGTAAAAAGAGGGGGAAAAATACAGCTAGACATAATAATCCTAGCAAGCCAGATAATTTAATTAGTGTAGTTTTTGATCACCTTTGTGAAATATTTATTGATTATTCTATTGATTGTGGTGCATGTAAATGTGCTCTCTCTCCTTTTTCGAAAGAAAAAGCTGCATCTTTGTCACCCCAGACAAATACAGTTTACAACTGCATGTAAAACACTCAAGATTAAAACTTGGACATTCTCCTGACACACTGAATGTGTATCGGATTAGTTGACTACAGGAAAGACAAGTGAGTCACCTCCAGCGACTCCTAAATGTCACATTTAATCCTAGGATGGAGCGGGATCTCCAGGATAAATGGGGGTTGTCCCTGAGAGAGAGGAGTGGTGATCCGGCATCTGTCAGACACCCAGTCACAGTTAACCAACTTAAACCTGATCTGCTGTTTAAGGTGAGCTTTAAAGGCACTTTACCATTTCTCTGTCGTCCCTTTAGCTCTGTGTGTACATTGACTGTATTCATCTGTGTCCAGTAGAGTTTAGAGTGTTACAGTCTACAGGAACATTACAATGCCCTTGTTTACCTTCCCTAAACAGCTTTGTTAGATAACAGAACTTGAACAAGCATTTCCTAGATAAGCAAAATGCCAGTGCAAACTCACCTCACTCGCTACCCTAGCTAATGCAAACAGTCCAAGCTATGAATACACACCTGTCACCAAACAAAGCCATCTTACCCATCTAGTTGTTGTCAAGCTTTTGTGTTACAGGATCTTCATCTACTACATGTTGAGAGATGGACTACAGGATTAGCTTGACCACATAAATTACCTTTTGTAGAAGGCTTGGACAGAGCCAGGACAGCTGTTTTTAACTTTTAGTACTCTTTCATGTCATTTATTTGTTTAAAAGGTATATCCAGATATAAAATTGGCACAGACAATTGAACTCTTTCAAGAACAGTAATAAAAAGATCTCCATGGTATAGTGACATAACATAACAAGTGGTATTATTTAAATTTTCCTTGTGTTTTTCCCCAGTAATCAAATCAGTTACCTTCAAGGTAACATTATACACATTAAGTTTTGTTTTTAAATTTGTTTGTCTTTGATGGTTACATCTGTTGACTCATATTTTCCAGTTTTTGTTGAGCATTTCTTTGTTTGACAATCCAATAATGGAAAATAACATTATAATACACGTTACTCACAGCATTTTCACACTGCAGGCTTACTTGTGGTTCCTGTGGCAGAGCCTTCAGCTATCAAGCCCTCTCCAATGGAACCAGCTCCCAGTTTGGGTTCAGAAGACACTCTTTCTACTTTTAAGATTAGAGCTCAGTCTTTTTAATTAAGGCTTATAGGCTCAAACTACTGCCTAACAGTCACAACAGGAAAATAATTGAAATGTAGGGCATTAGCAAGAAAAGTAAAAGACCAACTGTACTTGTGTCAAGTTTCCCTGCTGTTTACTAGGAGATGCAGGAGGACACTGAAGAGACTGATTCACTAATTGAACACAGGTGCAGGTTTAGCACAAAAAGAATGCAGGAATGTGGGCAAAGCCTGCAGCAGACCAAACTGGACTTTAAGCCAAACAGAGATTTCAAAATAAAAGAGTAAGTGACTAAACAAAAACAACACAAAGACGCTAAGATTCTTACCATGAAGCATCCTTCAGTCTCCTCTTTTCATTACTGATGCATTTGTATATCAGTAATGCATATCATCAACTTGTCTATCCTCTCCTACTTCTACTTCCTGTGTTATATTATTTTGGTGGCCTCTCTGTGTTCCTCCTTTATCTTCTCTTTGCCCTCACAACACATCCACTCATGGCAAATGGCTGCTCCTCCCCACATCCTTTTTCTATTGGAGGTTTCTGCCTGTTAAAAGTGAGATCTTCCTCACCACCAAAACCAAGCGTTTGTGCACTAGGGACTGTGATCACTGGAGTTCTTTTATGTTTTTGTAGGGCCTTTCTGACAATATAAAGTTCACAGTTCAATTCAAAATCAAACTGAACTGAATTGGATGTGTCATCATGCCAATGAAAACTCACATCACTGACTTATCAGACATGTAATTAGAGGGTATGAAGAAAAGCTACCCTCCTTTTTAGCAGAGAAACTTTACGGGATGTCAGTCCTGTATTTTGGATGTGGGCAAATACATGAACTGAGTTTATCACACTAAGAAGAGCTTTTATATCTTTTTGTTTAGTAACCATCATGACTGAGAGTAGTTAGAGCCATAAAGTTAGTAAGCAGAGTGCAGCTTTTCTCTAATGTCTTGAATATATGGCTAAACATGTGAGATAACTGCTTATCTTTACTATGGGCAGTTTCCCTGTGTCAGCAAAATTAAGCTTTACTAAAGTAAGGAAGAGGAATATTTTGCTGAAATTGTACAAGGCCTAAAAATGGCTGCTAGTGGCCACAATATGTAAATAAATGAATGGTGTGTTAGTGAACTTTTGAAGGAAATAAAACTGAAAGTTATGCTAGTGGGCTTGCATGTGTGTGTTAATTGCTAATACTAGGATCCTTCTATGCTCGCAATGATAGTTTTGGCGTGTTAAGATTAGCTAATCAGTGCTAAACACAAAGAAGCTGATGGTATATATTGATGTGATATGGCGCAAATGAAAATGTATTAAATTTTCCTTTCTGGTTTTTGTGTTGTTACATTTTGATTTGGGGGACAGATGCCCTCACTACTTCCAAGATTAGGCCTTAAACTTTAATCTTGAACAAAGTTTATCATTAGGGCTGGATCAAGTGCAATCAATTCACACTGCTGCTGGACTTCCCATGATGCACTGAGCAGTTCTTGTACACTTTGCCCACGTATTTTACTACTGCATGCCATTAACATTTGTCTTCTCTCTACCCCAGTGTGTTTTTTCATCATCTCCTTATGGTCTCCTTGTCTCGCTTCTCTTTTCCCTGGCCCCCAAAGGTCACAGCAGATGGCAGCCCCTCTCTGAGCCTGGTTCTGCTAGGTTTCTTCCCATTAAAAGGGAGTTGTTCCTTCCCACCATTGCCAAGTGCTGTTCTTAGGGGATGTATGTAAAGACATATTTCTGATTATGATTATCAGATAAGAACAAGAGTAGTAGAGAAGAGAAGTGAAGCACCCAAACAATAAAGAGTGCAGGCAGGATCCCACAAAAATGTTGAGGAAATAGATATAATTTCCTTCAAGATCCCTATCTCACACTCTACAAATGGGAAGCAATGTTGTTAATGATGGTAGCATTGGTGAACCAATGAGACCTAGTCATGTTAACAACAACAACAAAAAATAGAATAAGACGATAATGCTGTGGCTATGAAGGCCAGGTTAAAGCAGCAGCTCTGAATGTGTCACATGTAGCTCTCATCACATTTCCTGACTCTTTGTATAACATTACAAAAAGAAACTATGCATGGACTCTAAAACAGTTTTTTTTATTAACCTCTTAAGCCCCAACGCCCCCTGATACGGGGGCAAAAAGCAGGAGATCAGGTAGGCTTGGGGCTTAAGAGGTTAAGCTGTAAACATGTTTTTTTTTTTTTAATTATGTGAAGTTGGGCATCTATTGGAACTAAGTCTAAAAAGAGACCCACAACCATCTCCTTTGGCTCTTCTGATGGGACACTGAGGCATTCCCAAGCCAGTCTAGATGCTTAATCTCTCCAGTGTGCCTTGGGTCTAACCATGGCCTCCTCCCATGTCCAAAGAGGACATGCCCCAAAACTCCTTTGGGTTGTCCAACTATCTTAACTGGCTTCTTTTCAATAACGAGGAGTAGCAACTCTCTGAATTCCTCCTGAATGACCCAGTTCCTAATGCTATCTGAAAAGGAAAAGCACAGACACCTTCAGGAGGAAGCTTATTTCCCTCACATGTATCTACCATCTCATTCTTTCAGTCCTCTATTGGCTGTGATTTCCACTGCTTGTCCCTCTGTGGTATCTTGCAGGATCCTGGTAGGTGAGGTTTATTGGTCAGTCTACCTGAAGTATTTAAAAGCTGACTGTTTCAACTTTTGCTCTTTCTTTATTGACCCAGCAGCAGTTTTGGAATGGCCTGTCTAGTAGCAGAGTTCTCTGTTGTATGATGGAGGCAATGTACAAAGCATCTGGTACAACTGGTCTGTTGGCCATTCTTGCTTATGCTGTTGCTGAGAAGAGCAAAATAATAATGTACAAAGAACTGAAAGAGTAACAAGTGTTAAAAGCAATGAAAAGTGTCCATTGCAGACCAGTACAGCATCCACACTGATGCTAATGATGCACCAGACAAAAGCAAGACCATAAGGTATTTGAACTCCAGTTGAACAGCAGCAACTAATTCCCAACCTAGAGTTCACCATTTTATAAGTGAGTCATGGCCTCTAACTTGGAGGTGCTAATCCCCAACAGAGGTCCTGATATCTTCAATAAATAAAGAATAACTATACTTTTTAAATTATATTTTTGTAGTAAAAAAATCCTAGATGCCAATAGAACTGCTTTAAATGCCCACCAGGGGGTTGCAGCTCACACTTTGGGAATCACTGCAACAGGGGGTTGAGAGAACTCATTGGTACGCCCCTGAAATGAGACTTTATGCTGGTGTCAGGGGGACGAAATTTAAAGTTTGAATTTGTGCAATGATTAGTTGAACGTGTGCTGTAAACTAATTTAAAAAAACACTTGTTTTGCCTCTGGGATATCTGTAAATAGTTTGCATTGCGGCGGCAGCAGCCACGGGGCGGGATAAAACTTCAGCAGAGTGCGCCAGAAGAAAAAAAAAAGCTCCTTTGACGTCAGCAACGGTAGGTTTCAGTAGTCCAAGATGGCGGCGGAGAGCGGGTTGGTTAACAGAACTCACTTGGAGAACAACTACAGCCACGGACTCGATGGCAAAGGTAAAGTATTTTTATTTGTGCGAAAAGACGTGTGACAGCGAGCTGATGGGAAGAGTGAAGCCGGGACCACGTTTACGAGTTAACGTGTTTATGTTTCGGTGGTCTTTGTCCCAGTCAGGGGGCTTTACCGTTAGCCAGACGTTTCTGTTTTCAGTTGGAGAGACCCGTGGTGTCCTGCCAAATGCCCCGGCCAGAATGTGTCTAGTGTAGCTCGCAAACAGAGGCAACTTGGTTTAAAGTCTGCGAATTTTACTTGAGTTGAAATTAGTCTTATCGGGTTTTGAGTCCTCGCTGTTAAAGTGTGGGTTTTTTCTTAAGTAACTTGGGGAGAAAAAGCAGCTGTAGAAAAGTGATTCTGACCCGGATACAAAATTCAAACGCGACACCTGTCTGCTCGTTTGTCCGGGCCGTCACTTTCACCTGGTTTCAGGAAGGACCCACGGCTTGTCCGCGCTTTTTTTGTTTGTTTTTTTTAACTTTCCACATCCTGCATGCTCACTTTGAACTGCCTTAAAGTGCTTTCATTCTTAAGTTTGAAACCAATGTCCTTAAACCGGATTGTAGGCAATACAAATCGAGTAACGTCGTGCTAATCTCATCCCACTAATGACTGGGATATTTTTACATACCCTATAAGTAGTCTGCTCACTTTGTTAGCAGATCTAAACAAGGTAATTGCCAATCAGATCTGCATTTGCTTGTGTTTTTCTAGCAGAAAATAAAAATATCATAGCCGTGAGCCTATGAAGATAATGTAGATCATTTGTCTCCTTTTTCATTTAGTTTTTTTGTATTGAATTTTATGTATTTTGTATATTCCTTGGCAGAGTTACATTAGCCTATTGCCATTGAGTGTAGTTGTGATGTAATACAAAGCTCTGACTTATTAACAATTTTAACACAAACGCGAGAATTTAAGTTTTCCAGATGATGATAACACGTCTTTGTGATAAAGCTTCTTAAGCCTTCTTTTCATCTCAGTGGGCAACTTCTATACCGTGCTGAGGAAAGTGGTTTTGCCATTTGTGTTTTTATTTTCCCTCCCCACACATTTGTCACACAGATAACCTGAGTAAATACAATATTCAGTTTTTAAATGAGGATGTAATTTATTAATGGAAAAAAGGTTAGCTACCTGGCCCTGTGTGGAAAAAGTAAGTAGCCTCCCTTATAAAATATGACTAAACACATTTTTTGTGACCTTTCACTAGTCACACCCAGCCCTGATTACTGCCAGACCTGTTGAATAAATAAATTATGCAAACTGAACCTGTCTGACAAAGTGAAGTCGGCTAAAACGTCTTAAAAAGTAACACATCAAGGCAAACTCTACTGAAACTCATCATCATCATTGACATCTATCAGTCTGGAAAGGATTACAAGGCTTTGAAACTCCAGTAAATCACTGTAAGAGCCATTATCAACAAATGGAGTAAACTTGGAGCAGTGGTGAGCTTTCCCAGGAGTGGCCTTTGGGAAAGTGTTCTGATGAGACAAAAATGTAAACTTTTTGGAAGTCAGTCTGGCCGACTTGCTCTAATTGATGGAACCATAAATTCTACTCTCTACCACGAAATCCTGAAGGAGACTATGTGACTAGCAAGTTCAACCGCAGTCACATTATGCAGCAGTACAATGATCTGAAACACACCAGAATAGTCCAATTCTGAATAGTTTAAAAATAATTGTTTTGGAGTGGCCTAGTGAAGTCCAGTCTTAAATCCAATTGAAAGGCTTTGGCATGACCTTAAACAGGTTGTTCAATCTCAAACCCTCCTGTGTGGCGGAATTAAAGCACTTGTGAAAAAAGAGTGGGCAAAAATTACTCCACAGTGAAGTAAGACTCATTGTTATAAGCCCTGTGTGTGGCACAACCAGGTGTTAGGTTAGGGACCAGTTACTTGTTCACACAGGGTCAGGTGTTTTGGGGCTAATTTTCCCTTAATAAATTAAATCATTTAAAATTAATATCTTTGTCTAATATTAAAATTAGTTTGTTTTTAGTTATAAATCAGAAAGGGGCAAATACTTTTTCACAGTACAGTATATTTGTCTGCTAAAACTACATAGCCTACTACCTCAATCTCTTATAGCATAACTTTTTAGTAGATGTCATTTTAGGATATGAAAGCTTTTGTCACCCAGGAAAGGGATTGTGACCTTCCCATAAAAGGAAAAATCCACAGGACTATGATAAAAAATACTTTTTTAATCAGTTTAAAAGTTGGGTTTAGATTACTTAACCTTAAAATACACGTTTGGTTATCAAATAACCATAAATAACATGAAAAAACATTTTGTTAAGTAAGATAACTGTTTACATCAATAGATAACCCCTGAGAGAGCTAGATGTCATATAAATAGTCTAAACCTGCAAAAATAAATAAGGCTACTAAAGCTATATTCCTTTACAGGTAGAAAGAGAGGTGTGGAAGGATTGATTTCAACATGCAGCAAATTTTACAGGAAATCTGCCTCTTTTTTAAAGATCGTGCCAGGCTAAACCAGCAGTTTGCATAGAGACAATTTTCATTTTACCTCATTAAGACTGTGGTCAGGCAACAAGATATCCTTTTGATGTTTAACCCTGTTAAACAGACGGTTTGATAAAAGATTGTAATGGCTTTTACCTGCAACAGTTCCTTCAGTAATACAGTGAACAGATGTGGTGTGCTATATCTTTGCTACCAGCTGTGTGTAACAGAAAGGAGAGGCTGCAGCTTCACCATAAACCATCATATAATAGCTATTGGTCTAAATTAGACTGTTAACTTGCCCATGATACTTTTCACTAGGGCTGGGCGATATATCGAGTTTAAAAAAAAAAAAATCGATATATTTTTATACGCGATATAAGATGTGACAATATCTTTTATATCGATATAGTCTATGTTACGTTATAATTATAGTTGTGGAGCCGCAAGTTTGCCTCTTTCGTCCACTTTTGTCTTTACGCAACGTTACTCGGCCTCGCCTCTCCTTCACTGAACACAACTCCCCCTCCTCCCCCATCGCTTCACCTGCAGGCAGCGACAAGATGGACACGGCAAATCTCCGTTAACGAGTTACTGCGCATCACCCCGTGCGTGGGGCTGGACGGCGTCAACGTGTTAACGAGCTAACCACGCTAACCCCATGCACGGCCTGAAATCCTTTCATTCTCTCAAAAATCGACAGCGCGCCTTATGCATGAATTCTGGTTGTGCTTGATGACCGCGAACCGATTTTATGTGGAACACGGCGCTCAGCAATCTGTCAAAAAATGTTTTAGTACGACCTTGGTAAGCTACGGAGCTGCACCGGCTTGATGGATTGTCGGAGCATTACGGCTACCGAGGAGCCTCGCGGAGTGATACGTACTGTACGGTATTGTGCGTGTATAAGGACCATAAATGGCACCTGTTAAGAGACACGGTTACGAAGCAGATTTCAAACTCCAGGCTGTCAGTCACGAACTTGGGAACAGAGCAGCTGTGAAATCTGCCCTTGTTATTATGCTCAGCGTCTCTTAGTTTACATTTTGACTGCACAATTGTGAGCTCTTTGTTATGCACAAAAACAACATAGTTTTCTTTTATTTATGGAGCATTATTATTTAATAAATGCTCATAATTTATTTTTGAGTAGTGTTTTTCATGTACATCTATGCTGTATGTTAATAAGTGCCTGTGTGACATCTGGGACACAGCTTTGACTAAGAACTCTCTTTTTGTTCTTACCTTATGGCTTTAAAAAAATATCAAGATATATATCTTATATCGCCATCCAGCTAAAAAATATCGAGATATGAATTTTGGGTCATATCGCCCAGCCCTACTTCTCACTGTTTTACTGAGCTGTGGTCATAATGGTTATGTTGAAACCTACAGTTAATGTTAAATGTTGTTAAAAGCCTGTCACATCTTTCCCGTCTATGTTGTGATAACTTCAACTTGTTTTACAAATGTAGAAAATGGTCTGTTGTCAGCAGTTTAATGCAGCGTACATTTGTTAAACCAAGTCAAAATATTTGACTGAATACTAAAGGGTTGCTGCTGTGACAGTCAGGAATCCTTATCGTGATAACCCTTATGTCTAGTTTGGAACACACCAGCTGATTCTGTGGCAACAACAACATTCACTCCGGCTGCTCTTAATCTGCACTTTGTCCTCGCAGACTCCACATTGGTCTGCTTGCTGCAACTCAACATTTCCCCTTGTTGACTCGTGTCCAGAGAGGCCAAGTCAGGTTGTCTTTTAGTGTTGGAGTGCAGGGAATTTAGCATAGCTGCATCTTAATAGCCTACAGTGAACTACTCCTCCTTTATGCATTGAATAAAAAACTATCACCTGTATATTCTGGATGTGCTACGGCTGGAAGAAGGAGTTTTAACCGGGCTTGTGACTAGCTGGTGTTACTAATCTGTGGTTACAACAGTAGATTTTTGCTTGAAATTTTCTCCTTTTCCCCCCCAACACTTTAAATGCCAGTTTTCTCTCTTGTGACTCAACTAGAAATGTTATTTGTTAATTGTTTAATCATGCTTGAATAACTGGATATGATGTTTTCTTTTTATAATACAGTTTTACTCCCAAAGGCCATTTTCTTTGTAATTTCTGCACTCCTGCACAGACATTGCCTGTTTAAAGTAGGAAACATTCCATATTTAGACAGCTGCTTAAGTTACTGGACTGTAGCTTTATCAAAGTCTGCCTCAGATGTAGTGCAGGAGTTGAGGGGAGGGGGTGAGGGCAGGGAAGCTCATTTGGGATATGCTGCTGAGATGTAGGCTACCTTGCATACTATTCTTGCACTTGATAGTTAAAGATAACTGTGTAATGCTTCGGAAACCTTACTGCAGTAACCTGATGTTCACCTATACAAATGACAACATCTCTATACTATTGTTTCCTTTACATTTCTTGTTAATCCTACAGCCATTATTCAGATTTTGACAGCATAACTACAGATCACTGCAGGCACACAATGCACAAGTATTAGTTCCAGCAGCAGTATTGGTCAGTTGCCGACTTGCATTGTGTACATAGATTGAGCACAGAGGAATAAATTGCCCTTTAGCGTGCTGATTGTGTTTACATATTGCTCCAGTGCCGATTAGAGCTGACTACACCACAAGCAGCACTGGTTTGCATGGTTGTTTTACACTTTGCTTGTTTACATCTTTCTGTTACAGAAATCGAGATGTTTCAATCCATCCCGAGTAGCATTGGAGCATTTCAAACAATAGTTAACTGATGTGGATTGTTTCACATTAACACATACACTTATTAAGAAAATAAGAAGAATTTGTCTTCTAACGTCATCTAACGAGGGATCTAGTGTTTAAATGGCTTGTCAACTAGTCATACATATCTTTAGGATTGTGTGCTGCTTTATGCTTGTGTGATGCAAATTCCTCATCATCAATTGTGTGTCAGGGAATCGTGTAGGCCAGTTAACATCTGCTCTGTGCCATCATAAGATAACAAGTTAAGGAGGCTAATTTTAGGCCTGTCCTCATTTTCTGGAAGCGGAGGAGCAGGGCAGTGCATTTGCTAATATATCATGAAGTGCACATATCAGCAGAGCTAATAGGCTTTTACTGTCTGTTATGCTTTCTTGCATACTCGGCCTGTATTGTTTTTGTTTTGCAACATAGGCCCCTCACAGTCTTAGCAGAATAGTGTCTTTGTGTAGGTCTCTGCAGTCTGTGCCACTTCATTCTGCTAAGTGTTGCTTTGGTCTTGATGGAAACCTGCAGTGCCACGGACTAAGGAAATGCTCAGGGCTAATTTGTGTGCAGAGGAGATTACTGTAACTGCCCTGTGCTTACAACACCGCTGTGGCCCGTTTGCATCTCCAAGAGGGTCTTTGGGTGTCCTATTTACAGTTGTTCTCTTAAGAAATATCACCTGATGTTCTCAAAAGCTTAAACTGTTAGACAGCTGTAATTAATCTTCTGGTTATTTTTTTTTAAAAAATTGATTGTTTGCTTCTCCTTTGTGAGAAAACATCGAAAAACAGTGTTGTTGAACCCTGAAAACCTAGCGTGAGGTTTCAAAATATTAGACTAATGGTAAAGTCCAAAGATCCACATTATTAGTAGAAGTAGAATATTACAGAAAGAAAAGAAGCAAGACATCATAGATGAGGAGCTTAGAAGTATCACACCATTAGAAAAGTTTGACCCATCACCACAGAACTTTCTACAACCTTATATATTTCAGAAATTTTTCCTTTTCTTTCCTTTGGTACATATAGAAATTTATTATAGAAGTAAAGAATTAGGTAGACAAATGTAACAGGAAAAAGGTTCAGTTAAGTAAGGCAGGACACATTCTTTGCTTCAACGATATTTAGTCAATCACGCTTGCATGCAAAGCCACTCCCAAATCCAATTTTGAGCTAGGAAAAACTTGGTTATAAAATTTATTTTGAACATTTAAAATGTATATGAAGTTAAGCTTAAACCCTAAGTCCACACTTAATGGGTGTCTCTCACAGGAAATACTGCTCCTTAGTTGCTTTAAAAGTTCTGCAAGAAGTTGAGGCGTTATTTCTATTATTTGTGTATTTCACAATCTAACATAACCGCCCAAATGGCTGCCGATCTGAGCTAGTTTTTAGTACGCTCTTAAACAAAGAATAATCACCTTTGTTGCTTTCCACCATTGCTTTCCTTGCTGCAGCTGCTTATATTCTCTAGAGCACGCCAACTGTTCTGTGCTGGCTGTGTTCACTGCTGTGCTGCCAGCAGTGAACACAACTGTCACAACTGAAGCCCTCTGTTAGCTGATGTTCTGGTTATATGCTCTGAATATTTCCTGATTGGCTTTGTTTCCCTGAGAAAAGACCTGTAACCAAAGTCATTTTCAAAAATATGAATTTCCTTTTTTTATTTTTATTTTTTAAAAATCTGTATATTTTCACATTTGAAGAACAGCAAATAATTCAATTTTGTCATTTTTCTTGATTTAAAAAAAAAAAAAATCTTTTGTGTACATTAGGGCTGCCACAAACGATTATTTTGATAGTCGACTAGTCACCGATTATTTTTGCGATTAGTCGACTAATCAGATCATGCATCCATTGGACGTAAAACGTACAGCTTATTGCACCAGCATTCATCTGCTCTTATATAGCTATCATTAGCTTACAGCTTTAAGTGTTTAAGGTATTTGCTAACTAAAAATAAAGACAAGATGATAGTTAATTAAATATGACATTTGCAGATTGTTTCGGTGAAGTTTAATAAACTCCTTGCTATCTAAAATATAACGGGACACCGGAGTATATTCTCGAGCATCTCACACTTCTGATAATCAGTTGTCTGCTTGACGTTTATTCAGCTGTGTAAAAACTATAACTTTAATCTCAGCCAAACCGATTTACTCAGGAACAAATAAAATACTAAAAAAAAGCCAAACAATAACATTTTTAAGTTATCTAAGTGACTTACATATGTTTAACCTGAGTAGCGAAAGACGGCGGTGGGTTTGAAAATGATTTGTCCGGTGTTCTCACGGGCTCTAGCGAGTCTGGCCCCCGGCTAGCTATCGAGCTAGTGGGTAACACACGTCTCCGAAAACGTCGGAACGCTTTTGAAAATATGTGCTGTTTTGATAAACTGAGCAGATATTTGAGGTTTACACAGCTACATTCTCGCCTGAAAATATGTTAAACGTTTATTTTGTGACCCAGAAAGAGTAATATTAAAACTAACTATGTGCCGCCATTGTTGGAAAGTGAGCTGGGCTGCGCTATGAATTCTGGGACAGAGCTACTTCTTCTTCTTCGGGGTTTAACGGCAGCTGGTATCCTTGTACATGCAGTGCTGCCATCTTCTGTTTCAGTCCGTTATTACACTCTTAAAATCCTACTACTTATTCCTGCGTCTTTTGTGATCTTACAAAGCTTCAAAGGACGCGTCAACTATTAAATCAGTCGTCAACGATTTTGATAGTCGACGTAATCGTGACTAGTCGACTAATCGTGGCAGCCCTAGTGTACATGCTCTACCGGTACTTGCACAACTTTTTTTTTTTTTTTCTTCTTTAGGATTTCCACTTTATCTAAAAACATGCTCAGTTTCCATAAGAGGCCACGCACTCACAAAACAGACTATTAATTTCAAGACTTGACTTTCTTGTTTAGTTAAAATGTTCGACTGAAATTTGTGTTATACATAAGTGATAGCGCTTCTTTTTAAAATAACTTTCTTGTAAAATGACTAATGGCACAGCTTGTGGTCATGAATAGAAGAAGTTGTGTCTAATTCCTCCATTTGTTTTTCAGTTAAACACACTAGTAATGCATAACCTTCCACTTTCATAATTGCGATGTCTTATCTTTTATTGTCAGTTTTGTTACTCCTGATAAATGCTTAGTATCTTGATGGTCTCTATGAAGCAGGAGCTCATAGTTATAAATTTTTTTTGTAAATATCAGGACTTCGATGGAGGTCATGTACTTATCAAGAATGCCAAGCAAATTAGAAGCGACTGGTCACGTTGCTTTCCTGACAGCCCATTTGAATCTTGTGACAGACGTGACTGAGACAACTTGGTATGAATGGCTTGTAACCCAACCTGTTTCATAGGCTGTCAATAATTTATATTTAAGTACACAGTGAACTGTATACTTAAATAGTGTCATTTTACCCTTTACCTGTGAACATTCTGAATCTTTTTAAAAGAAAAAATGATACAATGTTTTTGTTTTAAAAGATGATTTTGTATGTCATTCACAGATGCAAGAAGCCATTCATCTGTAAATAATAGATTTTGGAGCTCATCAAACTCATGTTTACTGCCTTTATGCCAATGATACAGGAAGAAATCAGTTTTTAAGGAAAGGGATTTAACCCTTTAAAACCGGTGGGAGCGGCACGCTCTGTTTTAAGTAACTATTTTTAAATCCCGGTAGCTCTGCAACCACTTAAGCTAGCGCAGTAATTTTTTTTTGCATATGAAACCGGAGGAGTTGTACTTACATCTTATGCCATCAGCTTGTCCTAGGTCACAGTTTCGTTCCACATATAGCTTTGCAAAAACTGCATAAAAAAGCACTTGCAGCAACAAAAACATAATATTCCAGAAACACGCTTTGCCGATCAGATCAGCTGTTCATAACACTTCCTACGTTGGAATAGACGTCAGCGTGAACTTTTGCATGTCCGCCATTACCTGCCCGAAACCTTAAGTGACGTAATTTTCGCGGAAATGTAGTTTTTTGTTTGTTTTTTTTTACCATCAGGGCCTCATGAGCCTATACTGGTGTTTTTAAAAGTTATCTTTGACTTTATGACTTTCTGTGTCGTTTCTGGGATGCTTAGGACTCATATCGCACTGCTGGAAATAGTTTATTTTGATGCATATGCTGTTTTTTTTGCAAATTTGCAGTATAATATTTTCGTTTTTCCTTCAGTATATAAAAATTGGTGTATTTCAAAAATAAAACTATGAAGACACTCAAAATAAATTTCCTGTGGTAGGAAACTATTTTGTGCAACTTTTTTGTATTTGCAGTTTTGAGGGATAAGCCTCTTAAATTTCTCTAACTAGAAATATGTTAAAAAAGCAAAAACGATTTTCAATTTTTTTGTAGTTTATTGCACTTTTTTGCAATTTATGTAATTACTATGCACTTAATGCATACATATATTAAAATCTGGGCTATAATGGTTGTATTGATGTATAGCAACTTGAAATGCTCCCAAAAATGTCACTACAGCATGTAAAAATATAATATAAGCTCTGGCGGACTTGGTTCTATGGTAGGTCTTAAAGGGTTAAGAGTTAGCAGTAAATATTTACAGAAATCTTGGGGAAAAGGCTGAGAAGAACACTAAAAGCACTCTCCTGCTGACTTACTTTACTTGTCCTTTTTTTCCTGGCCCTTTGTGATTTTCAACACATAGCTATTTTAGAGCTTGACCTAGATGAAGGGAACCAGAGTGGATAGCAGTATTTAGCCCAATACACAAAGCTGGAAAGAGTCCTGTCTTTAGTTTGATCCATGTGGCATTTCTTTTTTTTCTCTCTAGCTTTACAGAACAGTAGTCTAAAGGAAGTTATTATGTTAAAAGTTTTTCCTTAGAAATAAGGAAGTAAGCTTTTCCTTAGAAAATAAGCTGGCCGCAAAAGTCCCGTTTCTCACTTTATCTTTTATCATCTAGCATGGTGTTATGTAACCACTTTCATTTTAGCTTTTTATCTCCACTTGGTCTTAGGCTCTAAAGGTGTCAATGGATTCAAAGATTGCACCATTTCCCAACGCAAGGCTCCAAAACCTGAAGCGAAATCTGAAGATGACAATGATTTGTTTCCCAGAACCATGGATTTGGGCGAAAATATCAGTCCCACCCCCGAACCAAAGGAAGAGAGTCAAGAAAAAGATGTGAAGGTTTGATGTGTTTTCTACCATATTAGTCTATTAATGAGATTTAGGATATGTACAGTGGGGCAAAAAAGTATTTAGTCAGCCACCGATTGTGCAAGTTCCCCCACTTAAAATGATGACAGAGGTCAGTAATTTGCACCAGAGGTACACTTCAACTGTGAGAGACAGAATGTGAAAAAAAAATCCATGAATTCACATGGTAGGATTTGTAAAGAATTTATTCGTAAATCAGGGTGGAAAATAAGTATTTGGTCACCTCAAACAAGGAAAATCCCTGGCTCTCACAGACCTGTAACGTCTTCTGTAAGAAGCTTTTCTGTCCCCCACTCGTTACCTGTATGAATGGCACCTGTTTGACCTCATCATCTGTATAAAAGACACCTGTCCACAGCCTCAACCAGTCAGACTCCAAACTCCGCCATGGCCAAGACCAAAGAGCTTTCGAAGGACACCAGGAAAAGAATTGTAGACCTGCACCAGACTGGGAAGAGTGAATCTACAATAGGCAAGCAGCTTGGTGTGAAAAAATCAACTGTGGGAGCAATCATCAGAAAATGGAAGACATACAAGACCACTGATAATCTCCCTCGATCTGGGGCTCCACGCAAGATCTCATCCCGTGGGGTCAAAATGATCATGAGAACGGTGAGCAAAGATCCCAGAACCACACGGGGGGACCTGGTGAATGACTTGCAGAGAGCTGGGACCAAAGTAACAAAGGTCACCATCAGTAACACACTACAACGGCAGGGAATCAAATCCCGCAGTGCCAGACGTGTTCCGCTGCTGAAGCCAGTGCATGTCCAGGCCCGTCTGAAGTTTGCCAGAGAGCACATGAATGATACAGCAGAGGATTGGGAGAATGTCATGTGGTCAGATGAAACCAAAGTAGAACTTTTTGGTATAAACTCAACTCGTCGTGTTTGGAGGAAGAAGAATACTGAGTTGCATCCCAAGAACACCATACCTACTGTGAAGCATGGGGGTGGAAACATCATGCTATGGGGCTGTTTTTCTGCCAAGGGGACAGGACGACTGATCCGTGTTAAGGACAGAATGAATGGGGCCAAGTATCGTGAGATTTTGAGCCAAAACCTCCTTCCATCAGTGAGAACTTTGAAGATGAAACGAGGCTGGGTCTTCCAACATGACAATGATCCAAAACACACCGCCCGGGCAACAAAGGAGTGGCTCCGTAAGAAGCATTTGAAAGTCCTGGAGTGGCCTAGCCAGTCTCCAGACCTCAACCCCATAGAAAATCTGTGGCGGGAGTTGAAAGTCCGTGTTGCTCGGCGACAGCCCCAAAACATCACTGCTCTTGAGAAGATCTGCATGGAGGAATGGGCCAAAATACCAGCTACTGTGTGTGCAAACCTGGTAAAAACCTATAGTAAACGTTTGACCTCTGTTATTGCCAACAAAGGTTATGTTACAAAGTATTGAGTTGTATTTTTGTTATTGACCAAATACTTATTTTCCACCCTGATTTACGAATAAATTCTTTACAAATCCTACCATGTGAATTCATGGATTTTTTTTTTTCACATTCTGTCTCTCACAGTTGAAGTGTACCTCTGGTGCAAATTACTGACCTCTGTCATCATTTTAAGTGGGGGAACTTGCACAATCGGTGGCTGACTAAATACTTTTTTGCCCCACTGTAAATATAACAATACTTTTATAAATGTTTGAAGCAAGCAACACTTATGAGAATAATGTGACCAACTGAATTCTTTGAGGGTCACTACAAAAATCACCTGAACCTCCCCGACAAACCTGACTGTTTGCAAACTCTTGTCTTCAGCCTGTGGAAGAGAAAAAAGTGGCCAGGCCCATCCAGATTGTCCAGGCAAATGAGCACAACTTTGAGCTGAACGCCACAGCACTGGAGGAAGTCTTGCTGCAGAAACATGTGAAGGACCTGAACGTGGTTGTTGTGTCTGTGGCTGGAGCCTTTAGGAAGGGAAAGTCCTTCCTGCTGGATTTCATGCTGCGCTACATGCACAACCGGGTGAGATGACCGTTGTATTTACACTTTCTGTAGTAGGGATTTTTTTTAAAAATGGTTTTTTTAAAGTACAAATATTAGTTGCATTACATTTTCCAAATATTTAAAGAAATGTCGACCAACATGCATTTCTGAGCTGTCTCTTTCTGTCTGAGGTTTGCATCTTTTTCTCTCGGCCCGTGTGGCTGTTCTGGCTTCCTCCCACAGTCCAGAGACATGGAAGTAATTCTAAGCTGGCCATAGAGTATGAGAACATGAATGAATGTGTCTTTCTGTATTAGTCCTGGACATACACTGGAGACCTGTTCAGGCTGTAACCCACCCCTTTCCCTATGACTTCTGGGATAAGCTCATTAAAGTACACTGTGTCACACCTGTTGTTGTTAAAGAATCATTCTTTAATCATATTGGTACAACCCGGAGCATTTAAAGATATTCTTTAGATATAAATAAAGACAGTCAAATTGATGTCTCCTCATATATAAAATGTACTACTTTAATTTGTACACAGTTTCACTGAGCTGAGATATACATTAGTGCTAATAGAACCCAAGATGTGTTTACATGAGCTGTTTACATGAGCTAAGTAAACATAAGAGTTTATTCTTGCTCAAAGGGTGACTATTGAGTAACATTTTCAGTCAGTAGAGATTGTGAAATTGGGTAGAAATGAACAAGGACAGCAGAGGACACTTCAACTAGTATTTGCATGCACAGGTGACGAGCAAAGACAAGTGGTTCCAGTTTTGATTTTGTACTGAGATACTTGCTGAACCAGGAGAGTAAGATTTGCAGTGAGGTCCACACGGTCCACGTGAGCACAGTATCTTGTTTATTTCCTATAGAAGTGTAAACGGTGAGTCTTTGAGCCCCTCTAACAGCAGTTGGACACACAGAAGCAGTCAGGATCACCTTACACACACACGTGAACACATACCAGGAAATACAAAAGGGTGTTGCAAGTATGGTATTTCTCAAAGTTGTTGGGCATGAACATGGGCATTCATGAAGTTATTGATAATTAATTCAAGTTTATTCATGACTTAATGTTACCACTAGACTTAATAAGTGTGTGCAGCTTTTTTTTGTTCCTTTTTATTACAGGAAGTATTGTCTTCAGGTATTTATTATCTGTCATCACATCACACTTGGACACAGCACAGATATGTACTAATGGGGAATCAGTACTCTGATGTACTCTGACCTCTAAATCACACATTTGCTTTGAAGCTGCATTTCCTATTTGTGGTCAGTGGGATAAACATTCATTGTCACAAAGAGTTACCATTAATTGACGTTTGTGCTCACAATCACAACAGTTGACTGGAAAAAATGTATTATACTATATTATATTATATTATGTGAAATTCTACATTAAGAAATCATTTTTTATTCATCTGTTTGTTCAACTTCTGTTGATATCTTTGAACAATGTTTAGTTGAAACGTGTTGCTGTAATCATCATAGATGCTATAAAACGTGTTGATGGTGATTAACCTTTGGTTGCTTTTCCTTCATTTGGCATACTGCATTAGTCTTACATGCACCATTCCAGAAACGTTACAACACACTGCACTGACAAAAGACCTCGGGATCGGCCCCATTGGGCAGTGTATCTGTGCAATTTTCACTTTTATCTTTCATCCTCTCCCAGTCTTAGACAGGAATTCACATGGATCTAGATGACAAACAACCTTGGTTTTCATGTCCCTCTGTTCCCTTCTCTGTCTCATCTTGAATCTTTCCTTTTCAGGATAAAGACTCATGGATAGGAGGTAATGATGAGCCCCTGACTGGGTTCACCTGGAGAGGGGGGTGTGAGAGGGAAACCACAGGAATTCAGGTCTGGAGTGAAGTGTTTGTGGTGGAGAAGCCTGATGGCGACAAGGTAGATACAACACCTCCACTCATTGCCAGTCATATTTATCATGAACAGTTATTTTAATCTTCTGTTAATGAATTTTCAAACATTTTGACACAAACTTGTGCTGAATTTGTTTTGAACTCGTTTAATCTCATTGCGACAGGTTGCTGTGCTCCTTGTTGACACACAAGGAGCATTTGACAGTCAGTCTACCATAAAGGACAGTGCTACAGTTTTTGCCCTCAGCACAATGACCAGCTCTGTTCAGGTGATACTCAAAGCATGTCTTTTCTTTGAATATAATATATTTACATATTTATTTTAACATATTAAGACGCAAGTCTTGCATTACATTTAAGGTTTTTTTTGTTTTTTTTGTTCTTTCAGGTGTACAATCTCTCTTCAAACATACAAGAGGATGACCTGCAGCACCTCCAGGTTTGTGTCATTTTGTTTCTTCTCTCACCAAAAAGTACCATCAGAATATTCAGTTCTTTCATTGTCATTTATTATTCCTTTCATATGAAGCTCTTCACGGAATATGGCCGTCTTGCAATGGAAGAGGTGTCTGAGAAACCTTTCCAGGTACTGGCCTTTTCTGTTCGCTGTGTGTTTGTTGCAATTTATTGTGTATGTATGTTTGAGTCAGCCCTTTCACTGAAAACAAATGTAGTGTAGACAAGTAAAAGTAGCAAAAAATAGCCTAGTTTATTTCAGTTACAATGTTGTTGTTGTTTTGTTTAGTTTTTTCATAAAATCAAAGACATTCTCTGAGTATCTGTACTGTTTTTCTCTTTTAGTCTCTAATGTTCCTCATTCGGGATTGGTGTTTTCCTTACGAATTCTGTTATGGAATGAAAGGAGGCAATGAATTTCTGGATAAAAGATTGCAGGTGAGAATTACATTTCAATGCAGATTCAGAAAATAAAAGGGGAAAAAAGTGTCGGAGGATACAGGCTTCTAGACAGAAGAAACTTGCCATACCATACCCTGATATTCACACATTGATTATTGCTTCCTGCAGCACAAATAATTTTAACAATGTTCCTGTTATGGATGGCGCATCACGTCTTGAAAAACACAAAAAGTCAGTAACAAGCTCACATTTTCACTGTGTGTGTCGATGCAGGTTAAACATAATCAACATGAAGAGTTGCAGAATGTGAGAAATCATATCCAGCACTGTTTCTCCAACATCAACTGCTTCCTGCTGCCACATCCTGGCCTGAAGGTGGCTACTAACCCAAAATTCGACGGCAGGCTGAGAGGTGAGAACAAGGCAACAGTAGTAATGTAGACTAATGGCTAAAAATGTGGTAGGTGCTGGTTGTACACGGAGCCTGCTCAAAACATTGCAGATTGGCGCCTATATGTTGTAGCTGTGACCTCAGCCAGTTTAAACTCTGTCACTCCCTTTCCTGTTCATGGCAGTTTTTCAACCAGTCACCATTGGATTTATGCATGGCATTGTCCCTATCAGGCTTAAAACCAGAAACTTGAGAGAGAGAAAATTGTTTGAGTGGTATTTCTAACTTCAAAAATGAGAGCTGTCCTAACCCTTGTTAATACTGATAAAAAGAGAATTACAACATGTCTTCAGAGTGCCAAGTTTTACTTCTAGGATTATGTTGCCAAAGGTCTTTGGGCTGAAATTACACAACTTTCCTTGTTTTAGACATCGATGAAGAGTTCAAAAAAGAGTTGGCCCAGCTCGTGCCTCTTCTTCTGGCGCCGAGTCAGCTGGTAGAGAAAGAGATCGGAGGCAACAAGGTCACCTGCAAAGATCTTCTGGAGTACTTCAAGGTGGTGCATAATTTTAAATGAATACCAGTGTATGACCAAAATATGACCTATTGTTGTTAAGATAAAATTACATTTAAAAAAAGACAGAGGTCTCAGTGTATACAGGATTACAGCTGCTTGCACAAATGATTCCAGTGCTTTTCATACTGACCTCCTGCACTACAAATACAAGGCTTCAAATTGTACACCCTTCTGCCTTTTTTTGATAAATCGCAAAAGCTTGAGAGTGAATAAACGACACATAGCTATCCAGAGCTTTTGGTAAACTGTGGTCTCACTGACAAAAATATTCAGTTCTTTGTCATCAGATTGCATTTCTCCAACTTTCCAAAATAAGTGTGCCCAGTCATACTTGCATTAAATTTTATTTAGGGGTTTTTGCAGTATGAAATTATTTTTAAAGATAAAATCAGCCTTTTACTTGGAGTACTTGTTAAGTCACCTACCTGCCAGAGTGTTAACTAAATAAACACTTTTGTGATGGTGTGCCTTATTTTTCTTTCCTGCAGGCTTACATAAAGATCTACCAGGGAGAGGAGCTGCCTCACCCAAAGACCATGCTGCAGGTCAGTAATTGGGAATCTTTTAAGTTATCTCATTTTGATTAGGGTTGTGTTCAATCTTTTTGTCTTTTCATTTTTTGATAGGCAACAGCAGAGGCCAACAACCTGACAGCTGTGGCAGGAGCCAAAGACCTGTACAGCAAGAAAATGGAGCAGGTAAGGACCGGTTTATCCCTGACATTCATCGTGAATGAAGTCTAAAAGGTGCCCAAGTCCAGGGAGCAAATTGGGGAATATCACTGCCTGATTAATCGACCTGTGCTTCCTACCTGATAATCACCTGGCATTTTGGGCAATAAGTTTCAGGCTACATTTTCCAGCCTGACAATAGTCCCTGAGACACTGCCAGTGCAGTAAGAGTGTACCTGGATAGAAAAAATCCTCACAGTGAATAATAAAGTTAACTTAAGTTCATTAGAATTGTACAAACTCTGCTTTTGCCTTATCAGTGCATTTCTATGTACGTTCGACCATGTTTC
The DNA here is from genome assembly GCF_963576455.1 of Neolamprologus multifasciatus. Classification (NCBI taxonomy): domain Eukaryota; kingdom Metazoa; phylum Chordata; class Actinopteri; order Cichliformes; family Cichlidae; genus Neolamprologus; species Neolamprologus multifasciatus. The sequence continues at coordinate 24,301,892 of NC_140451.1, forward strand.
AGTAAATCACTGCAGCGTCCTTCCTTTTTTCTTTTCACAGTGCTGTACTTTGAGTGCTGGTAATTCTGATCGATCTAATTTTCATAGTATCGCAGTCAAGTATTTGCATGGATGCATTAAGTATATGAAAACTCTTGCTGACTAGTTTTACATGACTGACTTAGGAAAATACAGTAAATATTTTCCTGTGTAAAAGTAATAAGGTACCAACAAACCAACAGAATGACTTAGAATTTCATACTACTTAGGAATAAAAATTTAGAAGGAAAGACTTTCTCCTGATATCATCTCCCCCTCCCTACAGGTCTGCGGTGGGGACAAGCCTTACGTCGCCCCGGCTGACCTGAAGCGCTGCCACGAGGAGATCCGCGATTACTCTGTGTCTTACTTCCGCTCTGTGAAGAAAATGGGGGGCAAGGAGTTTTGCCAGCGCTACCAGAATCAGCTGGAGTCAGAGCTGGAGGAAACCTACACCAACCTCTCCAAGCAGAACGAAGGCAAAAACATCTTCTACGCAGCACGCACCCCTGCAACGCTTTTTGCTCTCATGTTCATCACCTATGTGGTGTCTGGAGTGACGGGTTTCATCGGCCTGAGCACCTTAGCCACACTGGCTAACCTGGTCATGGGCGTGGCGCTGCTGTCGCTCTGTGCCTGGGGTTACGTGAAGTACTCAGGAGAGTTTCGGGAGGTGGGAACGATTATAGATGAGGTGGCAGAAGCACTCTGGGTGCAGGTGGGTAGACAGTGTGAGAGGAGGGAGAAAAGTGTGTGTGTCTCTGTGTGTGTGCGTGCACAGACTTCAATAGACTGGCTTGGTTTTCATCTCCTAATTTTTTATGGTGTTTTTTTTTGTTTTTTGTTTGTTTTGTTGATATTGTGGCATTCCTTTTATTTTAATTCCAAAAATCAGTAATAGTTCAGTGCCTTTATATACTGAAAGCTAGCCAATAAGAAGGAAATCACAGTGCAGAAGCACCAAAGATCAATTTGATGCAATAGAGGTTTGTCCTTTTTACATTTAAACTGAAACGTACAATTATGAACCTTATCGATGCATGAGTGTTCATCAAGCATAATGATCAACCAGTCGTAACTCAAAAGAGACAGATTGACTACCATTTGATCTATTAAACTATATCTCTGTTCACTGCGTCACACAGCAGCAGCAAAGCAACTGTTACTAATGGGAGAAATAACAAGGCTAACAGCGAAGAGTCAGTAGTTTGTTTTTCACAAACAACAACATTTTTGATTTGAGCTTCTTGTTAGACACTTGTCAAAGCGCTTTTTGCTTGTGAAGTAGCCAAAAAAAACTTGCAAACTCCAAGAAAGGCTTTTGTGAAGCACTACACTAAAGCAGGGACACATATATACTGCGTCCACAAACTTCATCATCAGACGGTTAGCACGAGGGTCCGTGCTGACGTCTGCGTGCCTGCTGGTTTTTGTGACCATACGAAGCATGGGCTCTCCCATTGAGAATTTACATATCATCACGTTACATTTACATTCTGTCAACCAGGAATGACAAGTATAATCTAGGCTTAAATGTGAGAAACTAGTGAAGGGAAATGACAGTAGCTTGCAGCCTAATCTGATGCTGAGATGAAGTGAGAGTAGTTTGAATAATTCAGGTGAATAATTGGTTATGTGGTCCATCCTGGGCCAGTTAATTATTATCCTTCTAAAAATATCCACAGAGTATAAATCTGATGGATTTGTGTATTTGTTCTTACTGTTTTGTGTATTTAGTTTAAGTTGAAGCTGAATGTAAAAGTCATTAAGTTAACAGCTTATTTTTCTCCCGGTTCATTATATCTGTGCACATCTAGTTTATTTTCTTCCTTCCATGCTTCTCTTCCTCTTTGTCTTCTAGCCTTTTTTTCTGTCCTCTTATCCTTATATTCACTTCACCTTACAGAACTCCAGTGAAACCCAGCCAGCACAACCTTCATCCTCGTTTTGTTTGCCTTCCCTATTTTTTATTTTATTTTATTTTTTTTGTGAAAATGTGACTTATGGATAAAAATCAAAGCTGTAATTCTTTTTTTTGTTTTATCACTGGTTAAACAACCTTCCTGTCTCTGTTTGTGCCTCTCCTGCTGTTTAGAGGATGGTAAGAAAGGTGAGCGATGTTGATTCCAGTTTTTGTCTGCCTGCATCATATCATTTCCTTCTCTGTTCTCATTTTATTTATCATTTTATTTCCATCACTTCTTTCCCACGGCCTCTTCCAGTATCAGTGCCTGGTTCTCCTCTGTTTAACTCCCCCCGTTCCTCCCTGCTTTCCTCTCAGGTCATTTCCAAACTTTTGGAGCCCGTCAGGAGCTGCCTGGCGTGGCCTATTTCTCTCCTCCCTTCCCTCCCGTCAGGAGCAACACTGGAATTGAAAGCTCTGTCTCCTCTCAACGACAACTACAAGAAGACCAACTAACTGCTGGTCAGCTGGTGGCTTTGCAGACTCGTAAACGTGTATATCTTGTATCAAAACCTTCAGTTTGCTGGCCTCTTGATTTTTAATTTTCAGTCTGTTGATGCTGGATTTTTGTACTGGGTGTGAGCACGGAGCACGTCTGGGACACGGAGGCTGCACAAACGGTTTATAATTTTATTCTGTGTGGATAGAAACAAAGGTTTTCTTTTTCCTTGGCTTTGTTGTCACGCGTCTTAAGAGTTTTCAGTTGTTTCCCTGGTCAGCACTTTGAAAAATACATCCTTTTTTTGTTTTCATTCTTTGCTTTTCTTGTGTGCTTTTTTTCGTTCCTTGCTTTTCTTCCCTAACCTACTTTATTTCAGTTTGTCTCCTTTATCGACTATTTGTAACTGATAATCAGTTTGATCATCCGTTCATGCAGATCCTTTTTTTTTTCCTCCTCCTGCAGGTTCTGAAGCCAGTTACTGAGCAATACATGGGGGATAACATGAGACAGACAGTGATGAACTCTATTAGAGCCAGCTTGACAGAACAAGGCTCGCAGCAAACAAGGTTAAAGACTGACTGATGCTCTTCCTCCTCAACTCTACCTGTTATCGTCATCATCATCCTCCACTGACTTGGCGTGTTCAGTCCTAGAACTGTGAAACTAGTTCAACACCAAAGCTGACCCACTTTTTTTGTTTTTCCTGCCAAATGTCCTTCATCACATAGCTGCCCCCCTCTTTATTTGCCTGTCGAGGACTTGAGGCCCTCTGCCTGCTCTGCTCTTCATCGCCCCCCAGTGCCTCAGCTCAGATATTACATGTTGACTGAGCAGAGTCCAGCCTCCTGCCAAAACACCTGACAAATCTTCTCCAGTGTGCCATGCTGCATTGTGATGCATACTGAAGGCTGACACACGCGTACACACAGATTGATGGTGGTAGTGAACTGCACTTGTATCATGATTAAGCTGTAATTCAGGGAAAACTGACACAGCTGTGGGCAGCTGTTAACAGCATTGGATGCAAACTGAATTCATTTCGTCTTACAGGCCAGCTCAGTTTACTTCCTCTTCTGCCTGGTGATAGCTTGTCCTGCAAGAACAGACAACTAAACGACTTAAAAAGCTCATGAAGATGTGACGCTCAAGTTTCTCTTGATTCTACTGAAGTGAAAGTAAATTAAAATCTGAGTCGGAGGCAATTTAAAGACATTTATCTACCACTGAAAATGTGACTTCTGGATAAAAATCAAAGCTGTAATTCTTTTTTCTCTCTCTTCTGTCTGCCTCCTTTATTAGTTTTCTGCACTACATTTGGAAGACAAGTTAATCAGGTAACATTTGTATAATCCACATCTGGGCTCCCATCTTTGCGCTTGTTTCATATTCCATTATTATCTCTTGAGTCTCAATCCTCTTGTTCTTTACGCGTTATATCTGGACTTCTTGTAACAGACCTGATAGAATTTGGCCCACTGCATGCTGTTAAGAGGAGCCGTGTTGTATCATGAGGAGCTTTTAGAGTCCAGCTATAGTGAGGCAGTTCAGTTTAAGTCACACTAGTGCTGATTGTTTGCAGTTTTAGGACCTACAGGCTGTAAGTTTGACTGTTGCTTTGGGAGCCCCAGCTCAGATGTTTTGTACATTATTTACGGTAAATTTGATGCTTTTGTTTTTTTATAAACCTAATTAAAGGATTAAGTTTGAGGAGCTATGTTTGTCCACTTTCTTGCTGAAAGTTGGATGAGAAGATGCGTGTAAAGCAACACTCAGCTGCTGGTTAGTTTAGCACAAAGACATGATTCAAATGAAACCACTACCAGTGAAGCTAAGCTGGTCAGCTTTTACTTTAACTGACACAAGTGAGTGCTGCAGGTCTCGTCTTCTCAGCTCGCTCCCCAAACCCCTTACCTGACACTTTACCTGCCTTTTTGTTGAGGCAGCTGTCAGAGCTTCGATCTCCAGAATGAAATGAATAAAATGTGCTTGACTGTTAAATGATCTAAATAAATCTACCCAGTCGGTTTAACTCGTCACACCTGTCTTTTTCACATCGATTCCATCCACTGCTCACCTTAAGCACCAGTCTTGTACTGTACAGTCTTTTGTTTAATGGGTTTTTTTTTATGTGTTCAAACTACAAATCGGGCATGTACGTTGGATTAAATATTTAAATAAACTTTGTGTACATTTTATAGTGAATCAGTTGAAAATGGTTATTTTTTTTTCGTTTTCCTCTCTTGTTGATCAACTTACCAGTCTGTGGTTTAAGAATGATAAGTTGCTGCTGTAGGTTTAGTTTCTCCTCGTGAGGATCGACATTAGCCGAAACGCGTGAATAGATCTGACAGGAAAAGCTTTTGATTGTGATGAGCGGGCGGGAGAAGGTGTCCGTCTCTTTTAAAGATATCTCTGGTAATTTATTTTTGAATAAGATGTTTACCTTAAGAATAAATCATCAACACAACTCTTTCGGCTCCTTTTTTGTCTTTTATTCCTTGATGGAAGCATTTAAAGGACCAGCAAGCAACACATGTATGTCGTATATATGAAGAGTTGTCTTAACTGGGAAATGTGAAAATTTTCTGCAGACTAACCAAACCTTTAATCCAAAATCTGATCATCACACAAGTGTAACAAAGTTTCTTTGCATTCATTTAATTTGTGTTTGTGATGAATGCAATAGGTTTGGATTCATTCATTTTATCTTAAAGGATTAAAAAGATTCCACTGTGTTTATATATGTAAATATCTGTATTTACATATATAAACATACAGGGTTTAACAAATGTGTAAGACCACCTGTTCAAAAACAACATTTTCGGAATCTGTCAAAACCCTGTTTAACCTGAAGTCATGTTTTTATATTCTCGAGCTGACACACTGGAAATCTGAAGTCAAATTAATAAGGTGAACAGTTAAACTGTTCAGGAATACAAGTAAACTAATTTGGCATATTAAAAAAAAAAACTTTAGCCTTTTTGTGGATGCAAATTTGAATAACAATTATATTTTAGGGATAAAAATATCAGTTTATTAATTACAGGATTCTAGTAATTAACAGTGCTGTTGATTTAGGGCAGCTGTGACATAAACCTGGTGGACTAATAAAGCACATGGTATACATGCTCTATACACAGTAATAGTAGTAATAGTTCATGTGTTTTGTTTTTTTTTTGGCAACATTGCTTTTGATACTAGTGATTTAGAATTGTAAATCTCCAGAGTTTGAAAAGAATATACATTCATTTTCTCTCCTAAATAATACACTTAAAATAGTTTTTATCCTGTAGGATTATTGTATATTTCTATATATCTAAACATATTTAATGTTGCAAAAATTAAGAATTCTGGTTAAGAGATGGAAAAAGATCTATTGAAGAAACATCCTTACTGAGACACCTCATGTTATATATTTAAAGCAAGTAACTGTTAACCTGAATACATACTAGGACCAAATTTATTTTTTCAAGGGTGAAAGGTTTCAGCCTGGTTTTGCTGGAGGTCTCTTCCAGTTGAAAGGAAGTTCTTCCTCCCCACCATCACCGAGTGCTTGCTCACTGGAGACCTTTCCGCTTTAATTTTGCAGGGTCCTTACCTTACAATATAAATCCTGTCTGTGAATCCCCGGAAGAAAAGCTAAAACTAACAGGGATCTGACTAAAGACTGAAGAATATAAATCACCCTGAGACAGCTGCTGGTGTGAACTGGCACTACATGAATAAGACTGAACTGAATGGGCTTGGCACTGCTTATATATGGAAAACAATTACACCACAGTCCCCAGGTTTGTTGTTTTTGTTTGAATTTACATAGAGTATTTTTATAGTATGGATTTCTTTTTCCTTTTTTTTTTTTTTTTTTTTTAGTTATACCAACAGTTTCTTCAGCACTGAAATGTTCCGACGAGACGCGAAGTGCTGCATTTCCAAAACCGACCAACAAGAGGAGCCAAAGTCTTAAAAATACACAGAATGACTTTATAGTGAAATACAACATTTTAATGGCCTGTGACAGACTCTTACCCAAATTCAACTATAGACTAACACAGACTATAGAAAGCCAGACCAGAGTGCTTATAAACAAGCAGGCTGTTAGTATTCATATGAATCCTGTGTACAATTAAAGCAGACTTCTTAGAAAATAAAGCCCTACAAGGCCACCAAAATGCAACAAATATGACCAATTTTTACCTCCTATTGAGATATGAACGGCTCCCCAAAATAAGCTAAAAACTACATTTGCTATAAAACGTACAGAACATTTAAAAGAGAAAATACGCCATTTTTAAAGTCCCAATCTCGCTCACAATGCCATGTAACGTGACTGACGGCTGCATGTTTTGCATGTTCATGATGCATTTATTCACAAAGTCTCATTTTTATCAGGTAGACGCAGCAATTTAAGAAAAAAACAAAACGTGTGACATCTGGATGAGTCAAACTGAAGCGAGAGAGACAATAATAATAATAATAATAATAATAATAATAATAATCTGAAACTACAAACGCTCGCTAAAGAAGCGTTTAGCTAGAAGATTCAGCAGGAGAAAAAAAAAAAGTTATTTATAACCTCCGCTTTAGGATTCAGTCCATCTTTACATTCTTTGAGTTTTGACGTCTTTGTTGAGTAAAAAAAAACTGAGCAGAGAGGAGTGAAGCAGTTCCTTAACCGTGCGATGGGTCAAGATTTCCCTTCAGAGTTCAAGATTTTCCCGTGTTGTCTTCATTTATTTGGCTTGATCCGCGTTAAAGACTGCAACGGTCTGGAGTGATTAACAGTCGCGCTTCATGTCTGATGTGTAAACGTTTTCAATTTACTGAATGAGCCACAGAGCACCATCTAAAAACCTCATTAACGACAGATTTGTTGTTTAAAAATGATTCCCCGAAGTAACTTATTTTAAAACATTTTAATCCTGTTTTTTTTAAATAACAATTGATCAATGAGTCTGTGCTGTAAAGAATTTGTGCTCTTCTATAACAAGTACACTAAAACTAAAAGTTTTGGTTTTGATTTGCACTCAAACTATTGATCTGATCAGTGGTTACCAATTAGAAAATGTCCTCAAAAACAGGAGAAACAAAGGTTTGCACACTGTGCTGCTGAAAAAAAAAATCCCATTTCAGCTCCTGTTGAATGGATGAGTCTCAACTGTACACATGTCGAAAACTGAGGTCCTCTAGCCTGCTGTGCAGTCTCCTCTCTGTTACTGAAAGCTGCTCCCATATAGGATCATGACAGGGAAGGTGTTGGAGGAAAGAATGGTCCACCTAAATCTACTTGAGGTTCTACTGCAGGTTTTAGATTGCAGCCCGGAAACCGAAGGAGACAGCAGCTCCCAGTGCCAAGCCGAGGGACAAGAAGAAGGCCATGATGGCCCCCGCCGTCTCTGCCTCGTGCTGCGACACCTTCCTGTAAGGTGACAGAGGGATAAAATCAGTTAAGAATGAGTCGTTACAGAACACAAAGTGGAGTGTCAGTTCTGCTTTGGTGCTTTTTGAGAAATGGTTCACAAGCTGGGAGTACCATCCTCATTCAGGTTTGACAGGGTTTCTAGTAGCTGATGGCTTGGGCATAAATTGAAGGTTGAATCAGGTAGCTGGGCTCTGATGAACACTGCCACTGAAGCATTCTGGGATTTTGAGGTTGGAGGTAATGACTCAACAGCTGGTGAAGTCTTAACGGTGAGTTTATCTTATAGATAGAATATGGAGAGGGGATTGTCTGGCTGGTTAGACTACCTTCAATGAAGGTAGCAATAACTTGATACTTTCGTTTCATAAAAAACAAAAGGTACTGTTTGAATTCGGAAGGCCTATTAGCAAACAGCTTATAGTGCAGGGGCGTAATATATAGACAAAGAACAGGAAGGGGCATGTATGGAGGCACGGTCCCACTCCTGAAATTCAGATTATTATCTCCACAAACACATTTGAGAACTGAAAGTTATGTAGTGTTGGAGGGAAACAATCCACAGAGGCCAAAGGTTGTTTGTTTTCCAGTCTATTTATATCCCAAATTAACATGCGAGTCTATGGGGATGGGTTAGATTTATGAAGCCGGCCTCAAATGGTCATCAGAGGAAATGCAGATTTGGAAACTTGAGCACTGGCGTCATTTTCAGCCCTGCTCACAGCCACTGATGTCTGCAGTAGTGTAGTGCCAGATTTGTTGCTACTTTAGGTAGAAAAACATACGACCGGTTCTATGCTATTTTTAATATTTTCTCTCTGCGATTACATGTTATGTTTGTTTTGGGATATCATTAAAGTAAAAGCATGCTGCAGTTACCTCAGTGTGGACACAGAGTTAAAACAAGCAGCAGCTTTCAATGGAATTCATTTGATTTTTACATTTGATCAAATTTGTATGTGGTTCGCAGTTTCAACTGAAGTTAGAAGTGGGAACTATTTAATGATTTATTCACTGACTTGGCTTCTGTAGCTCTCAAAAGCCAAGTCAGCAGATGTGTACGAATGAACAGTTTTCATATTGTTTTGATGTCATTTAGCCCTTAGAGGTCCTGTTAGGAACAAGGTTTTAGGACAGGCAGGAAATATTCCTCCCCCCGCCCCGATGGGTTTGTGATTTGTAGGTGAGCAGTCCTTACTTGGGTCCAAAGCACATGCAGAGGCTGGCCAGGTATCCGTTGGAAAAGGAGAAAAAAATCATGAAGATGATGTACCAGGCATCATGGCTGAACCACACGGTTTGGGAAATCACACGAGGCTGGACATTACAGAGCATGAAGAGGGGGATGAAGACGACCCGCAGGCCCACGAGGACAGGAAGCCAGATGCTGTCCTTGCCCGGCTGGAGAAAGAGAAACACAAAGAGTATTGATTGTTTGTCAGACAAAAAAAAAATATTTGAAGAGATCTGTTTTGTATCCAGAAACAAGCATTAGATAGGACACAAGATACAGTGCAAAAGAAGGTATGAATGCAATAAGTAATGAGATATAGATAAATTACAAAACAAGATTTTATAAGATAAAAACTTTAGTTGATTAAACACAACACATAACAAAACAACTTAAATATTGTGAAATAGCTCAAAAGATAATGCAAAATATGACAAAATGTCTCAATAACATGAAAAAAAACAACAATCACACCGACCAGAACAAATGAAGGTAAAAATAAACTAATGCCCAGTTCAGGCCTTCTCTCACAGCCCAAAGATTTTTCTTTTGAATGAATGTAAATCCAAAATAAAATAATGTGTTTATCATGTATTAACTCAATATATAGTAAAGCCCTTCAACAGAAGAGCATTTTCCCCCTAAAAGATTAAATATGTTAAATATAGAAATCTTCTAGAGCAGTGGTTCTTAAACGTTTTTGTTATGAGCCCAAAAACACAGAATCAGCATTCTAGAGAAATTAGTGTGATTTTTTCCCCCCTATGTCAGCGATATAAAATAATATCATGCAACGTCAACGTGCTCTCGATTCTTTTGACTTTTCAAAAGGCTCGAGCAGCAAACACAGATGTGGAATCACAAAGAGAGGAAAACCGTCGCCAGTCTTTCATCTGACGATTTAAAAAAGAAAAGAAAGAAAAAACACAGCACATGGTGGTGAATCAGCTGACAAGCGTTATCTGCAGCGAGAAGCTGCATTCCTGCCAGGTCAGAGGACGTCAACAGATTGTACTGAGCTTGATGATTAAATTAGATGAGTTCCTCTGCCGCACAGGAAATCTGACCTTCTTGGTAATTTGTTTTTCTGGACGAGGTTTCAAAAGGTTTGAATAAATGTTTTTACCAGAAAGGAAGCTATGATTCTAAAAACAAACATCAGCATGACGCTGAGAAGCGGTGAACAGGACGCACTTTCTTTTTTTTGTTGTTTTTTAAATATGCAAATGCCAGTGTGTAGGATTTTCATCATTATCAAATGACTGGATTATGTGTTTAATGTCTTAATCTTTTTTATTTATGTTTTGCCTTCCTTAGTAAAATCATCCGTTTGGATGGCCCTGTCACACGTTTGTGATTGGTTATCAGCTGCAAACACCGCCTCCTTCAAGTCAATGCACTCGTAGCTACGCTGAGCTGACTGGGCCTAGAGACCAGTTAGCGACCCCCTTGCCACCAGCGGTCGCTTGGGAAAAACGTGTATTGTCTGACCAGTTGGCAAGAGGTTACTAGAGATTGATGACAAATGACAACAGCATAAAGAAGTGATGGAAGAAACACCCATCAACCATGGCGCATATATTGATATAGCATGGTTTGTTCACCAGAGGGCGCTCCAAACAGGCGATCCAAGCAGAGCTGGTAACACCACATGAGGAAAACAAGATAGTTTCCAAGTATATTATCATATCATCTGCATAAGTTTTCAGAAATAACTACATAACAAATGGGAAATCACTTAATGTTTTGTGTATTTGAAAGAAAAGAAAGAATATCGGATTTTTAAATCACCAAATATCAGTATCGATCCTAAAAGTCTTAAAAGGCTCTGGTTGGCAGGTGAAATGGGTTGCAAAGAGGCTGCTGCACCAAAGGCCTCCTTGTAATCGCTTTGATTGCTAGCCGATTGCAGCGGCTGCCAATAGTTTGCATGGAAGACACCGACTGTTAATCTCTGAGCTGCAGTGAAACTTGCAGAGAACATCTGCTTTTAGAGTAAAAGCTGTGCCTTACCACTGCAACCAACATAACTGGTCAGTGGGATATAATCAAGCTGATAAAAACCTTGTCAGACTGAACACTTAAGTTGGAGTAAGAGAAGCCAGATAAGAAAGACAGAGATCCTGGGTGTGCTTAACTTGCTTTGTAGTGTCAGCCTTAGATTAGGAGGAGACTCCCCAGTCTGGGCGAGGCACACTGGGGCCTAATAGGATCGAGGTAACCGTCTCCGGACTCAAGAACATTTTAAAAAAAACAGCTCAGGATGAATCAATTGTGAAATTCTCAGCCGATACTCAGATTTTAAACTTTGAATTATGAGTTTGACGACACTAAGCCTTTTGTTTTGTTGTGAAATCTTCTGCATAAAAATGACCTATTTTAAAGCCATGTAGCTCTTTATTACATACTTTTGGAATATTTAGCAGAACTGATGTAACAAACCAGATGTCACTTGATTTTCAGTTTAATATCAGCTAAAATATTTATGCATCTCTGTTGCAAATCTAAAACAGTCTATTAAAGCTTGTAGGAGAATAAAAGTTATCCAAAAAATTATTTCACAATGGAAACAGACACCCGAGGGCTTTCTGCCTTTCTAATATCTACCCAGGACCCATTGTTCATCCAGATGTGAGGGAAAGATTAGCAAACCCTGAAAAACACCAGTCACTTTTTTCTGACCCCTAAAATCCCTTTACACGCACAACACGTATGCGTACACACACACACACACACACACACACACAGTCACTCTTTCCTCAAATACAAACCTCTGATCTCAGCAGAAAAGCTCGTCCCTGAATGGGCAAACATTTTTTGCAGATGCTTCTTTAATGTTGTTTGTAAATGCATTTAAAGGAGTTGATAATCAAGAATACTTGCTCATCTGGTTCAAGCACTGGTCACTGGCATTGCTGCATATTTGTACAGGTTAAAACACGCTTAAGTAGTGTATTATACACTTTCAATGTTTGAGTTTTTGATGGATAAAGGCTTGCTAACTTGGCCGTGCAGCTAATTTGGACCGAGCTCACAAACAAACAAACAAACCTGAAACTCACCTGAAACCTGAAAAATTGGCTCCACAGCAAACAAGTTTCAACTCAATGGGGCTGTTTTTTTTTTTTTAGCATGATGTGGCCTCACTGGTAATTTTGGTAAGAAATCTCATTTGTGATTTACTGACCCACATACAGATGGCCGTCAGACTCCTGCCAGCCCAGTCCATCACGTTGAAAAGGAGGAAACACGACACGGGGATGAAGTACTTTTCTGAAAAGAGATCAAAACAAACCAACTGTAGTCAAGAGCAACAAGACTGCAGAGGTGCTTTCCTCAAATAAAAATACACAGGAATCCATTAAACCTCTGCTGGTTTAAGAGGAGGAGGTGAAGTTTGCTTTCACTTTTACAGAGGGACCAAAGTAATCCAGAGAACACCAAAGTAATTTCTAAAACTGATCTGGTGACACTTTAAACCTTATAGAAAAATTATGTTTAAATGGAAGTAACTTCTGGAATTTTATAGGCTGCTCTGGAGTTCATAAATGAAGTCTCGCCCATAATATTTTCAGATGAAACTATGCAGATGAGCACAAATGTCAGGTTTAGTGACTGTACAACACTTAAATCTGAATTCTGGATATTTTCCACAGCACTGCTGGAAACACTGTGATTTCTAAAAACAGCTCATGTGTGAAAACAGAGAAAATGAGCAGCAATTTCATACCACGTTGAACTAAAAGCCTTTCAAAACACAAACATTTGGAATCCACATCAACCAGCAGGCACCCCCTAGTTTTTAAAATCATAAATAGTAAAGTTGTGCCAATATTTTTAAACCCAACAACTTTCCTGCCCTTTAAAAGCAAGACGACACAACTGTGTCCTAATTATTTTACAACTAAACTTACTGAGCTTCTAAACAATATTTTTCATTGAAATAAAAAAAAAAAATAGATGAGGTGGTGAGGGACACGGGGTCTTTTGGTTGGGAGATAGGACCTGATCATCTTCTTGTCATGATTATTTCATTTTTATAAGAACTGGAAGGCGAATGAAATTCAACAACTTGTCCAGGCCTTAAAAATTCCCCATATCATGATTGGAGGTTAATGGGTAAGCAAATGATTCCCAGTTCAATCCTGGAAGGAGACAAATCCTTCTGGGGAAGAGCGTCCAACAAAAAATCCACTGTAACGACCACTTTCAGAGAAGCAGGTGAGAGAAGTTTCCATTACTGCTGGAGTTTAGGAGTTAAAAATTCTTAGCCGTCATCCAACTCCAATATCAGATTTTCAGAATTCCTGGCTCACTGATTACTGTAACAGTAACTGTTTGTATGAAAGGGACCTGCAGACTCACCCCAGGCACTTTCACCAGCAACTGTCGACTTGACATCGACGGTCACGGCTGGAAAAACTCCAATGGTGACAGTGAAGATGAAGCACACAGACAGAGCCATCACCCAAATCTGATTAGAGAGAACAAGAAGAGCTTTATCAATATTATGTAACCAGTCTGTCACACAGGAACAGATAATGTCTGACTCGTAATGAGATTGCTGGCTGCACAGCTTCAGTAGTAACTAGTTAATGTGATAGAAGCTTCTGCAACTCAATGCACGATATTTATGATTTGAAAAAAAGACTCAAAAGTTTTGCCGGCAACAAAACCGGAGTTTCTGCCTTATGTCTTGAAGCTCTCATCTCACCTGCTTGAAGATGTTAAACACAGACGAAGTGGGTTTGGTCTCATCTTCCATGAGATTCATCACCGGCCGCTTTTCAGCTTCACTTTCTGAGGGGAAAAAAAACCCCAAACTATTTAGTGGTCAAGCAGCACCTGGAGTTTAGAGCATCATTACTATATTTGAGTGGGTGTACACACAAGATCCCCATTGTTACATTTTATAATGACAAAAGGGTTCCCATTAGGTACTCCTACTCACTATAAAATTACACTGACTCAAGAAAATAATCTTTCATATCAAAGCAAACGCAGTAAGAACTCCCAAAACAAGATGACTTCCCATTTATTTTCTCTAAAACCTCCAGAGCTGCAGGAATCCACCTCCACCGTGGATTCCTGCAGCTCTGTTCACCCGCTTTAATGCTAATCATGCAGCCTCATCATACGTGCAGCTGTGCAGAAGTGAGGAGGGAGTTTATTTTCACTTCTAGCATTAAAAAGTGGGCAAAGGTAGGCACACATCAGCTGAATGTTTCAAGGTTTTCAGCTGATAAGCATCATTTGCCTGGCTCTTTATAAAGAAGCGAAAACAGAGCAGTTTTCTAAACTGTTTTTATGTGTTTAAACAGTTAACAGGAAGTTGGGGTGGGGGGTGAGGGGGCTCTTAGGAATAGTGGCTGCCACGCCTGTAATTACACTGGCAGAAAGACTTGTATGAAGCAAGCAGATTGAAGCCTTGGATGGAGATAAAGCCCTCCAGTCTGAATCCCATTTACCAGTCACATGCAATCTTTTTAAATAATGTCTTTGTCTAATCTAACAAGAGAAACAAAAGTACAATTTCCAAAAGGGTTTCATCGTAGGAAACAGGCGAGGATGGAGCTTACTGAGTGCTGCCAACAGCACACGTGAGCTACAGATTGCACTTAATAGAAAACAGGTTTGTGGAATCTGCAGGTTTTGAGATTCTGGATCAGTTTAGATTTCAGCAGAATGTTGTTAAAACTGAGAACAAAACACAGAGTGCAGCAAAAGTCACAATGACACGGGAAAAAACTACCGTTTAGATCAGCGGTCCCCAACCCCTGGGCCTCGGACCGGTACCGGTCCGTGAGTCGTTTGGTACCGGGCCGCGAGAGTTGAGGCTCAGGTGTGAAATGTATAGTTTTCAGGGTTTTTATCGGTTTTCAGCGTTATTTTGTTATCGTTTTTAATCACGTGTGTTATGAATAAATCATCTTTTTTTCAGTACCAGTACTAGTTTTATTTTGTTGTATTTATCCGCGACACCTTAAAGGCCGGTCCGTGAAAATATTGTCGGGCATAAACCAGTCCATGGCGCAAAAAAGGTTGGGGACCGCTGGTTAAGATGGAAAAATACAAAACAGATGACAGAATTTTGAGAATCTGATCTAGGAGGGTACACATGTTGAACTTTATCGCTCTCCGTGTGATGTCAGTTCTTGAGAATTTGCACAGCCAGAATCAAAGTCTGAGTTACAACAGCGTTAGGCTTTTTGCATCTGTAACATCCAAGAGGCAGAAATTTGTGACTGCGCAGCCTCTACGGTACAAGCGGACTATAACGTCGCATAACATGAAAAGTTGTGTCCTAGCTTTAACCCCCTGACTAAAACATCTGCATTAGCTTCATTTCTGCTTCTTTTTTGCACACATCTAAAAGTTTCACACTGTTGTCTTTTTTTATAATGAGCAGGCCGGTAAGCACCTTTTTTGAGCAAGTCCATCTTGTTCTCCTCATCGGCTGATGGTGCAGATCTACTGGTCTCCATGTAGTACTGGAAGAACTCCTGTTAACACAAACCATGATTAACCGATTCCACTAAACCAGCAGGACAAAGATAAGCAGCTTGTTCCCGGAGAAACTGAATTTTATTCGCCATCAATCAAAACGGCTCAAAGACATTTCACTCAAGTCTGCGAGTGTTTTCCAAAAAAGAATAAATAAATAAATGTGACACATTTGGCCTTTTCAAACAAATACCTTGTGAATAAAAAGCACTAGAAAGGAAGAAAACCAGGAAAAAATATAAGTTCTATTTATAGATTGAGGCCTTACCATCTTGGGAAGAATGAGGTAGGACATTATAGCCAGAAGAATCACAATACAGGCTGTGATGAAGTAACCAAAAGCACTGTCCTGCAGTTCTGACCCACCTGAAGACAATCACACAGAGTCATTAGTGTGTTTTGTTATTATTGGATAATTTCATGAAAAATGAATCAGTTCCTCCCAAGTCCCTCAGAATCAGCTGATTTATTTCTCTAATAACTTAAGAACACTTAATAAAGCCATAGAAACTTTTACGTTCTCGTTATGAACATTGTCAGAGTTACAGACCCCTGAAGTCCACAAGGGCTGAAATCTTGTGCCTTTAATTTCACATCATTTTTCCAGCCCTCATACCTTCTAAAGGACAGGACAGAGTCAGGGCTGAAGAACACATTTACTCACTCAAGGATCACAGACTGAAGCCACTGGTACTGTGGCTTCACAAGTGCTTTACTCTGTGAATCGCCACGTTGGGGGAGGAGCATGAACTGTGGAGTAAATTGACCCTTGATAGGGTAACCCAAAGCAAACTGGTTTTGGGTGAAGACAAAATGTGGTGATCCTGTATAAACTAAGTTACCTCACTTGGAGAAGGGATAAGAGGGAAACCACTCTGCAACCCTGGACTTGTTGGCAAGTGCCTGCTCAAATAAACCACATGGGCTCATCCTGCTATGGGCTCACCACCTGCAAGAGGAGCTGTAGTGGTCTGGTGTTTTGTGGCAGTGACCTTGTCTGTCTGTTTTTTGGGGGCAATTCAGTGTAGTAGACATCTTGGGGTAAGTTACAGAAGCTAAAATGTTTCGTGGCTTCATTTAAAGTTGATGAACATAAAAAGTAAGCTGATTCAGAGGAGGGTCAGAACTTCTTCAGAATATAAGAAATGACCCCCGTATATTGTTTAATCCCAGAGTTGTTTTGTGTGAGACTTACTGGCCAGAGCGCAGATCATGGCCAGTAAGATCATCACCTTAGAACACACATACATCAACACTACAATGAGCGGGTGGAGGGAGGTTAGGAGTCTTCTCTCACCCTCGTTCTCTGCGGTCTGCTGGAGCAGGGGGGCTAGGAGGAGGAGTTGGCCGTCCGACTGGGGTCCGGAATGTGGGGCCTCCCTGCTGCTGCGGAGTCGGGGCGGTCTGCTTCTCCCCACCGCAGGGAAAGGGGTAACACAACCTGGGTCTGGGTGCAGTTCCCCCCTCCAGGGGCAAGGGTACCTAGACCCGGTTTGTAGAGTACGCTTGGGGAGTGTGATTGTGTGTACAGCGTCTCTTTATGTCTGTCTCCACGTTGGTTGAGTGTGGAGTAAGTGCATATGAGAGCATGAGGGTGGGAATGGATGTTTGTATCTGTGTGTGCCTGTATGTCTGTGTCCATATGTCAGGTTGGGTATCAGACGCCACCTCTCTGAGGACAGCTCAGGCCCTCCAAGGTTTGGAGGCCTATCTCCCCCCACCACTTCCCCTGCCGGGGGCGGACTCCCTCAGACATCGGTGCGTTGGTGGTTCTTTGTGTCCGGGGGTGGGCGTCCGGGTACACACCGGCTCACTCCTTGGCGGCTGCTTATCGGGGCCTGGAGCCTGGGGCTCGCTTGGGCCACTTCGGAGGTGGGGTGCCCCCGGCCTCTCGGCCTGGGGCTCGGTCACTCAGGCACAGCTGGCTGCCGGCGGAGCTCACGGGCACGTCACTGCAACCCCCCCTGGCTTCTGCTCTGTGGCTGCTGGGTGACCCCTCATCTGGGACTCTCCTCAGCTCTTTCTGGGACAGTGGCACGGCTGCCCCTCTGTTGGTCTTCCTTGGTCTCTTGTGTTCTGGGGGCCTCTGGATGTCTGGAGTTTTGATCTCCTCCATACCTGCTTCATGCCCTGGAGGACGGGGCAGTGGCCCCCCACACCCTCTAGCAGATCATTACATGAGGGAACCTTTTAAGAAAACAAGCGCGTCCATGCTCACAGGTGTACACACGGGTGATCACACACACAAACTACACCCTTTTTGGCTCCTACCTCAATGCACACTGTGCTGTCGATCTTACGTGCTGCACAATAATGTTTAATATTTAGTATTTACTGTCATATTCCCATATATCATTGTGATGTTGTTTATTGTATTACTCTCGTTTTCTTCTGCTTGTTTTCTTTTTTCTTTCTCAACAGGTGATCCAGGTGATCGATATATGTATTTTTTTTTCTGCTTATTCTGTTGGTTTTTGTTTTTTGCCCTTCTCCCCCGTCCCTCTTCTCAACTGTTTTTCTTTCCCTCTTTCTTTCTCCCTTTTCTTTCCCCCAGTCAAGTCTGTCCCGTATTCAGCAAGTGAAAATAAAATAAAGAATAAAAGGTGAATCAAATGGACCATTACGGCAAAGCTGGGATGGTCAATTTGGTAAAGAAAATCCGTTGGGCATCTTTCTTCGCCTTTAGACAATAATTCTGATGGCAAAAGAGCCAAACGGGACAGGCAAGAAAAAAAAAAAAGAAATGACCCCCGTATATTGTTTAATCCCAGAGTTGTTTTGTGTGAGACTTACTGGCCAGAGCGCAGATCATGGAGAAGGCAGCGAAGGTGCCGGCCAGCCCCTGTCCGCTCATGATGGGAGTGGTGTAAGAGGCAGGTAGAATCCCAGCCAGCCCGAACAGACTGCTCTGAAGAATCGCCCCAAACGCTGGAGAGAAAAACACATTTGAGGAATTACAGAGTGACTGTGACACAGAAACACAAAAAAATGATCCACATCTACACAGTTATAGCCAACAAGCATATCAGAGAGAAACAACATCCTTCTATCATTTTAATTGTCTCCCCTAAAAAGGTTTTTTGTCAGTACAGACTTTCCAGACAAATTCCTTCCACAATTCAACATGTTACAAACGAGTTAGTAGCTGCAGAAATCTCGAAACGTGTGAAACTGAGAGGAATGTGCCGACGCAGATATCAAAGCCTCAAAGTCACCGTGTCCTCCCCTCTAAAGCAAACACGATGGGCTGTTCCACATGCGAATCTGGGGGTCAGGACTGGCCCACTGGGGATAAGGAGGGGGGTAAGTTTATTCCTGCTGCTCTGTGACTTATTGTAAACAAGCAAACACTGTGAGAGCGCAGCTTGTGTATCTTTCTCTGTGTGAATTTTCCCAACATGTTCAGGGGACGATTTTTATGAAAGAAAGATCAGAAATAATCAGTTATACATCTTCAACATGGAAATAAGGCCATGAATTAAATTCTTATTCTAATACAGATCTCTTCATGAAGCTTATAACTGTTAGTTTTCTGTTTCTGGGCTCTTAAATTTATGATTTTGTTGCTAATGCAGGATAATTCTTTGCAGATGTGCAGCAAGCTGTGTATCTTCATTTGCCTTTGGCGTGTGCAGAAATCAGAAAACTCTCTGAGGCCTTTTCCCCACATTTTCTGTTTAACTGAACTACTTCTGTGTCATTTTCCCCCTTTTTGTACCCCTGGTGTGTGATTTTAAATGAATTTGTTGGTCACATCCTCATGTTTTGGCTGCTGTACCCCCCTTACCCCCAGATCCCCGTTCTTGTTGTTGCCATTTAGATGTTGTTTGAATCAACATACAGTTTTCAACCCTCTGTCATCTGACAAAGAGGTCATCTAAATCAGCGGTCCCCAACCTTTTCCGCCACGGACCGGTATATGCCCGACAATATTTTCACGGACCGGCCTTTAAGGTGTCGCGGATAAATACAACAAAATAAAACTAGTACCGGTACTGAAAAAAAGAAGATTTATTCATAACACACGTGAAAAGACCCAGGAAAACCGAGTTAACGATAAAAACGATAACAAAATAACGCTGAAAACCCTGAAAACTATACATTTCACACCCGAGCCTCAACTCTCGCGGCCCGCTACCAAAAGACTCCGGTCCGTGGCCCGGGGGTTGGGGACCGCTGATCTAAATAACTGTGGCTGTGGATAATTAATGAAATTTGATTGTCCTCTGTACCAATGTTTAAATTTTAATCAGTTTGTCACCTGAAAAAGTTGATTTTCTGGCTCATTTTGATTTGAGTGACGGTGAAATGGCTAATTTTTTTCTTTTTAAATTCTACTTGTGGTTTTTGGTTTTTCCTTGTATTACATTATTGACAATGACGAATCTTCACCAGTAGTTCTATTGCCTCGAGCAAGCCTTAGAGCGTTGCATTGAGACTGACACAAATCAGGGATTTTGGGGGTGAACAGGGACACTAATCTGAGCGGACAGACAAACTGTTTTGGGACTGAAAAGTGGTGTGATCCCAGAAGTGATGCTTTGTGGCCCGGATTCTGAAATGCTAGCTACTGGAATCTGTATCGCTTGCTGAGGTAATTTGTCCTTGTTTTTGTCTTTTGAATCTAGATTGAATCAATATATGCTTTTTTTATTCCTCCATCAGCTGGCAAAGAGGTCATGTAATTGACTGGATGTGGACATTTAATGGATCCTGACTGTCCTCTGCACCATTTACAGGACACAAAGCTGAACACTTATCTAACATCCATTTCAACTCCACTGCCCCAAGCAGAGATGTAGAAAAACTTCATGCCACACTACCTGCACTCATTTTAAGCTCTCTATTGTTTCTTTTCATCTAGTATTATTTAAATTTAGATTTACTGAAATCCGTTTTTCACTTTATTCTTCTTCAACAAAGTCATTTAACATTTTCTCCACATTTTACAAACAAAAAGTTTACATGTCCTACAGGTGAATGCACACAATCAAAGTACCAACACTGCTCTTGTTATCAAGTAGGCTAGTTTAGGCTTTTTTCATTTTGATCGCCCACAGATTTCTTTTAAATACACTGAAGTTTTCTATCTGAGTAACAGACTTTTACTGAAGAACTGTGCATTTTTTAAGCACTAGACACTCACAGTTGATGCAGACAATTTTGACCATGGTCAGGACAAAGAAGGGAAGAGGAGCCAGTTCTACTTTAACAACCACCGCTGTCACCAGAAAAACCACCAGGATGACCGTCAAGCTGCCCGAGATTCTCAATTTCTGAGGAATCCTGAAACAAAGAAAAAACACATCTAAAAACGCCCATAGTGAAAGCACACAAGCGTCACTCAGTTACTGCTCTTCAAAGAAATGCAAATGTCAAGAAAGCGGAAGCGCTTGAGTCAGTTGCAGTGACTAAGCCCTTTTTTTTTCCATCTTAAGCTCATTTTTGTGTCTTTCTGAAAGAACAGCAGTACACAGAAATGACACATAAAGCAAAAACTAAGTGGTAAAAATGCTGAGAAATGAAACCGAGGAAGAGAGGGAGACAGGGAAACCAAAGTACAGCAAACCAGGAAGAGGTAAAGAAGATACATGAAGTAGGGAACATAAATAACATTCCTGAGTAAGCAGTGCAGGAGAAGGGTTCATTGTGGTCAAGGGCCACCCGGGATTTTTCTCAATCCTACTCTAATTAAACCAAACACACTAAGCATAAGCTCATACAACAGGATCACATTACTCACAGTGGCACAGGGTGACTGAAGGTTAAGGGCAGGAAAAGTTTACACTGTCTTGTGTACACAATCTTCTCCAAATTAATAAAAAAAAACAGCTATGGTAAAATTACTTCATAGTACAGAAAAAAGTTATAACTGAGTTATTACACCAGGGGATTTATATTATACTGAACTTGTGTAAGTAATGAAGATGATTAGAAATTAGAGCAATTAAAAGTTTGAGCCTGATTGATCACATGTGGAGGTCTCCTAATATACTTGCTCCATTGAGGCTAACTGTTTAGACAGCTTGCCTTGTGAGTGATTGGTTACTGTCGTTATGACAATTGTATCAGCAGAGATACGTCCCCAGAGATTAGACATAAGCGCTGTGAACCACTGAAGAAAAATGTAAATTCTGCCTCAGAAAAATGCTGTATTAAATATATTAGCTACTGGTGTACTCTCTGGAGATTGTCAATATTTATAACTATTAAAAACATTTAAAAAAAAAAAAAAAAAAAAAAAAGGTTAATCACAATTAAAGCAAAAGGGCAAAAATGTTTGAAAAACATGAAATATACTAATTAAAAATGTCTCAGTGCCATAAAATGAGACAAAAGATACTAAACTGAAACCGAAATCTAGTGCTGTTATTTCATTATAATGCAATACTGTGGCTGAGGTGGTTCAGGCATCTGACAAGGATGCCTCCTGGGTAGGGATGGGTATCGTTTAGGTTTTATCCGATACCGGTGCCAAACCGGTACTTTTGAAACGGTGCCGGTGCTTAAACGGTGCTCAAACCGGTGCTTAAAGAATGGAAAACACAAAAGTGGTCCAAAAACCTCTCATGTTCAGCTGTTTTTTTGTAAAAAGATAACAATGTTAGCCTTTTCTGCAGCTATGGGGCATATATGGTATCATTCTTGGCTGGAAGCAGTGCTTAAACAATGGAAAAAAACACAAACTTTGTCCAAAAACCTCTCATGTTTAACTGTTTTCCACTTTTTCTTTGGTCATTTTAGCCTTTTTGGCCAGGGTGAAGGGAGTATCTGCCATCAAACAAGAAGACAGCTGCATGTAGCTATGATGGTGTTTGCTGTTCACCTTACATGCATTAATGTAATAACGTGGTTAGCCTACTCAACGTAAATTACACACGAACAACATTAAGCTACTCACGCAGAGAAGAACGGCTGCTGCTGCTGCTGCCATCATCATCCGTCATCATTTCTGCTACACTGGCAGGGCTAGGGGCCAGGACTCTCCTCTTCGGGTTTTTGGGGGATGTTGCTAATTCCGGGTCCGATAACAGGCAACCCACAAGCAGTAGATGTGCTCGGTGTGAGGTCTCGCAGCAAGCTATCAAATACAGCGCATTTCTCGGCTTTAAAAAAAACCACTATGCGTCGCCAGGTGTTTCATCAGATTTGAGGTGTTACCTTCTTTGACAGTATCACAGTATCAGCTTAAAGCACTTGTTGCAGCTGCTGAGTTTGCATCTTTTGCTGTGAAGTACAGCCAGACTTTTGACCGCTTCGCCTTGGACATTTTTAATCTGTAGCTCTGCTCTAAAAGAATGTACGTACCTGGACCCGCCTACTATTCTCGGAAACTTAAAATGATTGGCTAGAATCTAAAGTGTATCATTCCATACCAGTTGGTGGCGGTAATGCACCTTTCAGTTGTTTGCCAACCGCCAATACAAATGTAAGGAAGAAGAAAGTGTATCACAGCTCAGGAAAAAAAGCACCGAAATAAAGCACCGAAATGTGCGCTGCTTTTCGGTCTGGTTACTACCGTTTATGTCAGAACCGGTGCCATCATGGCACCGGATACCGGTACCCATCCCTACTCCTGGGTGAGGTGTTCCGGGCATGTCCCACCGGGAGGAGGCCCCGGGGCAGACCCAGGACACGCTGGAGAGATTATATCTCTCGGCTGGCCTGGGAACGCCTTGGTGTTCCCCCGGATAAGCTGGAGGAGGTGGCTGGGGAGAGGGAGGTCTGGGCCTCTCTGCTTAGGCTGCTGCCCCCGCGACCCGGCCTCGGATGAAGCGGATGAAGATGGATGGATGGCTGGCAATACTGTGGCCACTTAACTCGTGTTCCCTCAGATCTTTTCTCACTTCTTGCTTCAGTAGAAATATTTACAGTTTGCCTTTTAATGAGTCGAGCTTTTTATTTAGACCGACGGTAGTTCGATACCTTTGGTGTATGAAGGAGTTGAGACAGGTGAAGATGAGCAGAGGCACCATGGCGCACAGCGTCATCACGTTGTTGAACTTGGACTCCAGCACATTGCGAGAGTCTCCGGCTGTCACGTTGGCCGTCTGATTGGAGGAGTGCACAGTGGGCACGTCCTTCAGTCTGCTGGTGAAGTACTGAAGATAACGAAGGGAAGAACACACATTTACCACAAGGGTTCTCCTGCAATTCATCACTAATATGGAGTCACAAGTTTATGTCACATGAATGTAATTTACAGAGAGTCACATCAAAAACTGAACTTTGTTTTCCTGAAGCACTTCAGAAAGCATCTGATGATTAGAGTTTACACAGAGGCTAATACTGAGAAATGTTTCTGCCTTATGGGCGCAGTGTTTATTGTAAAATTTTGAGTCAAACTAAGCTGAATGAACATGATTTTTACACTCAAACAGTTTCCTGATGGTGTCAAGCACAGCTGAGCAATCTCATTTTAATTTCAACTGAAACTTTGATGTGTGACAGCCATTAACATTAAGTGTATTGAAAAGCGGAAAGGTACACCAGCTTATGTTTTGCCAACCTTCCCATTAGTGAAGCCTAACCTTTCAAAGAACTACTTGTCAACCACAAAAGGCACCACAAGGGCTCTTCCTTTTATTTGCATCTGTCTCCTGATCTAGAGATAAACCACATTCGCCTGCAGACGCTCTCGCAATTACAAGATTAAAATTGTACTTTACCATTGTTGCCGTCATGAAGAAATTCCATGGCAAGAGGGTTCCCAAGCCCAGGATAAAGAAAATGAGCCATACTGAATTGTATCTGGGAAAGAAGCAAAAGGAAGTTCGCATGAAGGCACGTCAATCAAGTCATTCATCTTAGTATCAACAAACAAATCGCAACAATATATACACTGGGACTCAACCAAATTTCAGTCAGAGAATATTAATGGGAAGATAAAACCCAACAAAGGCACAGCTTAAATCATTTAAAAATTCTCCTCTTACTTGTCCCGAGGCGCATTGATGGCCGTCATGGTTCTCGATGGACAATCTCGGGGTTCGTGTTCAGTGTTGGATTAGTGCAGCACCAGGTCTGCAATGTGCAGATGACAAATGGAAGGTTACACAAGTAAAAATCTCCGATGTGTTATTATCAGCAGCCGTTTGTTTATTTCTGTATTTACATATTCACATGTAATAGAGTGAGAACAGAGTCTTGTGGATGCCTCAATATCCTCCACTTTCTTTCCCATGCATTGTTTAACCTGCTTAAAATGTATACATTTCTCACCTCTCCTCTCAGCTGCGCTTGCAGCTTTGTTATACATTTTAGAAGCAATGCATAGCCTGTGATATCAAGTATTTACACGTGTTTTTTTTCCACTGGTAACTTTATTTATATACTGGTTAAACTCATCCTGTAAATGAATTGCCTTACAAACTCGGAGTAGGATGAGCTATTTCTAAAAGAAACAATTGGAGCTTCTGCCAGGAGGAGGTCAGAACAAGCTGGCACGAGCAGGCTAACAGCTACTCACTCCCAACTAGGGCACTAACTAAAAGAGCAACTGAGCTTATTACGCTGCTGCTTCATTTTTTGGATTCTTCACCTACTCCACATGACGACCTTTTTATAGTTCAGAAACCCCCCTTTTTAGTTTCCAAACAACCTCAGACTGAAAATCTAATTAATACACAAATTTCAATAAAAGCTTAATTTCATTTTCTAATTTATGCAACGTGAACAACCCCTCAGTCATTCCATTGTGTTTACAACACAAACTAACCGCAGCAACAAAGAGCAGCTTAACACTTCAGCAACAATAAGCCAGAGGCATCTTCCCACAAAGTTTTAAAATTCAAAAGTTCACAGCACAACTCCTCTTAAACACAACAAGCACAGGAACAAACTGCAAATAAACTTACTCTGGGAGGCGTTCAAACACAGACGGAGGCTCTCGCTTTCCACCGATCAGATCACCAAAGAGCTGAATGAGCTCTGCATGCCTCGCTTATACTATACAGATGTTTCGTAGGCTGACACCCAACTGTCTTGTGACCAGCCCCCTTTGCATCTAAGTGCCCATCCCTCCTTCTTCCCTTTACCTCGAACATCTTGTTCTCCTCGAGCCCTTCCTACACATTTTTACATTTGGAGCACACAATACTCTTGTCATACAGACTACTACTTTACATAGTCGAGCAAAACCAAAAAAAAAACAAAAAGAGTGATTAATTAAATCAATCCACCAAGCGTCCCCTCTGCGTGATCCTATTTTTCTAATCTATCCATCCGCATGTTCCCATTTTATCCTTCACTTTCATCCCCATGTGTCCTACTGTCTGGTAATTTCTCATCTCATTTCATCCACTTTTCCTCCTCAGCAGTTCTTTTATTATCAAGTTCACATTTTCTTGACCTGCTCCATCTTTCACTTCCCAATCCACTTTGCTCTTACTGCCTCTTATTGACTTATCCAGAACTATTTGTGCTCCCCCAACTCCTTTCAAACCTTTCTGTCTTGAATCTGATGGAAGACATGTGCTTAGATATCTGTGTGACACGCATCCAAACAGAAAACTAGAAAACACTGACTCCTTTTAAAAAACAAAGCAATTTGGCATCAAGTCAATCTAAACAACATAAAGCAAAGTTTAAGCTAACAAACTGCACTTTTCAACTTTAATGAGCTCATTTTAAAACGGTATCCTGTGGACTTGACGTATTCACAGTGGGTGCACGTCTTTGCCTCTAACATGGAGGGGAAACCTTTTTCGGCGAGAGGAAGTGTTACCCTAATCTGTAAGGGGGGATCAGTGTTTATAGTGAAATGAAACACTGATACGGTGGTATGGTTCACGGCCGCACTCTCTTGCATCAAAAAGTCACTTTGTTTTGTTTGCATGAAATAGTGATTGGCTGATATGACATTTTTTACTATTAGTAGCAATCAGAAAGATTGATGAGCAATATTTGAAACAGATACAGTTTGGTAGTTTAGATTAAAAAGCCACACTTTAAAATGAAACTAAACTTTCCTTCAAATACCCGTGAAGGATCACATACACCAAAAGCGCAGTCGGATCTGCTTGCACAAGCCGTGCTTTGGTGTAGCACCGGCTGGTCGTGCACCTCTCCTATTGGACGCAGATGGATCAGCTGTGACAGCGGAAAAAAAACAAACAAACCCACTGACAGGTCTGTGGTGATACCACAATCTCGCAAAACATGACCAATGTGGCAACTACAAGGGGGCCCATAAGCTGTTGGAAATAGCGTGAGCAAGGCCACTGCAAAATGTTGCACTTTTTGACCATTAACGTAACCGGGAGGCAAGAAATGAAGATCACATGACTGCATTTGCAACATTTGCAGAGATGTTTACTTCAGTAATATATGCTAACCTAACACTGAATCACAGCTCTGCTAGCTCACACTGCTGCAGACCACAGTAATGAGAGGTGAGCGATAAGTCAGCCGAATGATGTGCAGACTCTGCCTTCTCTCATGAGCAACAGGTGACTGGCTGATGAGCCAAATAACACAGTACATCGTGGCAAAGGCTACAAGAGAGGACACAGCCGACAAGTATTTATTGTTGAAAATTCGGCATTAAATTCAATCTGCAATGAGCGATTGATAGCAGGAGTATTTAATGCATATTTAAGTCTCCTGCCTTTCGTCAAGATAAAGATGGTATGAAATCTGCACAGACGGAAAGACGAATAAGCTTGGCGAGCGAAGGATGTCCTCCTCTCACATAAGATAATTTGTGGAACTAGACACTCCTCAGAAAGTAACACTACAGTCATAAAGGGTCATCCCATCCTTTATCACATAAGAAATTGTCTGAAGCTGACGCACAAACAAAGAGCGTCTGTTTACGTGGCTAAAACTGTTATCTCTCACAGTCAGACAAACAATATGTAACTGTTCAACGAACAATCTGAGCTGCATAAAAGGTCAAAAAAAGACAGTGAGATTTTATGAGACACAAGTAAAAATAGGGAAATGTTTAAAATACTTCAAATTTAACCAAAATCATCAACAGAATGTGAAGTTAATCACATCAAGGAAACATATGTATACAATTTGACTTAGCTACAGTTGAATTAACTGCCTTTCCAAAGTGTACTAGAAGCTCTGTAGCGCTGCTGAGAGAACTTATGAATCCATGAGCAGCCAGATCTAACTTGCTGGTCATGAGCGAGCTATGAGTGAGGACAGAGGGTCCTCTATATGCACTCACAGGTTAGCTAATTGTAGAAACATGGGACTGAACAAGCAGAATCCAACTGTGAGAAGCCCCTGTCAGTGAGACGGGTCTATATGGATTGTTAGAGGGGCAGAGGACCAGCAGACAAATCCTGCAACAACATCCTCTCACACTAGAAACAACCTTTGTTACATTTGTTACATTTGTTACACTGTGCGCAAAGTTAAGGTTGCAATTTGCAAACTGAACGATGTGATTAAGAGTTTCAGCTTTCCACTAAACACAGACACTATTCTTTTAAAAAAATAGAGTTTGACCTTGCCCATTAAAGGTTTTCACCAACTTCTGAATATTTCCCTACATCTTTTTTCTTCCTCCCATTTAATCAACTAGGAAATTATGTATCAAAGCACGATTCCTGTTACAAAGGTCTTTGGCAGCCAAGTTTGACCTTTCGGGAAATTATTTTCGTGTTTCTGTTCACATGTGCCCATCCTGTCTCTGTGCTGCCTTCCTCCAGGTACTCAGACTTCCTCCCACAATCGGAAGAGATGTTTGTTAGCTTAATTGATGAAAGTGAGTGTGTGTGTTTCGGTGTGTCTCAGTGTGATGGGTCTTACAACCTTTAATGGGATGAGCAGCTAAGAAAACAGATGTATGGATCCACAGGAGCACATATTGTCTGAGCTTTATTTAACCCTGTTTTCCCCACACCTTTGTCAAAACTGAGAGAACTCTGACTCAACATTTTGTAACTTTCCGAAACCACTAATCTGACATTGACGCTCTTTTCACACAGTGACTAACCGGCTGCAGCCGTGCAGAAGTAAGAAAGGACCAGGATTAAACTTCTTTCTCCTGAAAAGCCTTTTGAGAATCACACCACTAAATCAGTATTTTAAACATCTCTCTTCTCTAGTTAGCATGACAAATGTCAGTCTATCAGAGCAGCTTATTGAGGCTTGACGTTGACCATAGCCATACACTACAGTGTGCTTAAAATTCACCAGCTTTGCCTTGTCCCAGATTCCTGTAAAGTATGCCTCTCTCAACCGAACATGCCATCAAAACGAGCCAGTTGGCATAAGCTGCCTGGTGCTGAAATGGTGCCCAGCAAACACACACTCACACAAGCACTTTGCAGTCTGTAGAGTGGTGCACTTTAACACTTTCAATGGCTAGCCTCTCAACGATGTCCAAGTCCAACAATCAGCACTCCAGTTAACAAAGATTTAACAGCACTGGTGGTAATTTATTGTTTCCCCCTCTAGGAGAACTAGGGCAATTCAGACCAGCCCAAAAATTTATGTGAAAAATCTGGTCTGGTCACGCCACAATGACACACAATGACACTACAATAAAGTGGGCTTCTCATCCCGTATTCACCTCATTTTATACTTGATGAAATTGAAAAGTTATTTTTGTTCTTCTCACATTTGTGTCATTAATCCAACTACAAAGATTTTACACAGTGTAAAAATGATCTTCAAACTTAAATATTGCAAGACCCATGTTGTTTTTGTGCTGGAGCACAAACATAAATCCACAACCTCGTCACAACCTCAACCAAATCTGAGCCAAAGCTCATTTACAGGAACGAATGAGAAAGCCCCTTAATTTAGATGTGACAGACAATCAGACCATCAGCAAAAGATTGATGTAACCACTGTGACGTCGCCCAGTGATTAGTGAAGCCTAAGTCTTAGCTGTCGCCATCTCAGTGTTCTGCAACCAGATGTAAGGAGCGACGGTCGGATGTGAGTTTTATGCTCTACATCAGCAGCCCCCACCCCCGGTCGTTTGGTACCAGGCCGCGTGAGTTGAGGCTCGGGTGTGAAATTTATGGTTTTCAGGGGTTTTATCGTTAACTGGGTGTTACGCAGTGAGGGGCGGTGAGGGAAACATCAGACTTCACTCGATCTTAATTAAAGTAATTGTTCTATTGTCTCTTGCCAACATCATGCACATACAGACAGCAACTTCTCAAAATGGCCCCCAATCCATTTCCTGCTCCCTTTAAATACTCTAAAGGCCACGCCTTCTTAATGCAGACTGGCCTATAAAAGAGCCGCAATTGAGGCAGGCCTCCTCTTTACTGGGAAAACAAGATGGCCACCACAGAGGTAACCAGCAAAACACTTTGTTACATGAATGCTTCCCAACACTGGGTCTTTTCCCGTGTTGTAATTGTGCATCTTATTTTGAAAGAAATATCTACGCGTTACCATAGTGACCAGAAAGCATTAAGGGGCAGAGAGGAGGATGTTACTCTCAATGTTGTTGGCGCATTTCAGGAAGACGCTGCTAATAAAGTTACACAATTACACAGTGAATTCGCGTTTATTATTATATTTACAAAATACCACAGTGTTTGTCTTGGTCGTATCATTTTATTTTGTTGTATTTATCCGCAACACCTTAAAGACCGGTCTGTGAAAATATCGTCTGACATTAAACCGGTCCGTGGTGCAAAAAAGGTTGAGGACCGCTGCTCTACATGTACTGGGTAACCAGTTGTGACTGGCAAATTGTTAGTCAGCGGGTTATCCTCTTTTCTGACTACAAGTTCGATGATCAAGTCAAGGACTAAACAGCCCACGGACGTCTACACAAATCAGGCTATCTAAAACCACAGGGGTCATTCTCCTGGTTGACGTTACAAAGAATGCATGTTTCAAGCATGTCTTTTATTCTGATTACAATTTAATCTTGAACAATTCACATTACTAAGGTAAAAATGGATTCAAAATTAATAATGTATGTACTGAGAACATAAAACTTGTGACTATGTACCTATGTGTATACTGCATTAAAGCAGAGACAAAGAAACTCTATTGGCATCCTTTTTTAT
Organism: Neolamprologus multifasciatus; assembly: GCF_963576455.1. NCBI lineage: Eukaryota > Metazoa > Chordata > Actinopteri > Cichliformes > Cichlidae > Neolamprologus > Neolamprologus multifasciatus. The sequence goes on from NC_140451.1 coordinate 24,332,465, forward strand.
AGCAAGTCAAAGCTTGCTATAAAATAACCTATATTGTGTAGGCTTAAAAGTTAAAGAGGTTCTGAATGCAGTTTCCTCATTAAGTTAAAACCAGCACACATAACAGCACACATAAGGAGTCATGTGCTTTGGGCATGATCTAAACTTTACCATCCACACTGAGAAGTTTAACCCTCTCAAGGCAGGCGTTGCTGATTTGCAACAGTTAAAAACTAACAACCTGATTACCTCACGTACATATTTTATGAGTTTCTTTTACTCAGAAGTACCACTGCAGGACTTGGTTGTGCATTAGCAACAAAAAGTTTAATTTGAGCCTGAGAGGGTTAAAAAGCAGTCGTGAACGCAACATTCTCCATACAAATGTGTGTCCTGCGGGGACTGGTGGAACAATAGAGGCTGATTCTGAGAACACAGATGGTATGACCATCCACCTCATTGTGATCTCTCAGCAGTTATTGCTGGCATGTGAAAAAGAGTGGCACGTGTTATGGAAGTAATGCATGTCTATGTGGCGTGTTGGCCTGAATTTAGAGACAAGGACAGTTACAAGGGGTTTGGTGTATGGGGAAGTGAGCTTTTCAAACTGGGGTACAGTGGAGGGTAAGAAGTTATAGTTAAAATGCCACTTAAATCAGAGCTAAACATGGATGGAAAAGGTTAGAAGTTCCTCTTTCTCACCGGTATACCTCTATAACAGAGACGCCTTTATCCCCAGGCTGAGTTACAGAATAGTTTGATGCTGGTCATGTGATGAGGTGTGTGAAGAATAAACTCTCTCCTCGAGGTCATGTCCCAGTGCTAATGGGAGCCATACCCTTTTCAAGTGACAGCATTTTGACTTAGTAATATTAAACTGCAACTGGACTGGAACTGGATTGTTTTTCTAGGAATTAACCAGAGGAAATGGATATGATGGTGCTGTTTATTTTAGCACGACTGCTGAAGACTGGATAGTTTTATACTGAGAATCTTGAAGAGACATGTCATGCTCAAGTTTGTGAACCCTCCCAACCCTGTGAATTAAAGAACAGTCTGAGCAATAAGCTATCAGAACTTTTTCTGCAATTTGTACTGTTGAAATTAGACTTTTCTTTCTTAAATTGAGCTATTTTAGGGATTCAATAGTAGTTAAACTTCTTAACACTCACAGACAACGGAGCTTCATTGGTCAGGCCCACTTAAGATCAAAGTGGACTGTATGTGGCCCACGATGTAAGATGATTTTGACATCAGTAGCATTAGCGTGTGCCATTAAATGATCAGTGTGTGCAACCAGTAGGACGGAGGGGTGTTGTTGGAAAACAAGCAATATGTAGCCGTGATTGGATAGCTTTTCAGGTCCGAAATTTCTCGAAGACAGAGCATGGAAACTACCACAATAGTGGTTTTGTTCTACAGCACTTATCATCAAGCTTTTCAATACATCCCCTCCAACAGCATGGGATTCCCCATCAGTATGTATTTACAACTCTCTATTCTAGCGCCACAACTGCATGCCACCACTGCAACACAAATAAACTACCCATTAAATAAAGCCCTAAAAATATTAACCTAAAAATCCGAATGTTTTTGGAATCCTCTCTAAGAAAAAAAGGAATTTCTGCAATATTAACCCTCTGAGTCGTCATTGTGACTCGCTCTAAACTAGCTCTGAACCCGAACATTCCAAGAAAGTAAGTTGGAATGATTTCCACATATGAGAAATTAAGGCAACAACAATAACAGTAAAGGATAGTGTTGATTGGCATATGACGGGGTGGCAAATACAACAGTTACCTAGGCAACTGTTACCTGCAACACCCACTAGCAACTGACCGTCAGCTACAAAGGGATGTGCGCTGAGTGAATCAGTTCCTGTGTGGACACTCCTTTAACTTTAACTGGCACTGCCAGTCTCCTGTTTTTGCTACCGGCTGGCTTTTGGCCCAGGTTGCTACTTTGGCCGCCCTTTAGGCCATTCAGCACCTTCCCAGAAAGAATCTCACACAGTTGGATGTACTCCAATTCAACCTCAGGGACTGCTTGCTCTGCTCTGGTAATCTGCTGTGCACTTGAGGGCCAAATTAACCACAACCTGCAGGAGGTGAAAAGCTGGTTCATGTGCCGCTACGCTGAGCTCACCGAGGCAGCAGAGCAGAACAAAGACTACAAGCCGGCTGCTCCAGAGTTGGAGTTCATAAGCACTCACAAGAGGCACATGGATATACAGCTGTTATTTTCACAATTTAGTTAGCAAATATAATGTTTGCAAAGTATAACTTCTGTGTTTATTTGTGATTAATTGAAATCTGCGCCTAACATCTTCATGTCTTTGACTGTAATATTTAACATAGAGAGGGAGAGAAAGGGTGAGAGCAGGATGAAGACAGCAAAGAGACGAAGCAAAAATAAACAGGTAAGACAGGACGTGTAGTAAAATTCACTAAAGATTATAAAGCTGTGTTGTCCCGTTATCGATTGTGGATCCCCCACTTGCTCTTATAATTATTATAAGGTTATATTTTTGCCATTTTTAAATTTCTAGTTCTGTGCGGAGGATAGAGAGAGGACAAAGGAGAAAGAAGGAGGCAGCAGATGGTGAAGTTAGCTGGAAAAACAATACTTATGTTTCACAAAGTAGTTTTTCGCGTATTTCATGGATGCTTTGCGTGCTTTCCAGTAGCACACTTAAAAAAAATGCCAGTGGATATGCTAAACAAAACATATTAATATGAATGGTAGTTTATTCAGGATTCATACCACTCTAAACATGGCTCGAACAGGATGGCTGCCACTACACTAACGAAGAGACTTCAGATCTATTCTCCAGTCATGAAATTGGGATACACGACGATACTTCTTTCCTGACTGAGCCTTTGCCTCGGGTTTGATAACTAAAGCCTCCACCCTAAAACGGCTGGATTAGACTGAGATCTCCGACTATTCACTCGGCTTATTCTTAAACACTACAATAGGTCATCCAACCAATTAGGTTGCTTTTGAAGGTAACATGGTAAAGCGACTCCAACTGAATTGAAGTTTGCAAATGTGAAAATGGCTTCTTTTTTTAAAATTAATTAGAAGGCACTATATGGATAACGTTATGATTGGGAGCTGAAACCCTCTAGAAGTTTGAACTAGAATCGCCCTGGGTTCAAGTATGACACACAAACTGAGGCACACACAGAAATGTCTGTTTGCTCCACAGCTCAGACTGAGGACACCCAGGAATACTTTATAGCTACGTTGTAGTACGTTGACTTTTACAGTCTTGATTTCAATTTCACGCAGGCTCTCCTCCAGTTTGTGTGTCACGGACAGTTTCACTATCTTGATTCTGTCTAAAGAGAACAACAAATTGAAAGACTGAAAAAAAGGAGGAAAGACATGGGTGAAGCAAAAAATTCCATTTAAAAAAGGGCCAGAAAAAAATTTCAAGATGTTTGAGTCTCATTTTTGAACAAAGAAGAGAGAATAAGAGAGGAGTTCTGGGTTGAATAAGGTTTACAGCTCAGTTTCTCAAAGCTTAAAGTGTGAAGCTGCGTTATTGACCATCACTTTATTGGCAGACTACATAAGGAAGTGTTTTACTCTGGTTGCCAAGTCTCGTAGGCTTGTGGGCAACCACTCACCCTGAGTTTTATGCAAGTTAAGAGCAATGAACAGCAAAAAACTGCAACACTTTCATTTGAGATACAAGTTATATGCTGTCAAAGTATATATGTTGCTACAGTGATGTGCAAAGATCTTGAGCCACCCCTCATTTCTTTACATTGTGCTATCAAGGAGCTAGAAATTTGTCATTCATTTAGTCCAGTCCTGTACTTGACCGTTTTCAGACCAACCTGTTTTTTTGTGTGTGTATCAAAAGAATTATTCAAGCATAAAAGGCACCTAATTAGAGGTGTGTCTATGTGTCTACACATATGACAAAACCTAGTTTAAACTATGTGTCTAGTCACTTTGTTACACATTTCAATAAATCAAATGCATCCATTTCTCATGTTCCTATTCCTAATAGGATAAAGAACTGAATAAAGATTTGAGGGATGGCACAAGACTTTTACATGTACTTTATCTCTTAACGTATTTTAGGTTCACATGCTCATACATGTTCATGCACACCCTCCTGCCTCACTGCAAACTAAGTACAGTAAACTGTAACACAATATCTTCACACTGCTTTCCAATTTTCACTGGGCCGTGCATCAGTATAGCAACCACCTGCCCTGGCAGCAAATTTATGCTGCATAAAAATTCAGTTTTTCATCACGTCAAAGTTGCTATTTGGTGTCAACGTCAGTCAGTGGACATCACCAAACGCCGTGCCTGTACAGGCCTTTTATTCAGTCAGTGATAAAAATAGATAAATACAAACAATGACTGTGACAGCTCATATTCAAGGAATATCCTGAGACGTTGGCAAATACCTTAATCTCATCACGTGTACAAAAAAGGGATTTGAGTTGTCACGTTCACAGCAAGCAGACCTGCACAACAATTCAATACACAATGAAAGCAGATCAATGAAGGTAATTCAACAAACCTCTAACATCACTGGAGCTGGGAGTGGAAATACAATTGAAACACAATATCTGGCTTATTACTCATAACTCCATCTATTTATAAGAAGTGAAAAACAACAGGAAGCACTCTCTAAAGCAAACATGTGATCTTTATTTAGAAACAAACTACTACCTACTGCAATCATGCTGTCTAGATTTTTCCCCTTTTTAGATTTTATCTACAAAAGCAATCCAGTGACTTACATAGATTGCTGTCTCACACTGGGAATAATTATTTGCATGGGCAAATAAGAGCAGGAATCAATAACACAGGGAGATAAGGGAGACTTCAGTGAGGTACTGAGAGTGTCAGGATTATAAATCCTTAGAATTTACAAAGAAATCCAATTCACACCAGAAGAAAGGGTGTTAAAAGGTCTCCAGATCTGTTGTCTTCACTGTGACCTGCTGTCTTTACACTCATTTTCCTTTCCCGCCACTCTAGCGGGAGCAGGAACAAAGCCTTTCTCCAGCTGCCCGTCTTTTCAGTTGGTTCAGGTGGTTTGGATGAATAGCAGACTGGCAACAGCAGCTCCATGACTGCACTACAGTCAGCACAGTTGAGTTGAAATACAAGGCAGTGAGTCAGTTTAGCCTAATCACTTCCTTTACATTAGCCAAAAATTATCTATACTATATTCTGTAACCAAGAAGACTGGTTAAAGCTCAGGAAACAGGTGAAAACTTAACTCCCACTCTTACTAGGCACCCTGTGGTGGGTCACAGCACTATCAGCTGTTCACTGGGGGGGGGAAAGTTGCCATTCTGGCGCACTCTTCTCCCTGTTCAGGGGTCACAGAGTCACAAATAGACACAGATTCATGTGACCTGAAGCCAGGCCAGGAACGACACTCAGTAAGGGAGAGAGCCTGCAACAGAACTATCCCCTATAAATCATCTAAGTATCACAAAACCACAAGAGAAAGAACCCCACAGGATGCCTACTCCCCTGTTCAAACCACATTTATGGTTTCAGATTACAAGTGGCACACTTAAGCGGTGAATGCATTCATTTCATCTGCTCATCAATTCATTTCATTAGCTCCTGTGTGATACCATCACGCATGTTGCACCATTCAAGAGCCCATTACAGCTGCCAACACACACACATACTACACACGTGCTCCTACACAACCACGTGTCCAACGACTGATCACAAGGTTATCTAAAAATGTAGCACTGCTATATTCAATTCTTTCATTCGACAAGAGTTTCATTAGATTCTTTTCTTTTTTTTAAATCACAAAATTCGGGAAGAAGATGCAGCAGTGGTTTAGATGTGTCACTCTCGTGATGAGAGAAACAAAAAAGCGGCGAAATGCGAAGCGCAGGAATGAAAAAATGCGTTAAGAAACAGCGTTTTCTAGCACCAAAATGTTTCCATTAGTCAGCCCTCTTCTCTAGCTGGACCGTCTGGGTCTAATTGCCGGGATAGAGCGCGAAAACGTGGCGCTAAATTTAATTTAAATCAACAAAGGACACACGCGGTCACGGAGTAACGAAAGCCCCGGTCAGTCTGCCTCTATTTTTCTACCTCTTTAGATTATTTTAGGTATAAAAACGAACCACGGCCTCGTAACTTTAACATAACAGCACAAATCAGAATCCGATACAACAGCAACGTTATTTTTCAACAAATTTGCCTTTTTTAAGCTTAATCTGAAGGCGGTTTCAAACTACTGCCGCATTTATGTGGCGATTCTTGATGGTAAAGGTAAAATAAGCGTCTGTGAGTACACACTAGCGCTCAATGACTGCAGTGTGATGTCTTACCTTACCGGAGTCGGTGGAGTTTATTGTCCCGTCCACTCTGTCTACACAACCCAAATGAACACAGACACGCCTTCGTGGCATGATCATCACCCAATCGCATAATTCATCACAAGTTTAGAACAACAAAAGGCGCACAGGGGACGAAAATAAGCCTGTTATTGGGTGGTAGCCCGCCAGGGTATAAAAACAAATATCTAAAATTAATAAATGAGCCCAAACACAACACGAAAGAAAGGGTGGCACGTGGCATGGGGTGGCACCCCATGCCACGTGCCACCCCATACCACGTTTTTTGTGTGATTTTAGATCCGTTTTGTTAATACAGTATGTCAGTGAAAAATAACTAAATTCAGACACGTGAGGTTGTGCTGAAAAGAACGATACCAAGCAAGGCAAGGAAGAAAAATACAATGAAACAATTTGAACATGAAACACAAATATGTCAAAAATGGCCAGTTATATTTTAGATCCTCAGAGGGTTAACCCAACAAATCATGAAAAATTAGGTTTAAATTTTTTGTTCATGACAGTGCAGATTTGTGGCATATTGTGTAAATTTAAGTATGTAACAATCTGATTTTTTTCTAACAAAAAACAGTGTGAAACTTAAGTTAGACTTGTGTTTGTAAATGAACCGCCCCCTGCTGTGTACCTTTCTGGATTTTATACATATTAATTATACAGGCTATACAGTACATAAAATCAAAATTCACACGTTTTATGTAACTGAAATGTAATTATGTGGGCTACAGAAAAAAAATGAGTTATAGACTATATTTATATGAAACGTGTATACTTACTACATTTGAATCATTTTAACCATATCTAACCACAGTGTTGGGAAGGTTACTTTTAAAATGTAATCCATTACAGAATACAGAATACATGCCCCAAAATGTATTCTGTAATGTATTCCGTTACGTTACTCAATGACAGTAAGTAATCCAAAGTATTCTGAATACTTTGGATTACTTAATATATTATCATGCTGTTTACAACTACATGAATGTACTATTGCGGTGATTTATTACTGTTACTGAAGGTCCGCGGCTCGGTCATAAAAGGTAATTTCTTTCCTATTTTTTTGTTAAACACTTCCCGTTTACACTTACTACAATGATTTGACATGCTCAACTACAACTAGATACAACCTTGCAGCTTAAGATTATTAATATATAACATAATAAACAAACAACAAACTGCTGTGTAGTAGATGGCCGTTATATTAGCTTTTACTCAATACGCATATTTTGACACTAGTCAGCTGTACTTTTTTCATAAACAGTGAATAAAAAAAATTACTCATAACAAAGTGTTTCTACACTGTAATTCTATTTAAAAGGAAAAAACGGAAAGAATACAATTTATGGAAACACACTATAAAATGTTATGGCTCGGCAAGTCAACTGCACTTTCAAAATCCTCCCTGAACGGCACGCCATGAAGCCTAACCAGTGACGAGGCGGAGGAAGCTTGAGTATTCGATGTGGGACGACAATAAAATGTCATCTGCCACCCAAGACTTTCTGGATGTGTAATGCCAATGTCTGTGACTGTTTTTGAAACATCTCTGATGAGTAATCATATCACTACTGATGTGACCAGCACAACCAGAAATGTGGCAATAATATCACTTTAAAGAAGCAGCTTGTGGTACAAATGAAACCAAGTAATGCAAAAGTACTTGCCACAGCACAGCATGGTTTTTCTTTGTTTTTGCTACAAGAATTCAGAACTTCAAAATAACAACGAAAAAAACTAAGTAAGCAAAAATACCACCAACTAAATATATTCTATAACAAAGCAACCACCTTTTGCTTTGATAACACCTTTGCACAGGCAGCGTCATAAGCAAGTCTTGAGGGAGTTTCCACATTTGCTGAGCAATAAGCACGAAGCAAAGTTTCTGCAAGACACCATTACATAGATTGGAAGTGATGCAAACAGAGATGAATCCATGTTTGAGTGATGTTTCAACTTTGGCCATGAAAACCCATCAGCTGTGATTCTCCCATAGAGGAAGAAAAGGAATTTAATGTGTCTTCTACTTGAAGCCTGAGAAGCAATGATTCAGAATTCAATCACAAAGTTCGGCAATCCTAATGAATGTATTCTTTGATCCTATTCTCTGATGTAGATGGAAATCAGTACATAAGGCAAAAACAGAGTTTGTACAATTATAATTTTTGAAAGAGTTTGAAAGTCAATATTTGGTATGAGCACCTTTACTCTTCAGCACTGCCATTCTCTTAGACAAGCTTTCTAGTAATTTCTTAAAGTAGTCTTCGGGAATACTTCTCCAGGCTTCTTGAAAGACAATTAAAGCTTTTCTTTGAATGCTGGCTGCTTTTTGCTCTGTTTTCTATCAAGATGATCCCACACTGCTTCAGTAACGTCGAGTTTTGAGCTCTGCCAATCCATGACATGACATGCAGAAAAATACACCTTCTGCCAAAAAGACACTTTTCAGATGGTATCAGTGGTTTAAAATCTAACCCTTCTTTCTGCTTTCCCAGCTCCATCAGTTTTGACCAGATCCCCAACACAACAGGCTGAAATGCAGCCCCACACCATGACAGAGCCTCCACCATATTTTACAGATGCTATAAACAGTCATTGTTGCACCTCTCCTCACCTCCTCCATTCATACTGACAATGATTTCAACCAGAAATTTTCAATTTGGATTCATCACTCCAAAAGACCTGTTTTCAGTCACTGTCGCTGATTTTCAGTCCAGCTATTGAGTAATTTGGCATTCCTCAGTCTTTTCTCCCTGTTTCCCTTCTTCATTAATGGCTTCTTGACAGCCAATGAGACCATTTCTGATAAGGCTTTGGCAAACAGTAAATGGATCTACTGAAGGGCCAGAAGCATCTCTCAGGTCATGTGTCAGGTCTCTCCTAGACTATTACCTATAGGACATGACTTTCAGATAATATCTACCACTTTCTATTTTATCCTCCATTTGTCCAGTTTTCTCAAATCCCAAAAGTTGATTCTGTACTTCTGGATGTTACATTTTCATCCAAGTGACTTCTTCAGCCTCAGCTGACAGCAGGTTTCCCCGACCTTATAAAGCACACATTTGCATAATGACTGAAACTATTACAACTGGCGAACAATGGGCTGTGAGGTCAGTTCCTTGATCATTAATATGCAAATATTCATGACCACTGATCAACAACCACTGATCTTTTGGGATTTCCTTACCTGGATGATTGAGCTTGCATCAAAACGGTTTTCTCAAATGTTTTAAGGATTCATGTTACTGAGAAATATCTAGTTTTAGCTAATATAGCTTCTTGGGAATGACCTTGTTGGAGCAACCACTTTTTAAAATCTGTCAGATTCTCTCATCATTGGTATTTTTGGTAGATTTAAGTAAAAATCTGAACAAATTATGATTTTTTTTGACCAGCTGCTGGTAACAAAGTGTCTAAATGTACTGTTTAAAATTGGTGCATTGCTAAGTTGTTCATTTTGTGTAGAGAGAACAGAGGTTCATCCCATGAGTTTGGCACATTTTATGCTTGAGTGATTCATAGGTCAGTGTCAAGTGGTTTAACAAACAAAACAACATTCTGGTCAGATACAAAGACTGGACAGACAGTGAGTAAAAAAGCAGCCAATATCCAAAGACAAAGATCTTCAGAGAGCCTGAATAACTATTGCCCAAGACCCCTTTAGAAAATGACAAGAAAAGTCTGGCTCCTTGGAAACAAAATAAAGAAATAAGAGGTATCGCAAGAGTTTTGCACAGTACTGTATTTCCAAAGCAGCACAATACAAATAGTTACCAGTAATTAATTTGGTGTTAAATATAGAGGGAGTTGTTTTAATTAAAAATGTACAATCAATTATTTACCATGCATTACTAATATTCACACAAACCTACAGTTTTTTTTCAAATGCAAAGACATTAGGCACAGGAATTTGCCCTGAAGGCCAAAGCTGACTAAGTTTAACAGTCTGAGGCATATAGAGAAGGGCAAATCACCCACAGACAAGATTAGAAAGCCTATTTAGTATTCCTAAAGAGCTGTATTTATGTAAAACAAAAAAACTGCCGAAAACATTTTTTTTCCTTGTACCAGAAGAACTGAGTCCAGTTTTTGTCATAATCAAAAGCTGGAAACAGATGGAATCGGTTATTGCTGTTGTGCAACACTTTGGCCTGCTGTATCTCTAAATAAAATACAAACATCTTACAGAATCTTTTAGAGTACAGCTTGTCTCAAGAGTGTGCAAAAAGAGACACCAGCATATAATTTCATCATAAAACGTGGGCCGTTGTTTGTGGACATTTTTGTGTCGAGTCTGGATACACTTAACCCTGTTTACTCATATAGTTGTGGTAGGTACACAGTCATCCACACCCTGTCTCCCCTCCGTCTAAAAAAAGCTTGCGGCGGTTTCGGACAGAAACCATCTGTGACGGAGAACAAGTCTGTCTGCTTCCCTCCAAACCCAAACCCAGTGAACGACGAGCTGAGCAAAGAGGACTGAGGGTCCACTGTCTCTCTCTCTCTCTCTCTCTGCTGGTGTGAAGACACAAAACTGCACAGCATTTCCATCACCGGCCTTTCAAATGTATTTTTGTAACTATATATGTCTGTGGCTTGTTTATTGGCTTGTGTAGCTAAAGAGGAAAGTCGGTTAGCAGCTTGTCAGTGCTGTAAGGCACAAACTTAACTGGGTTTTTCCATGAAGAGGACTGAGACTGCCAGGGAGAAGGAAAATAAAAGAAAGGGAAAAAAGAGAATGTGGCTTCTATGAGAGACTTCTTTCATGAGGCAATGTTGAGCATGTATGCAGAGATATCTGACGGGTAATGTGGGAAAGATAAATGCAGGTGACGACCAGAAAATTTGGGCAGAAAAAGCAGCAACTGTAACCCAACGGGTGTGCGTGTTTGTGGTCTTTGGCGAAAACTGACTCCTTTGGAGCGCCTGTGTGACATCTGGCAGAGGCGGTTTTAGCCTGCACAAGCTGAACATGCAGCCAAAGCAACCTTTCATATTGTCAATGAGAGCCTGAAAAAACAATCAATGGCCTTCTTCTTTTTGTTGAGTCGCTGTCAGATGAAATGCTTAACCCCTTCACTTCCCGCTGACCCACAAACAGCTTCCTTGTTTTGCCATTTTTAGAACAAAAGTTAAGCAAATAAACATCACACGTCTAATTCGAGAACATCTTGTGAAGTTTGTGGCATAAGAGGTGCACGCAGAGAGAGGAGGAGGGCATGACATGAATAGGCTGGAAGTGGCTTTCTGACCACATACTGAGATTTAAGAAGACAGTGGTAAAGAAAGGAATTCCAATGGATGGCCTCTAAACCCCCGAATGGCTTAGGAAGCAGGGTGAAGTAAGCTCTCTACCGGAGGATGAGGATTTTAAGACCTGGCTCCATTTTTAGGGTTTAAAACTTGGGCTGAAGCGATAAAGACAAACAAACAAAGAAAAACTCCTCACAAAGGTATGTGAGAGTGGAATCCCTGTTTTCATTACCTCAGAAGACCCTTCAAACTCCCAACTGAGTGCGAGTCATTGCAAGGGTCACGCGCTACTATGAAATCCCTGTCACAATGGACCATCAGCAAATCTGCTACTGCACAGACAAGGAATTCCCCTCAATCCGGAGGTGCGTTGAGGGACAGGATTTTGAAACAGTCCATTATGGGATTTACATCCAAATCCAGAAAATTTTAAACTGGCATTAGTCCCAAATTGTGCAACTTGAAGAGTTGCTGCTCACATTCTTCTGTGTGACCATGAAATAAAACAGAACCCATCAGACTTTAATTTGCTGAATTCCCTTAAATCACTTCTTCATTATCACTAACTTGGTATGTATAAGTGTTGATAAAAGCTTATCTAAGTGTATCATAAAAATGATCTTTTCCATCAATCACTGAGCTCATTTTTCATTTCAGGATGGACAAACAGGTGTGCACATTTATACAAAACTGAAGACAGAAAACAGAAGTTATCTATGTCAGTTTGAGCAGGTCTTAACCTTCCACTGAATGCTGTTAAAATGTATGAATTACATGATGTTAAAACAAAGAAATGCTTCATTTTACAAGGTGTGTTTGTTCTGTACACAGAAATTTTGAGTCCATCCATGTGCAATGAACACACACGGAGAAGGCAGCGGGGAGAAGTCGGGGGGTTAGGTGCCTTACTTAAGAGCACTTGACACGTAGATTTAGATTTACTGAGATAGCGGGCACCCACCCACAAATTTCTCACACCACTCTCAGTCACAGTTGCCCTCAAAAAACAGTTGCGAACAGTTGCGAGTCTGTTCTGCACACGCGGAGGCGGAGGCTGTGTGAGTGTGCATTCTTGTCATTTCTACATTTCTGTTATCCTTAAAATTAATTTGTGTTGTAGCAGATTTGTTCTGATGACAGGACAGAGACCAGTTCTCTGGAAAGAGCTGCTGTTATCCCAGGAAATAAAGTGGTACTAAAAAAAGCCCAGAAATATGGAAACTGGAACCAACAAACAATTAATTGCTTTATTCCACAGTTCATAACAAATGGCAAGTGCTTCTCAGGCATAAAAGGTCAACATTTAATACATTGAAATGTTTGCAGTGCATTTCAATCTAGGGTTTTAATCCCAATGTGGTGTAAGGAAGGTGTCAGCAACCTGCAGCTCTGAACCCAGATTCTTAACGTGGCTTTGACAGAAAAACTAGATAAATATAAATATGAACAAAAGTTTGTTTGTTTTTTTTTTAAAGATTTGTCTGATTTCATCCTTAAGACTGCTGGCTTACAGGCATGGTTAATATGCAGCTGGAGTTAATTCTAAATTAACTGAAGAAATCCTTCATTTTACAAGGGGGTGGGGGTCTAGGTGCCTTACTTGAGAGAAATTGGCCCTTTTTTTTTAGACTCTTAACTAGTCTGTTGTAGGGCTAACACACCATTGAGTCTCACACCTACATCCAATTTGGAATCACCACGTAACCTAACATCTAACATCCATGTCACTGGACTTCTGCAGGAAGCCAGAGTAAGATGCAAACTCTGCATGGTCCAGGACCTTCTTGCAATGAAGCAGCAGGGCTAACCAGTGCACCACCATGCAGCCCCTAAGCACAAACCAACATTCAAGAATATTAAACAGGAAATCAAATCTCAAAGCATCACGAGTCACAGGTACCTCTTCAAGCCACGAGTTGCATTCACGTATCATCATCATTGTTCAGGTGAGAATTACAGAAAGATAGAAAGGTGTAATCGGTGACCAACCAAACACAAGGCAAGAACTGCGTGACACACAAACCAACCTATTAAAAACATCCACATTTTCCCTCACTCATTCTAGAACTGAATCCACACAAGCACTATCATAAAAAGCCTTCCCACAAAGCTCTATATTGGCTAATAAGAAGCACTAAAACATGCTCTGTGCATCCCTGATTAAAGCTCCTCCAGCAAGTCTCCTCTGTCCTTCTGATGCAATCTAGGAATGGATTTCATTCAACATGACACACTGAAATTGCTTTACATGTCACAGGCAAGAAGACAGCGGGGACAAGGAGGCACAAATTAGAGATGACGAAAGCGCTCTATCTATCTATTAGGGGTGCAACGATACTCGTATCGATATCGAACCGTTCGATACAGTGCTTTCGGTTCGGTACGCATATGTATCGAACGATACAACATTTTTAATTTATTTTATCAACTTTCCTTCTGATGATGCTGTCTGTGTTGAGCGCTCAGTGGATCTGCGCTCGACAGTGCAGCCTAGGCGGAGTAGTCGAACACAGATTCACTGAGCGCAGGGCAAGCTAGCGAGACAGAAGCTAGGCTAGTTGCAACATGGCAAATTGAACCTCCCCCACCCTCATTCAGATCTGGCGTTTGGAACTATTTTGGTTTTCATGTGATGTATGACCCTGAAGGTAAGCCTGTCATGGACAAAAGTAAAACAGTATGTTGGATGTGCCAGCAATGCTCAATTGGTGGGAACTAGTGTGTTAGCGCAGTTAGCTCGTTAATGTGTTGACGTCTTCCAGCCCCACTCATGAGGTGATCCGCGGTTAACGGAGATTTGCCGTGTTGTGACGTTAATGTCATTTCAGATTTACGCTGACAGCACTAGTGGGAACACAACCAATATGACTGCACATTTACTCCGACATCATCCTAGTGCAAAGACAAGTGGAAGCAGAGAAAAACAACAAGCAGCATGCTACAAACTTTACCCGAGTCATTTAGACAGCCGTTAGCACACGATTCTCCTTATGGGGACCTGATATGTTTAATATGCTGCTGAGAATATAGCCCAGAAGAAGCGTATAGTATAGCTTTTATTTTGGAAAGAGACATTTCTCCATAATAAACTCTCTTTTCCAAAGATGAGTGATTCCTCAATCAGATACAGGGCTCGCAAAATCGCTAGCCCGACGGGGCTTTTTTCCAGTCGGGCTACCAAAATCTATCTCTGCCCTGCCCGTCGGCCTATCCTAGGAAGGAAAAATATATGTCAATGCTTTTGCATTCTTTTGGAAATGTAGCTGGGTAATTATGTCATTGGCATCGGCCACTGTCAATATGTGACATACTGAAATCGCGTTTGAATTTGCGCTTGTTTTTTGCTTTCACTTTGCAATCGCGTGAACTGTGTATAGAGAGCGACAGTACTGATTGGTGAGTGATGATAATTTGCGCACCAATTCCTCTGACATCGTCTTATCAATCGTTAGCTTACTATGCAAACATGACAAGTGAAATCTCCCGCAGCTTAAACATGTGAGAGGTTGATCGCGCAGAGAATCGCTGAGCGTTATGTTAGTGCGTGTGTAAAAGCAGCAGGATATATATTTTAGTTCTGCTGAGCCAAATAAGACAGGTCAGCGTGAAGAAGTGACAGCCAAAGAAAAGCTTACCACAAAACGGAAAGGTTATGACAAATCAGACTATAAGGAAAAAAGAAAGTGCAGCTTTATGGTTTCATGGACAAAAGAATTTCTGTGGCTGCAATATGACGAGCTAAATAACCAGGGCTGCACATAAGTGGTCCGCAGGTGCGCATTCGCTGTCAAAATAAAAACCCGCACAAGATAAGAAGTTGCAACGCGTGTTTGCGTACATAAGATTTTCAGGAGGACAGACATTTGTTTAGAACTCTTAAAGATGTCGAAGAAGCTCCTTTAAGCAGTTACTGTGATGTTCCTCCACCTCCAAAGAAATGTCAGAAGGAGTCCGAACCACAAAAGAAGCGCGTATTCTCTGAAAAGTGGTTGCAGGAGGTGAGCTGGCTTCAAACAAATGATGAACGCACAGAGATGTGGTGCAGAATGTGCCGTGAAAATTTAATAAATGACAAATTAATAAAAAGGCATGAACATTTTTTTTGTATCGAAAAAATATCGAACCGTGACACCAAAGTATCGAACCGAACCGAACCGTGAATTTTGTGTATCGTTGCACCCCTACTATCTATCTATCTATCTATCTATCTATACGGTCAGTCAATTGTAAGTGAGGTAAAAGTGTGTTTTCATGTAGAGAAAAGGAGAAACTGCACAGAAAAACCCCCACTTAAAAACATAAAATCCCTGTTTTTATGTGGGCACTAACTAACTCAATCTGTGATGTCACAACATGTGTTTTTCATAACTGCTTAACAAGGTTAGTGTATTTGAAATTGTTGAATCCAAAGTCTCCATGCGCAGTTTTACTATGAACTAACTGCACAGACATTCACCGCGACACACACAACAAATATTAAACTGCAGTAAATTTGAGCAATCTCGCGATTCTGCACATGATCTGAACTGCAGCTGAAGTCCATGACTGCATGTATGTAAACGTATATGTGTTTGCATGCAGCTGCCTGTGTTTTCTTTGAGTATCTACTTACATAACATCATCTGTGAAAACAGCTCAGGAAATCTGAATTCCCCACAGACAGACAGCTGTTACAAGACTTTAGGTCCGGAGTACATTTGGCTATCAGATCATGACCATCTATAGATCTACTCTTCTCCTTGATGTTGTTTGCCACTCTTCTTAATGTCATCAGTTTTCGCCCAGGCCCTGCTTTACATCTTATCAGGAGCTTACAGCCATCCTGTTGCTCTGTCCTCATAAGGGAAAATAATCAAGCAGAGGTAACCAGACGCAAAGGCTTTATTTTTTTAACATTTTGGAGGTCTGTTTTCTGTGGTGTGGTTGCCCATTTGAAACCCAGTACTCAATTGTTCTTGATTTCCCAGTCTTATTTAACCTTGACTGTTTTCATCTCCCTCCACTTCACACACAGGCCATCTGTTGAAACCATAATGGACACAAAGGCACACTCGAGGCTGTAATTGCTTAAGAAATGTGTTTAGTGAAATTATATTTTCACAGTGACACAGCACATAATTTCAGACTGTCAGAGTCAGGTGATGAGGCTCTCTACAGTCACTTTTAAAAAAAAATTGCAGTTCTTCAGTTTCACCCTGGATTTCAAATGATTAGTAATGGAGTCAGATATTTATTTAAACTATGGAAATTTTCTGCATAGTTTATCCAGAACATTAACAATGAATTGCAGTTCATGTTCTGCATGAAAATACAGAGGTTTTTCTGTGCTTGGCCTTAGGAAATCATATAAAAATGTTGTTTTCACTCGCTGGGCCCACGTCCGTTTTTGGTTTGTCAGCGTCTTAGTAGGTAAAGGTGAATGGCTTGGACATGAATTGAGCTGCGCTTTGGGGAAAGCCTCCAAGGGGAATGGCTCCCGGGCCTGGCAGATCCCCATGTACTAAAGAGAAGTGAAGAAGTTAAAGAATTGAAAAGAGGAGGGAGGGTGGGGCACGTAAATGAGAATGAACAGCTTGTAGAGCTCGGGGAACTTATATAGATGAGAACTGGAAGGAGGGTGTTGGAGGCAGCTGCTAAAGGTCATTTTTAATTGTCAAAAAAGTAAAATTAAAATTGCTGGTTAAAATAAGCCTGTGTGTGTACGCAATGACTGCAGAGCTCCAGTTAGCTAAAAAACTGGATGCACTTCCAAAAGTATGAGTATTTTCCTTAGTCTCCTGACTAGTCGTGGTGTTGTAGAGCTTTATATTCTACTTCCATCTGAGAATAGTTTGTTTGAGGTGAAGCATCTACAAAGATGTCCAAACAGAGTGGAAGTGTGTACGGTGTGTGGGCAGGATTGGTAGAAAAGTAAAGGGACACCTTTGTGGTCAGGCTTTATTCTACGTGGCCATCCTTCCACCTTTCCCAACCTCTCAGTCCTTACTAACTACACTGTAAAATGTAATATTGTGTTTAATTAAAAATAGGCTGAACTCAGTTTTTATCAATTTGTTATTAGAACTCAATTTAAATAAGTTACAAGTACTTTTTATGCAAAAACGCTGATAAACTCAGATATTTGAGTTGTCTTAACTTAGAAAAACTAAGTAAGCTGGAAGTTTTGCTTCTCAGTGCGGAAGGATGAAAGATGTGTTTTGAAAATGCCACGTCACTACCGTCCTCCTCCCTCTCGGATTAGTCCGCATGTTCATGGTGCCAGCATTTGTTATGGAATATGTTGAGCAAACCTGGAAAAGCGTCAGCTCAAGAGATTATTGTTGTCATTGCTGTGGATCTTTACCTGATACACTGACTTGGTGAGTAAATGTTTACTCTTATTCAAACTGATTTTGTGGCTTGTCTTAGTTTAGCACCAGGTTTATAATCTTGCTAGCTAGTTAGTGTTAGTCTAGCCTTGCTGCTGCCGCTGGGCTCATGTTACTTAAAAATTAACATCACAGCCTTAAAAACCTTACATAACACTATGTCGGTGAAATTTTCTGTTGATTGTTTGAAATAAAAAAGTGAGATAAGAGCCCAGACAAAATTCTTCGGGAGGTGCAGCCGTTAGGGGTGGGGTGTGGGGGGTATTTTCAATCCATAGCCATAACTAACTAACTAATTATATATATCATGTTTAACCTGAGTAGCAAAAGACTCCAGAGGGGTTGAAAACAATATGCCAGGAGTTAGCTGTGCTCGGGGACTCTATCAAGCCTTGACCTCCCGGTCAGCTATCGTGCTGACCAGCACGATTAAAACGTGGAAGTATTTTTGCAAATATGTGATATTTTCATAAATTAAGTAGATATTTCAGCATTACATAGCTACATTCTCTGCTGAAAATATCTTAAAAGGTTATTTTGTGACCCAGAAAGGGTAGTCTGGGGAAAAGGAAGATTGCGTTTGTCGGCTGTTGGAGCCTGTGTAGCCTACTTGTAAGCGCGGCAATGGCGGAGGAGCGCGGCTAAAAAACATATTACTTTTTCTGGATATTTTCAGGCGAGAATATAGCTGTGTAAAGTTCAAATATCTGTTCGATTTATCAAGACATCACATATTTGCAAAAATGCTCAGATGTTTTCGGAGACGTCCTTTTTTTTTTTCATGCTTTGTGGCATTTATTAATGTCAAATCTAGACTTTATTTAACAACATAAGCAAACTCTATGTTACAATGATTGCACAGCCATTAAGGATCAAATCGGTTTCTGAAAAATGTTCTGCTTTTTCTCCCTCTGCTTGCTTCTTACTGTCTTTGAGGTTCGGGACCAGCACTCCTGTTGTTGGACAGAAATACATCAACTCAGCGGCAAGTATTTTGGTTTTCCAATATATTAACAATTAGTCAGTTATATTTATATTAATCAGGCTGAACTTTAATCATACTTTAGATCAGCCTGTTTTACTTATTGTTTTATTTGTGCTTTGGTTTGGGGAAGTTGTTTCTGTACTGATCTTTTCCTGTCTTCTGTTATTAGACTTGAGATATGACTGCACTATGCTGTTGCTGGTGACTCCAGTTAATTCTACAAGACATGCGGTGTAAGTAAACAACAACAGTTTGTCTGCATTTCTTGAAAGATCACACCCCCCAAACTTAGTTTAGAGGGTCTACACTGTAAATAGTGAAGTCTGGAAGTTTTCTAACAGCAAAATTTGTTTTGTTCCCAAATCATTTTGCACATCATTAGAATGAAAATTATTGGCCATGTTTGCATAGCCCTTTTTAAAATGATGCTTTCATGACATTATTGTGTGTTGGGTGGTGGTCAGGGCTATCCAGACTGACAATTGGGACATTGAATGTCACCTCTCCGGTGGGGAGGGAGCCTGAGATTGTGTAAATTGGAGTCTGTTTTATACCAAATGCAGAAAAAAAATGTTTTAAGAAAGCAATTAAGTTCATGTTCCAAAAAATATAATTGTTTTCTTGCAGGACACCAGGAGAGATGAGTCCTCCGTCACAGATGGTGTGGTCAGTGAAGATGGTCGCTTGCAGGTTCAAGCTCATTGCATCTCCAACCCACTGCCACTGTACTTAAGGGAAGTTAAAGACTTTCTTCTGCACCTACATTTGGATCACCTCGATCCATGACAGTTATTCAGGCAGTAATGCCTGGACTGGAAACAAGCCATCCTTAAAACATTACAACAATCCAGCTCATGTGTTGTAATGAAAAACAAATGTGTTGTTTAAATCAGAGACTGCACTTGTGACAGAACAACAAATATTTTATTTTGATTATATAAGTAATGTAAGTACAAAACAAACTTGAGGTAGGCCTAAACTTATTTTCAGAATAATTACATCTGAGACTTTGTTTCATTGTAAGATTATAACAGTGATGGCAATATAATTGTTTGTTGTTCAGCAGAACAGTGTCCAGTATGTTGGCTGTTATACTTTGTTGTGTTTGAAAATAAAAGTTGGGCTGATTTTAACATCATTACAAAAAGTGTTGTTAATTATTTTTAATCATATTCAGGTTACCACAAATTGGTTTTTCATTTAGTTGAACTTGAAATGTTTGTCAGTAAGTAAACAATTAGTATTGTACGGTCAGAAAGTTATTCTTAATACTGCAGACTTGCAATGAATAAGTTGTCCTAACAGTCACCTTAAGTAAGCTTTACTTAGTTTTTTTGAGGCAACGAGTTTCCTTAATTTTTTTGGGTTCTGGGAACTAACAAGGCCGTACAGTGTACTCAAAATGAGTAAGTTGCCCTAACTTGGTCATCTTAAGTAAACTTGATCCAATTTTTTTGAGTTCTGGGAACAAATGAGCTTGTACAGGCACTCAAAATAAATAAGTTGTCCTAATTTAGTCATTTTTAGCTGAGCTTTACTCAATTTTTTTGAGGCAACGAGTTTCCTCAATTTTTTTGAGTTCTGGGAACTAATTCGATTTTACACTGTATCCAGCATAGAGACAGTTACAACCGTGGGCCTAAAGAACCATATCTCTGGTTGCTTTCTTTCAAAATTTTATGTCATAATCACTGATCACATGAGTGCTCCTTGATGGCAAGAAGAGTCTGGATGGTCAGAGGAGTCATCAAAAAAGCAAAGCTATACAACAGCGCTGTATAAAATGATAAAAAACTGATTTATTCTGTTTTATGGAGAAAAAAAACAAGACATTGATATTGGTGATATTGTTCACTGACCCTTTTTGAAATAAGTTTAAACTTGAAATTTTATTTATGATAAAATAAATGATAAATGATTATAATAAGAATTACAGGGTTTTGGGCAGGAGCTTTTCAACTTTTGAACAGGGGCATTTAAGAAAGACAGCCACTAGCTTAAAGAGAGGCAGAAGGACACTGTAACAGCTTGTTTCACACTGAGGATGAACTGTAGGCTGGCCTTTATTTACTCGTTAAGCTTACTGCTGACACCAGATCCCTCAGCTGCGTGTGGACCACATAGCAGTGTGACACTTGATGATTAAGTGTGAGGCATCTGCCACATGCATGGCCAAACAGTGACTGTGAGATGTGTCATGGGCACCATCATCAATGCATCTCAAACACAGATGTGGAAAAGGTTCAGTTCTACAGTTTTTCATTTATTATTAATAAATAATGAACAAAAGAAGCATGTTTATCATATATTATATTGTGTTTGTTTACATGACACCTACTCTCTTTTAGCCTCAAGTTGCACTGCTGAGACTTTGACCACAAGTGGCATGACATCATCACACAGACGATCATGCAACAGACCCCGACGTCTGTCAACAAATATTATTTGGAGGCGGAGTTAGCATTTTGCAAAAGCATTGTTTGATAAAGGTGTGATATGCTTTTAAATGTTTAAGGAGGATTTAAGATCTCAGTAAATCAGAGATAAAAGACTAAATGATGCCTCAAGGATTTTAATTTTTTCCAAAAGGTTTTTTAAAAAACTGAATATGAAACAAACAAAAACAAACAAACAACGTAACAGTATCTAGAATCTAACAACATTCATTTTTGTAAAGAAAATAAAGATAAACATATTCTCTTATTATACTGACCTTGGATTTATCTATTGTTTAGGATGTTTTAATAGACGGACTTATAGACATTACCCAAAGGAGGTGAAAGTCTTTTACCTGCCAGCTCCCAGCTAAAAAACTATGTCATGTCTGATTGCACTGATGTGAGAACGCTCCAAGTAACGGGGCACAGAATTCCTACCTTGCAGATATGCTGCCTCCAGCATGCTCACTCTAAACCAGGGAATACACGCAAGAGTGAGAATACTACTGATGCAGCTAGTTTCCTGCTGTGTGCTACATATGAGGAAGGACGAAAAAGGACACTGACTCTTCAAACATAAATAAACAGCTACAGACTGGAGAACACTCTTTATATAATGTAAAGATACCAAAACACAGGAAAGCCTGCTTTGCCCTCTCATGCTTGCAACCTTGTCGCACTGGTGTGCAATGAGCTTGTGGTTGTCTTGCAGTCTAGCCTGGTTGCAAAATGTTTTCAGAATTAAGGAAACCATAAACCTCAAAAGACGCATACTGTGTGCTGTATGCATGTATCACAAAATGACATGCATATATCAGTCTGCAGATTTAGATATGTTGGGCAACAACATTATTCACATGACTTGAATGTTTTTTGAGTAGACCCAAGTCGTCTAGTAAGTCATACATTTTTATCAATAGCCTCAGAAGTGTTTCTCTTTCTTCTAAATCTTAAACTTTGTATTTCCCTTATCTTTGGGTAAAGCTTTGTAGTCCAGATCAAAGAAACTGGGCTTAATTTCAGTGCAAGTGAGAAGAGAAATTACAGTCAGCCTTGTGCCTGTAATCTATTTAGTTTTTGCCCTTGGCTCACTGAGTCAAGTGTGTGGTCTTGACTCTTGCTCATTCTCAACAAATGTCCCAATTATACCACAGTATCAAAATCAGCCCTGTCCTTTTCTTTCGTCTTTTCTTTTGAGGAAATGCAGCAGCAGAAAGCTGTGATCCTGGTGTAACGGAAACCAGATACACAGGACTCTGTGCAGTCCAGCGAACACTCAACATGGCATATTAGAATAAATACCTCGTACCAACTGTCAACCTTGGTGGTGAAGAGGTGATGATTTAGGCTTGTTTTGCAGCCACAGTCACTGAGTCAATCATGAACTCCTCTGTAAACTGAAGTAATGTAGAGTCAAAAAGCGAAAACATAAAGCTTGGTCGAAACTGCGTTGTGTAACAGAACAATGATCCTAAGCACACTAGCAGATACTTAACTATGCTACTATAGCCCAGGGCCTATATATCCTCGGTCGCATAGGAATCACATGTATGACTCGCGGTGCAGTTATATGTCACTTCTACTTAACATTAAATTTGAATCACAGGTTTGTTTTTCACCCGGGTGCAGAGCATCTAGTGGAAACTTTCTTTTCAAGTGCCAGCTTGTTTAAACGTTGAGAGTGGCTAATATGTGTCATAAAAATGCACGAGGCTGCTGGCTGCATGCCTCCTACAAAATAAAATACATGCAGGCAGAATCAGGATATCTCTTCACATTTTTTGTAAAATTATTCTTCACAAATCTGATATAAGATCGGATTAGGAATGTCTGATAATTATCTGAATTTCTGTTAGTGTTTTCTCAAAGCGTGTAAAAAGCCTTTTGCTCTGTTACTTACAGGCAGTTTACTTCGTGGACACTGAAAACAACAAATTTGAAGCTGCCTGTTAGCTGAAAGATTTAAATGGCAAACATATGTTTCTGATTATTTCGAGGAGTTTCCCTGAACTCTCATCATGGGTATGTTATGTAATCATAATGTCTATCTTCACATGAAAAAACATGAAGCAACTACCTCATTCTTATGAAATCTACTTTGCTTGACCAGCAACGAAGACAAATAGGCGTGAACCTTATCTGACAAAAACCAAACTGACCTCAGTTTGCTCAGCTAAACTCAACAAACTTCTGTGTTTATGTAAAATATGCCTTATTCAACTTGTGAAAACAAACCTGAGATTATTTACTGATGGAACTTAATCAGACCACATTCCTGGGTATTTTCTGCAAAAATACGCTCAGGTTATTTGTAATATCAGACTTCTTTATTTTTAGTGACTGTAGAAGCCCTCTCAGTTTAGTTCAGACACCCTCCTCTGTCCCTTTTGTTTCTGTAGTAAGTTAATCATAATATCCATCATGGAAGTCTGTATACATACTAACAGCTTTGTGAAGTTGTAGTTACATGTTAACCAGTGCTTAACTAGTGATACACTGTTATCAATGCAGATGTTTAAAATAACCATCTGACTGCAGTTTCCCTTTTTCTGTTTCTTGCTTTTGTTTTTGTTGGTATTCACTTTGTGCTAATGAACTAAATAAACCTTCATTAGATGAGCACAACTAATTGTTTAAAGTCTTTCAGCACTTAATCATGCTTATTTTGAACATTTTACAAAGACAAAACTGCCCTAAAACATTTCAACAAACAACTGCTCTTGCTAATGGTAAAACAACACTGCAGAAAGCAGTGTCACCTGAGTATGTTAGCACACAAACTAGCACTACTTACAGTAGACTGTATGTGAGATGCACAAGGTCAGCAACAATACTGAGGTTTCGGGTGTTTAAATGATCTATGGGTTCAAAGTGCGCAAAGAAAATACGCCCCACACCCTTACACTACCAGCACTAGCCTGAACCTTTGTTACATGCCAAGATGGATCCATGCTTTCATGTTGCTTACACTAAATTCTGACTCAGCCGAATGTCGCAGCAGAAACTGGGACTCATTAGATCAACATCCTATTGTCTAATTTGTCTAATCTGTTTCAGAGATGCTTCTAAAATACTCAGACCAACAACCATGTTACATTCACAGTCACTTAAATCCCCATTCTTGCTCATTCAGCAGATCATCTTGACCATGTCTACATGCCTAAATGCATTAAGTTGAACAAGTGTCCCTAACAAAATGACCATAAAGTGTACATTAAACAATAAGTAGACATCTGTAGCGGTTTGTGCCACCAAAGATGAAGAAAGGTTTGGAGGTAACCAAAGACACTGGGATCCTCCTCTGGGCGATGTCAAAGCAGGACAGGATTTCCTTTCCTTTGCATTTATTTAAACTGTTGTTTTCATGAAACTGTGAAGGACATTTCCTTCTATTTCACCAGTTAAATACATAAACAGATTGGTCTATCTCTACAAAATAAAGTCAGTTGTGTTTAAGACCTTGATTCAGTTTTGGTTAGTCCACTGCATCATGTTACCCTGCTGCATACTCACACTGTGTGCTGTTCCACCCCCGTCTGACTTTCTAATTATAGCTGCATAATTGTCTCAGGGCATAACGTCCTGGTAGGAGATCAAAAAAAGAGAGAGCTGCAGAAAAGGACAGTAAACTGGGCTCAGTTAATAAGGTGCTGAAGGTTACAGAGCTAGTAGGGAGTTCAGCATCTTGCTCAAACTCACAATGATCCTCGGCTTCTGCAGTCTGTAATCTAATCACTTCTATCTATGCGCCTCTGTTACAAGAACAAGAGAAAACAATCAGGATGTCACATAGTTTTATTGTTTTCCTAATGAATAGGAAACTTAACAGATTTTGCAAACAAAGGCCCATTAACTAGTAAAGTGCTACTCACTGGGGTGTTGCTAAAGTGGGGACGTGGGGGTGGTTTCTTTTTCCCTTGAAATTTGATTGACATCCCCTCCCAGTTTCCCCCAGAATTGTTTTAAATCAGTGCAAGTGGGAAAAACTACAGGAGGGATGAGGAGGTCTGGATCCACTGCTTAAAGTACCACTCCCTAAACTCCATTACATTTCAAATGTCAGTCTAAAACTCTGTTCTTTATTTCTACAACTGAGCAGAACAAAACATGCTTACAGTTGCAACCAGACTGCACTTTGTTGAATCTTGGCCGCTATATTCTTATAGGTCAGCTGCATCTCCGAATGCATGGCTACATTATGGAAACCGGTAATGTTTTTAAACCTCCGAAGGAGGAGGAGCAGGAATAGCTGACACCCGATGATGTGTTAGTGATGTTTATGATTTTGTATGGTTTGGGTTTTTTTTAATAATCAGCATATAGGAAATGTAGTTCTCCTTTAATTGGCAAGTCTATAAAATAACTGAACCTTAGGAGCGGCATGAGTTCACAAAGCTCTGCGGTCATCTTGCCTTTATCTTTTGTCAAGTTCAAATCCAAATATTTTCAGTTTCAGTGAGATAAGACTGAGAACAAATCAATTCTTCTAATGATCAACTACATTTTTGATGACTGTTTTCGAACTGAGAACATCAGCTCCAGTGAGGATGTAACCTGCTCCTCTTTACATGCACAGCTGTGTTCACTGCAGGAGAAAACCAACAGACCATCTTATCACTGAGAGAATAGCAGCTTTCTCAAGGCCACAGGAGCGCTGATATGCAAGCAGCTTTAAAGGTGCAACGCACTCCACCAACATTATAGCAAGCACACAGAGGACAGGGAGAGAGGGGAGTCTGAAATGGTGTGTGAGCACTGAAAACACAGTGCCAAATGTTCACATGATGCAGTAGTGTTTTTAGATCATTGGGGTCTATTCTCGGAGCTCTTTCATGTTATCTCCTGCTGCATAGAGAGTGTGTGTGTGTGTGAGTATTTGAAAGGAGGGATCTCCATTCTCACACTGCCACCTGCTGTGGCGCCTCAACTCAAACCGTGCACAAGTCTCAACCTCTGGCCTGCAGCAACGTTGAGTCCAAACGAGTCATCTTTCAACTTCCTCTGCAGCTATCGCAACAAGAACGCGGGGTTCGTGTGGACTTTTCCACAGCTCTTCTGTCTCACGTCAAAATTCGAGTACAGCTCTCTGCCCTCAATCACGCGTCATCTGGCGCACTTTCAGCACCATGCGCAGCATTTGACCTTGTCACCGGTTCTGCTGGAGTTTCACCAGCTCGTCCCAAACAGACAGGAACACAGACTTACCTGATGCAGCCAGCCTGCGATAACCTCACATTCGAGCAGCACGGAGCTTTGTGGGGAACAGCGGTGACGTGTTCATTCGTCTGTTTTCTCTCGTCTCATTCAGCCGCGAAATTAGACCCTCGGTGTTCGTGCAGCTGGCACACATAGATGGGCTACTGACTGCAGGGTGGGGGTGGCAGGCGAAAGGGATTTCTGTGACTGGTCTAGATTTCGTCAAATAGCAGGCCAGCTGGTTACTTTGGGTTTTTACAAATAAGCCACCAGATTATAATCCTTTTAAAACTACAACCAGAGCTTGATACTGGGTCAGAGAGAGAGAGAGAGAGAGGACACAGTTACCTATATCTAAGTATTCGTCCATGCATTTTGGCACCACAGTCTGTCTCGCACTGTTGTGGACCAGCAGCCACCTACTCTTCTTCAGAACTATAAAAACCATAACAGTCTCATAAGAGTGTTAATTTATGCACTATTAATTTATTTCCCCCAAATAAAACTGCATGGAAATGACAGTGCTAGGTGGGAGAAAAAAAAAAAACATTTTTAAGGGTAGTCATAGGGAAGTGGTCAGATTGGATAGTGTGTGCACAAAGCTCAGCGTTTAAATGCATCCTCCCAGGTCCCATCTTCTACATATACTGCAGCTGTCTGTGTTTAAAACTAAACATGGCTCAAATCGTTGTAAAGACTTGGAAACAAATTAGATACACTATCAGTGAATATTTCTCAGGCATGTTCTGGATGAACATTTCGTGACTTGGTGGATTTTCCATCGGGGAGTGCTGATAAGAAAATGCAACCCATATGGCATTATTTTCATTAAAAACACGGAGAGGTATTTATTGTTACAGAGTAGATGTTGCGAATCTGTAAGAAGTGAGACATTTTTTAATTAAATATTTTTTCAAAAAATAGCTTAAACCTGGTATTTATGAGCGAATTCCGGTGCAGAGATAAGATTTCCCTTTCGGGGATTAACTTGGTGATCGAGAAAGGAGGGTGTAATTTGAGAAATGTTTGCTTGAATTAGTGATGGTATATTCTGAATCTCACCAATAAATTAGAAGGAAATCATATTTATGGTTGGTTTGTTTTCTCACTTAATGTTGGATAAGAAATGTGCGCGCCTTCTGTGGATGCTTTACAGCACAGATGGTTTATTTTGTAACCCCGAATTCCATTTTTTATTCATGTTGCTGGTTTGTTATAAATAAGGTAACAGATGACAAACGAGGCTTTGCTTGATCCAGCTCTGTGCAGAGAGCTGGGGCATGTGAGGAAACAGCTTCTACCCCCAGCTGCAGCATCATCATCAGTTATTCTTTCTTCTTTGGAGCTCCTTTCATCTCAAAGGGTCCAGCATCTGATTTATATTTTGCGGGATTAGCAAAAGAAGGTAAAAAAAAAAAGGGTAAATGTGTCATGTGGCCTGCTTCAAGGTTTTTTCACCAACTGTGTTTGAGTTTATGCCATTTAAAACATCAGATAGCTGCAAAACAAAAACAGAAAGGTCCACCAGTATTCAGATATTTACTCAGTGAACTCACAGAAATATCTGGTGTGCAATTCACGGTGCATTTTCACAAATATGTGAACATGATGCAACTTATTTCTATTTGCCAACACTCTACTTATTAGTGTGACTATGCATGCATGTTTTATTTGACACGTTTGCTGTCCTCCTCCACACCAAACCCAACCTAACAGTGGGCGATCCATGTGTCAGGGAGAGCACATCTCTCCTCATCCACAACTGCATTCCCCTCAAATGTTCGTCCTGTGCGTTTCCTTCATTGGACAGGATGGAGAGTAACTCACTGACCCTGTTATGCGACCCTGGGTTTGTAAAATTCCTGATCATGGCTGAATCCCAGCTCAATTCAAAGTCTTATTACTATACTCAGTGCACAATATTACTTCTCAGACACCCTGCAGACACACACACAAACACACACACTGAGAAAAGCATAACCCTTCTTCTCATGAGCTCAACTGTGAGACACGTCCTGACCTACATAAGGAAAATTCCTCCAATTCCCTTGCGTAAGTTTCACATAATTTAAATCGCAGGAGATTAACCACTTGACTGTTTTTTTTTTCTCAGCAAGGTATGGGAGGATTTTATCAAATAACCTTAGTTAGGATCAAACACTGCTGCTTTATAGAGACTATACACTCTTACTTGCTGTAGCTCAGACTGTCTATAATGAAGTAGTGATTGAAGCACATCAAGCCACGTAAGGGAACTGTAAACAAATTATCTGGTGAGGTTTGAGCCACTGAGTCCCCATTTGGGCTGGACATGAACAGACATGTGGGAAATAGGTTCCAAGGATCCAGTGGTGTCTGCTGATGATCCCGTGTCTTTGTGGGTGGTTGCATAACCAGATTAGGGCAGTTAGTTTTAGGCTCTGGGGTCACTGAGGCCTGATTATGCTCTTTAGCTTTTTCAATCTGAATCGCCTGAAGCAGCTTCCCAAACACTGAGATTCCTGAATGTGCTGCTGTTCTGTGTGAAACTTTTAGGCCACATGGAAGAGATTCTTGGGAAAGGCCTAAAAAAAAGGCTTAACGAGTTCCTTAATAAGTCATAGATGATGGCGAATGTAGCTTTCCAGCTGCTGTTCTCAAGAGTGAGTGATTAAAATTGAAAAATGAAAGCTCTAGAAAAAATATAAACCATGAAAGAAAAAACATTTGAGGAGTAAATACCAAGTTTAATAAAGGTTTTGAAATCAATGCATGAACAGAGTTCGTTTAGTTGACTAAGATGTGCTACATGTCCTGATTAAGCAGGATTGTGAGGCAAGCTTAAATATAACAATTAAAATGTTCAAAAATTAACTACTGGAGGTGGAAAAATGAGAAGTTGGATAGATAAATAAAGGTTCTTGCAGTACCACCTAGTGGTAAATTATTTTCTTCTCAGGCTGGACCGAGGCATGCAAAAAGTAAAGTGGGTAAACGTTTCAGGGTAAGCTCCATTATTAACCAATCAAAACACACATACACACACTGCACAGCACACTCTCTGTGTTTTAAACTGGAGGTCATATATATCACTCAGTCTAAAAAATAAAGGACTTTTTCTTTGTAACTGAACTGAATTATTTTGTCAGTTTGCACTATGCATGTGCACATCCTGAATTAATCAGTGATAACTTCTCTTGTAAATGTAAAACTAGTTAGCCTAGAAAAACGAGAGCACATGAGTACTAGCTACACTCATGGCTCACTGGATATTTTTTGCGTTTTGTGGTTGTGTGGGAAAATCACAGTAGATCAGCAGTTTCAGCCAGTCTGGCGCCTTGGTCACTTAAACCATCTTTGTTCCTCAGCTTTAACTTCAGCAGGTTGTTTTGATTATATCTTCATGTATAAATGCATTGAGTTGCTGCCATGTGGCTGATTAGATATTTGTGTTAATGAGCAGCTGAACAGGTACCTAATGCACAATGATATAATTCACTCCCAAATTTCCCAACCTGCGCTCAGTGCACAAACATTCAGTCGCGTGCAGACTGTTTCGATGGTTTTGGATCTATTCCCTGGGTCCTTGTGTTTATCTTCTGATTTCTGTTTACTTTGTTCTGGACTTTGTTATTTTATTGGACTTATTTCAGCATTAATGCTTGTTTTTTTCATCAATCATTCTATCTCTGGTGTCCTGCTTTTGGCTTCTCTTGTCCACATAACTGATGATAATTGCAGCTCTTCTTTTACTTTTTTAAATCTGTTTTTAAAACTGTTGTTTTGTCACGTTGACCTCTGTGCTGCATATTTGAATGAATGGTGCTGTAAAAATTACAATGCAGTTTCCCACCGTAAGCAAACACACTTCTAGAGAGAAGCAATCATCTTGAAAATAAACACTCTTATTCATTAGACTGTAGTAGCCCGTGATAATTCACCACTACAGCACACTGTGGAGGTTCCATTTCCAAACTGACATCTGAAGATTGTTCACTTTCAGAGTTACATTCAGATACTCTTGAACTCATCTACAGCATGAAGGCAAAACATGTCTGGATGGAGAAACAACCAGTGAACTTTTACATCCAGAGATTCTCTGCAGGTACATGAGGTCATGTGACCAGAGCCTGCTGGCTGTGCATCACACAGACTCCCCAAGAGCTCTCGCCCAGTATGAAGTTAGTGACAAACTTGTGATGAATGTAAAGCATCTAGCTGGTAAAGAAAAGCGTCCTTTTGAGACCAAAAAAAGAAGAACTGAAAAAGAAACAGGAACAGAAACAAAAAAATGAAAAGCTTTGCTATGTAGATGTTTTTTAAACTTTTAAGCTGATTCTGAATTTCTTCCGTTAGTAGAAAAAAAAACAATTCAGCACTCGTGGTCCATCTTTACATAGAAATATAGCTCAACTTACACACTAATGCACTAATCAAGTAATAATAATAGATTGCATTTATATAGCACTTTTCAAGGCACCCAAAGCACTTTACAATGCCACTATTCATTCACTCTCGCATTCACTCACTGGTGGAGGCAAGCTACGGTTGTAGCCACAGCTGCCCTGGGGCAGACTGACAGAAGCGAGGCTGCCATATTGCGCCATCGGCCCCTCTGGCTAACACCAGGACACAACGACCAGGACAGAGAGCCCGGTGATCGAACCAGCGACCTTCCGGTTACAGATACGCTTCCCAACTCCCTGAGCCACGGTTGCCCCTACAAGTATAACCAAACCTTCGTTATTATTTTTTTAGTGATGGGAATGTCAGCTGAGCACAGAAAAATATGACTCTGCATGTATGAAAATCTTCATTTCTAAAAAAATAAATCAGTAGTGATGAATGAATGCTTGAAACTGAGCTACTTTCATCTGTAATAAGAACCTACTGCTTTGAATTAGTTGAAATGTGACCAACTGTGGTCTTTGCAGACCACAGAAGAACATTGTTTATCATACAGACACAAATAATTTTCATTCCATCATTTCTGTCTATTTGTTCCTAATGACGTGACAATGCAGCTTTGTTGTGTGTTATTGTTTTTTAAAAATATAAATGTTTTGGGGTCGCAGGTGAATCGTGTCTGCAGTGGTGAAGAGAGAGCTCACTATGAAGCTGTCCATTTATAGGCTCATATATATTTGCGATGAGCTCTGGGTTGTGACTGAAAAATTAAATTGTTGATGTATGCAGACATGAGCTCATTGTCAAGAATGTCTAGGCTCTCCCTTACAGATAGAGATGTCTTCACATTGTTTGGGTATCCAACCAGAATGCCCCCTGGACACCCCTTAAATATGGGCAAGTCCTAGGAGGACTGAACCTGATAGGTTATCACACAAACATGTCATATATGTTTACTGGAGTTTGCATGTTCTCCCAGTGTTTGTGCTGGGATAGGCTCCCGCCTCCCCACGACCCTGAATTGGATAAGTGGAAGAGAACGGACGAATGGATATTATTTGCTCTTAACAGTAAATTATTCTTGGTGTACCCAAAGATCACAGGAAGTACGTATGTGAAAAAATGTCAGTGGGATGATTAGTAGGAAAATTACTTTTAATAATAAAGGTTATAATTAATGAATCACAGAGCAGAAGAGATTTGGTTGATGAAGAGGTCGGCACACGGCTCTGAAAGTGTGACAGTGTTTTAAGTTTGCATGACCAGGCGAGCTGCAGCTGTACCAGAGAGCACATCTGCTGAACATCTGCTTACTTAAAAAAATAAGAGTGGAAAAGTGCACCGTGTCCCAGTTTGTTCTTTCTGAGCAAAATAAACCGATGACTTAACACCATTCAGATTCTGTTGTATAAAAGCAATCATTACAAACTGGACGTTATCGGCAATGTTATTGCTCAAAGTGGGGATCAGAGGTCATGTCAACAGTAAAGAGAAACATAGTGTGAAGCTCAGAGCCTGCGCTCATCAAACTGTTAAAATACTTGTCCTTCACTTTACTTTTTAGCTGTTTACACTGCTTAAATTTAAAAGAGGTTTGCAGCTTTCTTTAGCACTTTTCATGCATCTTGTCACGATGTTATAAACAAACACTTATTTAAAACCCAAGTTAAGAATTCATTTTCTGCTCCACTTTGGTTTTCTATAACACATCTTCCAGTGACATGTGATTTTATTAAAGAAAATGAATCAGATACATCAGAACATACAGATGATTAATCACAGTGTCACCTGATAGCAGCTATTAAAGAGAAACTACAAAACAACAAAGTGTTAATTTCCAGAGGAAAACCTTCCTTAAAAATTTATTTTAGGGGAAGTCATCGGACATTTTAAAGTGCTTTATTTAGTTTTGAGATTTAACTGGTGATTCTATACATGCAGCATTAAAATTCAAGTTAATTTAGTTCATGCTTCAATCGATTTCTCAAAATAATAACCTGCTGCTGAGTGCAGAGACTTGTTTTTACAAGGGTGCTGCTCAGAGGACCTAAAAGCATGTTTTTCAGGCAGTGGATGAACTGGAGGGCTGCACCGAGGACCAGAATAGGATAAATAAGGATTATTTTGAACTGTGAATCATGCAATGCCCAAGAACAAAAACATGGAGCTAAAAATAATTGAATTAGACCCACTTTAAACGTTACTGACACCTTTATAATGGGTCTTCTTGCTCTTTACAGCAAAGTTTAGCGTCTCTTTTGAACATTTTTCATTATTAAATATGAGCCCAGGGGGATGAATGAGTCAATATTTCTGAGTGTGAGTCCCCAGGTGATATTTCAAGTGTGCACTCTGTAGAAACCCTCTGCCACAGATACCACAGCGGTGAGGCCTCTCGCCTGTGTGGCTTCTCATGTGCTTCCTCAGGTGTCCGCTGTGGGTGAAACTTTTGCAACAAAAGGAGCAGCAGAAAGGCTTCTCGCCCGTGTGAATCCTCATATGTATCTTTAAATCCCCTTTGCGGCTGCACTCTTTCCCACACACGTGGCAACGATGCAGTTTCACCCCGGCGTGGCTCGCCATGTGCTCGGTCAGTGCGGTCGTGCTGTTGCACTGCTTGCCGCACATGTGGCAACATTTTGAGCCCTTGTGCGATTTGAGGTGCATGTTAAGGCTTTCGGTGGATTCAAACATCTTTCCACACACGGCACAGATGGCACCTGCGTCTGCTGAATGCACGTGGAAAGCATGATTTATCAGGTGATGGCTGGAGGAAAACGATTTATTGCACAAATGGCAATGATAGTCAGGTGCAGCAGTGTTAAAATGAGGTAACTCAGTGGATTCTCTGAAAGTGCTAAAGGGTGCCTGGGTTTGTTCAGATGAAAAACTAGCAGCAGGTCTTTCGCTTGCCCTTCCGTCCTGGACGCTTTCACTTTGGGCTAGTGTTTGTGAAGAAGATGTCAATGTGAGAGGCAAAATGAACTGAGCAGTTCTGGTTTCCTGCTCCTCCAGAAACTCCTCATCACGTTCACAGTTTTGCACTTCAGGCTGCAGAGACAGTTTTGTGTCCTCTAGCTCATTTTCCTCCCAAACAGAAGAGTGAGGTGGATATGAGGCATCAGCATCATGAAACTCTTCGGCCTGTTTTTCATCTTGCTCCTGACCAGCCCAGAGTTCGCTGTCTTCCTCTTTAATATGTCGAGGCTCTGCATTGCCCTTATGGATGCTGATGCTCGGTGTGCGCTCACATGGCTCCTGCTCAGGCGGTGACTCCTCTTTACAAACAGACAACTGAAGAACATCTGAAAAAGAAAATGTAATCTTTCTTTTTATTACTTTATTACTATAAACAAGGATTAACAATCATGTTTGTTACTCTCAAAAGGTCCTTCAAAAGCTTTCAGATGATCAAATACAAATGAACTAAAAGCTTATCATTTACTGATAAAAAGCAGATATCAGCAGTTTGCTGGTCTGGAGCATTCAGGTGTGTGTTAACACAATACTACAATCTTCCCAGGAGTGGACGTTCACCCCAACTCACCCCCTGAAGCTAAAAGAAACCCAAGAGCTACATCTCAGGCTCTATAGGACGCTGTTGTTAAAATTGGTAATGTTAAAGTTCATGGCAGTACAATTAGAAAAGTACTGAACAAGCATGGCTGTTTGGAAGGGATGCCAGGAGAAAGCCTCTTCTCTCTAAAAAGAAACAGGGCAGCAGAGCTTAGAGCAAACCCCACGACTTCTGACACAATGTCATGCCGACTGTTGGTGGTGAAGGGGTAATGATTTAAAGCTTGTTTTGCAGCCACAGGTCCTGGGCACCTTGCAAACAAACACTTCTTTGTACTAAAGTATTCTAGAGACAAATGTGTGGCCATCTGTTTGACAGCTGAAGCTTGGCAGAAAATGGGTCATGTAACAGAACGCATTGCCAAGCATAGCAGCAAATCTCCACCAGAATAGCTGAAAAAGAAAAGATTCAAGATGTTGCAGTGGCGCAATCAAAGTCCAGACTTCATCTGACTGAAATGCTGTGGTGGAACCTTAAGAGAGCTGTGTGTAAACAAATGCCCAGAAATCTCAAGATGTAACCCCAGAGATGTATAGTTGTACAGAAAGTGATTATTTCAAGTCACTGCAGCTAAAAATGGTTCCATAACCTACTGAATGATGTGGGTGCAGTGAATCAACTTTTTCACATGAGAGTATGAGGTCTTGAATAATCAGGCCCCAACACAGTGACCACAACACCTCATAGTACCTTATTATTCAAACAGTGCACGTTATTCTCAGACTGCAGGCTTACTTGCACTTCCTAGAGTTTTTAAAAGTAGAATGGGAGGCTGGGCCTTCAACTATCAGGACCATCTGCTGTGGACCCAGCTCCCACCGATACCCTCTTTACTTTTAAGATCACAATAGAAACTTGACATTTTGATAAAAGTTTATAGTTAGTGCTGGATCAGGTGGCCCCAAACCATATCTTAGTTACTACTAAGTAAATATTTAATGTTTAACTATTATTTTTTCACAACATTTCAAAATTCCTCATTGAGGAAAATCAGAAATAATATGAGTTTTAGACTGTCTTCCAGTCAGTTGCTGGAGCACAAATTAAAGTGTTAAATAGAATTAAACACACTTCACAAATTACGTTGCAGAAAATAAACTTCCTCTGCAAGGTTACATTTTAGGTTAATAATTCCAGTCTAGTCGAACACCCACAGATAAGTAAAAAATAAGACCCCACAGACCTCTTTTCTGGTTTGTCATGAACTCCAGCAGCAGACCTCTGAGTCGCTCGATCTCCTGCTGGGAGCTGCTCGCTTCTTCCTCGTATTTTGCTATCGTCCTCTCAAACACCTGAAATATTTCCTCCGCGGCGGCTGTCAGGCGCTCGGTCACGAAGGCCCTGAGAAGAAGCGGTGAAGACATTTTAGGATACGTGTTACTCTAGAAGCACGGGAAGAGGTTTTAAAGACAGCGGGGGTTGCGCTAGCTAGAAGCTACGGAAGCAGAAGTAAACAAAGTACCGAGAGGAAGAGCGCTGACAGCACCCACAAATCAGACAGGTGCTGCCCTCTGGTGGACACCAGCGAAACTGCTCGGAAACCTTTAACTGTGCATGTTCTATGCAAGGTGATTCGACTTGATGATTTTATAAAAATTATAGTTAACTCAATTAACTACCCTCTGCACCATAAAATAAATATTTAGCTTTCAGTTGCAGGAAGTCTTCATTCTCCTGTTGCTGCTTAACTGCTCACCTCAGCATCCAGTGCTTGGCCCGTCTCCTCCAGCACATTTTAGTGCATCATTTGTACTTGTATTCTGCTATTTTATATTATTTTATTATTATTATTATCATTTTGTTGTTTTCTTTTACTTCACAAATGTGTTTGATTTGTTGTGTATTTTTTACTTGTGAGCTCCTTTATTTACTTTATTTATTATAAACATAGCTTTTTCATAGTGAGTATTTGTTTTTTTCTTTTTAAGCTATTTTGATTGACTATACTGTATTTAACTGTGGCACTTAATTGGCACTAACACAGACATCTCACATTTTTTAATAAATAAAGTATATCTTTATAAAACTAAAAGAATCAAATAAAAATGTAAGCACTGTCTTTAATATTATTTTTTGTTATTTTTCACATAGAACACAAACCCTCATTCTCATTTACTCAGAAAATAGTTGAAAACTCCTGCTAAAACCAGGCAAAGATCCTGTTTATCCCCCAAGCTATCGTCCAATATCCCTTATAAATGTAAACCTTGGGTTAACTGGAAATTTTTATTTGCAACTTTACACAAATTTGGTAATCAGTCTTTATGCGGATGATGTGTTACTTTTTCTGGGGTAATTGCATTGATAAACTCTTTTGCAAGAGTATCAGATTATTCAATTAACTGGTCAAAATCTTCAGTCCTTCCGATTAATTGCTCCTTCCATAATTCTTCTTCTACACAACTGCAATCGGGAAAAATAAAATATTTAGGTATTAATGTTTCTCCCAAGCTTGCAGATTTAACTAAATTAAACCATATCCCACTTTTAAAGAAAAGTAAAAGACGATCTGGCTGGATGGAAATGTCTACCCATATCACTCAAGGGAAGGGTTGCTGCTATAAAAATGATGGTCTTACCAAAAATAAATTATTTATTCTCAATGATCCCAACTAAACCACCACAAGATTGGTTCAGATCTCTAGATATATGTCTAAATTCCTTTGGAAAGATAAACCACCACGTATAAGCTTAAAAACACTACAAAAGACCAAGGATAAAGGAGGATTAGATCTAGCTAACTTTCAGGCTTCAATTTATCTCAGGATTGCTAAAACATACCTTCTTAGACGAACCTTGCTAGATGTAGAACAACCACTTTGTAATAATCTAGAGATTTCAGACCTACCATTTATCATCTGACAGCATGGTGGGAGTTTCTAAAATTGACAGAGTCTTTATTAATCCCATACAAACGTACACCTATCTGGAACAACCCTGACATATTACAAAACAATCAATCCAATACTTAGAACATATAGTAGAAGGAACAGAATTTATTCCATTTGACAGACTAGTTACACAATATTTGATCAACAAGAAAAGATTTTTAGAATATCAACAAATTAAATCCATAGTAAAAAAGAAATTTAAACCTGGTCAAGTTGAACTACAAACACCATCAAGTGTGGTACAATTTCTTACTCTTAAAACCCCAAAATTACTTTCCAAAATATACAGATTGCTTTCTGTAACACTTTGTATTCAGTTAATTCAATACAAAATACTACATAGAGTACACTATACAGGTCATCGGATGTTCAAGATGGGCTTTATGTCCTCCAACAGCTGCTCACACTGTCAAACCAATTCACCGGACAATTATATCCACGCTCTTTGGTTCTGTCCCTCAGTTCAGAAGTTTTGGCGCGAGATATGTGAAGACTTATCGAAGTGTCTGAAATGTAACATTCCGACTTCCCCTTTAGTGTGTTCGTTGGGCAACTTAGATAATGTCACTACAGAAAAGAATATAGCCCGCATGGTTTTCACTGCCCTATGCATCGCCAAGAAAACAGTCCTCATGAACTGGAAAAATAAAAATAATCTTATTTCTAACCAATATAGAAATTATCTAATAGATTACATTAGTCTTGATACAGCCTCTGCCACCACATCAGATCAATCGCTCTGGGCTCCTTTGATCAGCTCCATCACCTAGTGGGGGTGGGGTGCCGTAGTTTGGTCCCACCTTCGCTGTTGTGATTGGTGTGGGGGCAGGGACAGGCTTGGGGCGTCGGGGGATTCCCCAGGAGCGTCTTCCTTGGAGGGCCCAACCCAGGGTTGTGGTCATGACCTGTTACGGGTTCTGGTGGCTCTTAGATGATGGTTTCCTCGTGGCTGCGTGCAGCGGGGCTGGGGGAGGGTCTGTGCTGATGGATGTGGGTTACTGACCTGGTAGCCTGGCTGCCCCAGAGTGGGACCGGGGCGGGCGTGGAGTTCTGGGGGTGCTCCGTCTCCAGGCTGGGGCTCTGGCTGGGCCTTGGGGGCTTGGGTCCTGGTTGGTGTGTCGCCAAGGTTGTGTGCGGGGGGGTTGCATGGGGGCTGCCTCCTCTGGTGCCTCTGGTGCATCAAAGTTGAAAAGCATGAAGCAATAAAATGAAAGTGTATAAAATCAAATGTTTAGTTAGGGAAATGT
The DNA here is from genome assembly GCF_963576455.1 of Neolamprologus multifasciatus. NCBI lineage: Eukaryota > Metazoa > Chordata > Actinopteri > Cichliformes > Cichlidae > Neolamprologus > Neolamprologus multifasciatus. Next base: position 24,371,150 of record NC_140451.1, read on the forward strand.
GCTAAAATATAAATCAAATGCATGTAAGTCAAGTAAATTTTATGTCCCCAGATTCTATTAATTTAGATTTATTGTATCACTTCTTTGTATTTTTGACTGCCACATCATTCTATTTGTTGCTGGTATTTGTCAGCAGGTAGGAACTTGAAAGATTTATGCCAGCCTGACTAGAGGACTCATCCAGTGAGTTTCGATTAATAAATTAATAAATCCACATTGTTGTTTCATTCCATAAACCAAGGTCAGAGTGAAAAACCTTTGTAGCATTAATTTATAACTGACTCCACAGAGTCTGAGTCGTGACCTGGGCCCACTGCTCCCACACTGTGCTCTCCTGTCTACCCACTTGACCATCTGTCCCACGCTGAGCTCAAAGGAAACAAAAGGGACATGATGTAAGCTGTACCTGGCACCGCTGATGTCCATCTGCAGCAGGTAAACAATTAGACTTTGTATGTAACACTTGTCTAAAAATACTAGGCAAATTGCAGACATACTTTTATATTGTTTTATTTTAGGTTTTTTTTTCATTGCTGAGCCTTTGTCAAGGAAACAGTTTCAACCAAATGTAAATAGCTGACTTTATATAAAGGATGTTTTTATATCTGGTTTACCTTACATGAAACAGCACCACATGGCTCCAGTAATGCTCCAGGGATATTGGCCTTGCATGCATTATGATCACCAGCAGAGGGAGCTGAATAATAAGAAAAACATCTCATATGCAGTACAACAAGACTGCGCGTAAGTATGTTTTAACTTGGTTTTAATGAAAAGCTTGCTAGTGTTTCTATTTATTTCACTCCTTGACTAGCAGGACTGAAGTCTGCAGAATATTTGCTTACAGTCAGATTCTGAAAACTTTAAAAGCTCAATATTGCACATGTTTTTATTTGACTTATTCCACTGTGGTTTGAAGCTGCAACTGCAGAGGTCCTTGTGGGTTTTCAATCCAAACTTCTGTATCTTAATTGCGATTTCAGACTCATGCACAGAGTGTACCGCAAGCTCAAACAGCCTTCATGTCTAATATGTAAGTTCATGTATTCGATCACAGATTAAAGACGAGAGATTATCAGCTCAATGACTTGCACTCTCTGGTGAAATGTGATCTGTCATGATTTATTTTATGGCCACTGTGGCATAATGTGGGATAATCTGCAAATAAAGTTGTTATGTTATTACAATTAAACACCAACAATGATAATAATAAGTTTCATAAAGTGCTTCCCACGTACTTTATGCACCCACCGCAGGTATTTCTCCAGCTTTTATTGAGAAAATGAAATTAGTCTTTACCAAAATAGTAATAAGTGTGTTATTAACTGTTAAACTTCCTAATATATTAGCCTCCAGGCAATCAAAACATGCATATATTTATTAAGAGGAAAAATTTAATCTTTTCTAAATCTAAGAATCTACTGGAATTTTTGAAATTACTTAAAGAACATATCCTTTCTTTCTTTCTTTCTTTCTTTCTTTCTTTCTTTCTTTCTTTCTTTCTTTCTTTCTTTCTTTCTTTCTGTTTAAACTTCCATCAAGCAAACAAACAAATATAGGAATATTAACATTGTGCGAGCTCAGAAAGTTTGCTATAGGAAAGAATAATAAAGTACTAAATTTAACCATCTCACCATTTTATTGTGAAAGGACTGGGAAGAAGAATTTTTCGCACATGCGTAGAATAAGCCAGGTTTCCGGTTCGGGTCAGTCGCTGGTAGTTCCTCCAGTCTAGGTCGGTGAGGAGTGGAGACAGCCAGGGACCGAGCTGAAATGTCGGACAGCGGGAGTCAGGAAGCCCCGAAGACACGGATACCCAGGCCGACGGTTGGCAACAAAGTGACCGTGGTACTCGGCGCTCAGTGGGGCGATGAGGGGAAGGGGAAAGTTGTGGATCTGCTGGCACAGGACGCGGACATGGTGTGCAGATGCCAGGTACGTTAGGTGAGCTCTGTCGTCAGGAGAGAGTCCGCAGGTAACCGCTGCTCGTTAGCTGAAACACCCGCCTCTCTGATGTTCTGCCGCATTCTTTATGAAAACCTACTGTCAGCTTCCGACTTCCAGCCACTCAGTGGGAGCTGTCACGCCACGGAAATATTGCGCGAATCATGCAAATACGAATCTGTACCAACTCGACAGCAATACGTTCAGCTCCTTTTATACAGCACATCTGTTTCGTGCCGGGCTTCACCCGTACTGTCCCGAACTACAAATACACAACATAACAGGTGCGATTTCACCAATTTCACACCTCGTGAAAGTGGTTAGCACCGGAAAAAGCGGGGTCTTCCTCCCCCTTTTTTCTGTCATCCTCACAAGACCGTGTGAATTGAATCCAACAAGCCAGCGACTATTTCCTGGCTGACGAACACCCCAGGCAGGCAGGCTGGCTCTCTGTGTTTTTGCTAAAGTCACCTTGAATTCCTGCTAGCTGCCTAGCTCCCCAAACACCTGTAAAGCTGTGGTGACTTCATGTGCACACGTAAAACAGATACCTAGAGCTAATTATTTGAAGAGAGAAGGCGCAAAACAGCGGCTATCCTCGGTTTGTGTTTATTCTAGCCGAGCTCTTCATTAATTCTTGTGTCTTGGCGGTATTGGCACAATTAAAGTTATCTTAAGGCATTTTCCCCTTCTTTCTTTTCTTCTTTTAAGCCTTAATTGCTGTTGGCCTCAAAATTGACCCGTGTTGACATTTGACAGCGTTTCAAACGTCACCAAAAATACACAAAAATATAAACTTTAAAAATGTGCAGGTACTGCAAACTCTAACACACTGATGCTGTTGCAGTCAAACTAGAGAATCTTGAAACTCTGAAGTTGTACATGCCATGTCTCTGTATATGTTTTTATGGGACAGTGGTGACATGCGATGTATCTGTGCACCTGCTGGTCTCTAAAGTGTCATGGGGGGGGGGAATTGCTAAACAGTGCAATAGTAAAACAGCACAGGAGTGATCGTGTATGGGGGCACAAAAGGAATAGAGGTCATACAGAGGTCAAAGGTTTCCTTGAGAGAGGGTACCTCAGTGCCACGGTGGAAAAGTGGGTAATGGTGTTGCTTCACATAAATAAGGTTCCTGGTACCAAGCCTGTCTGCGTGCAGTTTGCCTATATGAGTACTCCTTTTCCTTGTACAATCCTACGACACACATTGGTGAGTTGATCATAGATGTGAGTTGCAAAAAGTGCCTGAAGTTTACAGTACTGTATGAATATGTGGTTACAGTGTAACTTGCAATTAAACGCACTTTGAGTGGTCAGTGAGGTTATTTTTCTCCAAAAACAAGCGTTGTAAAACCTGAAGAATGCCCCCTTCCTGCTTTCTGAAGCATTAATTAAGGATTACTAATTGATTACTAATAATCAGCATTTGTTGTAGACACTCACTTTACCTCCTAATAAGTGACGCACTTCAATGAAGACTTTACATATACTCCAAAATGCTTTTGTATGTTTTATACAAAAGCATTTTAGAGCCATGTTTATACAAATTCAAAAGTAGATGGAGAGACTGGCACAAGGACTGTTTTCAATACTTGGATAAAAATCCTTTGCGGTCAATGACTGCCTGAAGTGTAGAACCCATGGGCGTCACCAAATGCTGCGTGTCCTCCCCTGAGATGCTCTGCCAGACCTTAACTGCAGCCAGCTTCAGCTGCTGCTTGTTTGTTTGCTCTCTTGGGTTGAGATCAAGTGACTAACTATGCCATTGAAGAATATCCCCTTCCTTTGCCTTGTACGGTTTCTTTTAGAGCATGCTTTATTTACATTGTTCATTTGCTCTGTGAAGCGTTGCCTGGTCAGTTTTGCAACAGGGAGATTTGGGTGAATCTCCATGTTATAAGGAATATTGACGTGACACTTATGGTCCTCTGTAAGCATTACCACGATGGTCACAGAGTGGCACAGCTTGCTTTTAGAGAGATTTTAGTGTTTTAGCTTTTTAAAAATCTGTTAACTGCATAGACAATGGCTAGAGCCACTCATTGGTTCTTTTGACCATCTTTTGAAGCCAGACATGACAATTGAGGCCTGACTGTGACACAGAGGACACTACACACTCATTGGCTAACAACTTGTAGTTGACAAAATCATGTGCCAGTGAGCATACCCTAAGTAGTCCTCCAGACTCTAATAATGACCACAATTTACAAAATGAATTTCACCTTTCATTTAGCAAGACTAAAGACCGAGCCCAGAATCTCAGATAGAATAAAATTAAGCTTGCTAGTGAAATGGTGACAGTACAAAGACTACAAGGACTTTTGATTTGCATCCACTGTGGTTTCCTCATGCAAAATGAGTGGATTCTTTACTTTAAAATACTCGGATATGTTATCCCTGGGCTTTTAATATGCCTCTCCTCTTTTTGTCCAGCCTGTATCTGCCCTTGATCTGCTTAAATAAAAAGGTTTCAAACCCTCAGTTAAAAAGAAATGCTTCAAACACTGCTGTTAATGTGGAAAGCAACAGAAAGAAGACTGCTGACGTCTGGCAAGGCTGCATCAGACTGCTTATATTAGGGCTGTGATGTATGTTGTTACGCATCATACAGTGTCTGGATTTGAAATGCAGTAACCTTATGTTTTGGACTGGTTTAGGTATTGCCTTAGCAACAAAACATGCAAACTAGTCAGCTGAGTGTGTTGTGTTTGCAGAACAATGCGCAGTACTTCCTATTTTGGAAGAAAAGGCATCAAACCTTTGCAGATGACAAACAGGCAGTTTGTCAGCCTGAATCTGCGCATGTAATGCAGTGAGGAGTGGGGAAGCAAACTAATCACAGTATGTTTTACAAGCCTGCCAGGCTTATGCACCAGGTTTATTTTTTTCTTTTCTAGGCAAAAGCTTCAACGGTTAAGTCTGTCTTTGTTAACTGTTTTTGTATGCATTTAAACAAAAAGCAGGTGAAATTAAATACTTTATCTCTCTGTCACAATGAGGTAAAATGTGATTTTGGTACTTCCTCTTCATGCTGTAAGAGGGAAACAAATAAAAACCCCAGTGTCTCCCTCCTCTTTCCAGTAATCCGGCTGTGCCTACGCACAATTAATAACAGCGTCAGGATAGTCCACATCAATTCACTGCAATGTTAATTTATCAGATTGGCTCAGAAACACACTGGTTTAAATTCTTCTTGGCAAGGTGTGAAAATCTGATTCAGAGGTTTGAAACTTGCTTGAGAGAAGTGCTTTAAAAAAAGAAAAGCATCACACCGTTTTCACCTTGAAGATCTGATGACTAACATATGGTGAATGCATTTGTGATGTGTTGTTCTGGCCTCCAGCACTGTAACTTTTTTTGAAAATTAGACTCAAGATAGTCCTTTCAGCTCACCCCCTAGCTCATGGGTGTCAAATATAAGGCCTGGAGGCCAGGATCGGCCCATTAAAGACCCCAATCTGGCCAGCTGGATGGCTATGGAAAATGTGAAGGAGGGCATAGCAAAGCAGTAATTCTTTACCATGTAGACAAAGTGAGGCAAAATGTTGAAATATCTCTTCTTTGTCTTATATTAAAGTATCTAATTGATTAAATATGCAGTTAAACTTTTTTTACACTGTCAGAAATTGGAGTTTCACCAGTCCATCCCACATAAGATCAAAGTAAGCTGTTTGTGGCCCTCGATATAAAATAAGTTTGACATCTCTGCTCTAACTCAAGCTCAAACTTGCACTCTTCCAATAAGTAGACTCACAAAGCTCCTACCAAGTGAACTGGCAAAATATTAACCATATCCTCTAATCAGGCAGCGATACCAAAGCAGTTAAAATGCATAATAAACATCTCAAAATTATGATTTAAATCTGTTTGACAGCAGATGGGGTGGATTTCCTGTTAAACTGATAAGCGCTATAAGCAAACCTTGGTCTTAATAAAAAAGCAAAGCTTAATAACACCTTGTGATGTGCACTTGGTTCAATTTTAATTAAAATTCTAATGTTGGCTTCCAAAATTATAAAACAAGATACTGAGATAAAACAATTACTGCGCCACATTTATTGCTCTCCACTCAAAAAAGTCCAAATTAACCGACACAACAGTCTGTGGCTTCTTTCTTTTTTTCAGCTGAAATATAATTAATGTTTACGGAAGTCGATGTAATTATACAGAATTGCTCGATAAGCCTAGAATTACTTTTGGAAAGTGCGTGTATAAACCTGTCAAATAATTTCAACAGGAGCCAAAATAATTGTGGTTTATAATTCTGCTGCAATCAAACAGCCCAGCCTCTTTCACTAATGCAGACGTTCCAGTGAATCTGCCGAGTGCTCGCGAAAACTGGTTGTTCAGGAAACTCCCTTTTCCGTCCAGTTGTCTGTCAGGCGACCTGCACAGACGTGCTTCCCCTCACTGCATTATGATGTTATGACATGTGTGCTTGATGTGTAAGTGAGCGGTGAAGTGCTGCAGCAGGCACCCTTAGTCTTTTTATAAAATCAGCTTTGCCAAGCAGTCCTGCTCGGTGTCCCTTACAGCCCAGACCTAAGATGCTGTTGGTGACAGTTGGGTGTGTGAGTCAGAGGTGTGTAGCAGACAGGGCGTGATACTAGCAAAACACATTTACAGTAATATATTTCTGTACAAGCTGCTCACACCTTTTAAACGTTTAAACATTTGTTGATGTGGGATTGAAATGACTCAACACGTACTTTAATAGCTGATTATTTAAGTAGCTTTCTAAACAACAGCTCCAGATTGTCATATTTTTATTTATCATTTTGGACAAAGTGTTTTTCACTATTCAGACATTTTACAGTTAAAAGTTTAGAGTGGCTCGATCACCTGATCGGAGATGGGAAACGTACCTGACGCAGAACAAAGGGCTGTGAAGCAAGGTCATCAGGTGAAACTGATAATACTTCCTCTCAAGTTTTAAAGCCAATTTTGTCCAGTTTTGTTTACAGTGTAGGTTTAAATTACAGTGGTTTGTATTATAATGATGTACGAGTTCAGCTGGAGACGCGGTTGCCGCACGCCGACTCAGTTTCTATAGAGATGTTTGCAAAAAGAAACGAAAACAGAGACTGTTGCCCTGTTAGCCCTTCGACTTTGATGCATTTGGTCTTTCAAGACTTAAAAGGATCTGATAAAAATCGTATAAATCGTCTGTAATGAACTGAAGTCAGACCTTCCTACCAGAAAAAGAGGGGAAATATCAAACCACGGCAGGATTTTTCCTGGCTCAAAACAGGGATTCACATAAGGAGAACTAATCATTAGTTTTTATATGCAGGAAAGCTTCTGCACAGTGACCAGTTAGAGGCAGATGCTGGCGGTCAGTTTGAAGTTAAAGACCCCTGGGCACAACTGTGTGGTGGGACCTCAGCAACTTGGTTTGATTCAGCTAATCTCATCGATAACACAGTCAGATCTACTGCTCACGGATTAATGTTGAAAGAGCAATAAAGTATAGAGCTCAGAGAGCTTCTTGGGTAAAATACTCTTGCCCAATTAGAAAAGGAACTTTCTTTGTTGAACAAAAAATAAATAATAATGCAGGTAAAATATTCTCTCGATATTCATTGCTTTGGTCGAGAGGTGCAGAAACCCCTGCACTGGTCAGGGCAGCCTGGCTCCTTCATTTAGATCTGACCAAAGTTTCACGTCATAAATTCACTGCATTGCTAGTTTTTCCATTTTCCTCCATCACTTCTGTTTCATTCGTGTTTGCAGTACTGTATCCTTTAGCCAGCTGACTCTGAGAGTTATTACTAGCCTCACCAGTGTGTATGATGAACTACTGTGTTCTACCAATGATATCATTTAAATAGATCTGCGTTTTGGTAATATATAGATTGAGGAAACATTTAAACAAATACAGTTACATTGTGTTTTTTTTTTTCATTTGCCCGTTGGATGGGCTCCTAACTGTACATGAGCATGAACCCAGAATGGAGTGGAACAAAGCCTAGGTTTAGCTCATCTGGCCAAAGGATATCTCAGTCTCCTTCTGTGCTTCTTTTTTGGGCCTTTATTTATTCATTTATTTTTGAGTGGAAGGCCAAAACTTTTTAGAGGGGGCTTCTAAATCTTTTTGAAAACCCCCGATCTGTTAAGGTTGCTCGGGGTGTGATTACATCCAGCCTTAGCTTAAACTACCTGCCTGTTTTATGTTTTTTTGTTTGCATCACAAAGAAGAAAAGTAAGTGTGAGCATCCTCAACGGCTAGTTAATATCTTATAAATATACATACATGCCCCAAATTCTGGAGTATGGTATTTGATTTTATTTAATGATTGATTCATAAGATGTAGTTAATCTTTTGCAGCATTGTAAGGTAGTACAGAACATGACAGTGACCTGCAATTTAGTGTCAAAGTACACTTGAGTAAGGCAAATGGTTGCCAACAAAACATGAGCCTGTTTAGGAGGAAGATCCTGTCCTCACCATGACTCCCTGTTTCTCAGAGACAAAGTGTTAGGTACAACTGATCTGTTTGGCAAAGTTGTTATCTGGCATTAAATGACTGAACAGAACGGAGTTGGTGCTGACCTGTTTTAACTGTTTTGCACGTTACTTGATTCACATGAAAAGTGGCAGCGCTAATAAAAAGTCCCTGTTTTTGTGCTAACACATGGGATTCAGTGTGGTAACGTGAACAGTTTGGTGAGGCGTCAAAGCTCTCTGCTTCTGAGGAGTTTTTAAAAGAAGTCAAATGTAATAACTATATTTAGAATTTTTTTAAAAAGCAGGATTTGTGGTTGAAGTAGTCCAGTGTTTTCCCAAACTCTCAAAACCTCTATGAAAAGTGTTTCTTTCTCCAACTGCAGATACTGTGTCCCATCAAGCATCACTTTTCCTGCTGTGGTATATCACAGTATTTTCTGTGAAAAAAAACAAAACAAAATTTATCTGATGGAAATCTGAGATATAAATACTGAGTCGTACCCAGTCTCTGAAAATGTAAATGTCTTTGAATCTACTGAATCCACTGCTGTCTCTGTGTAAAACTCTGTGGATGACATTTGTAAAAAAACAGGTTTATCTTGCAGGTAGGATCTAATAATGAGTCTGATGAAAAGCATCATGTTTATCATCAAGTCTGAGTGTTATTCATAGCAACCTAAATGTAATTATCATGATCATACTCAAAAAGTCATTCAGACTCTAAGTTTTTATTGAGTTTTTGGCCACCTGCTGAATGTAAGTTGAATACTTTCTATCAGTTCTAGCGATGTCTGCCTGCTGTTCGGCGTTTGGTATGCCCAGTGGGTTTGAGCAGTTTGGGGTTTTTTTCCCAGTGCTATTAGTTGTAAAAGTAAAAAAAGAAGTGTGAACATCAAAACCGCTGAACTGAGATCTTTTTGGAAATCGATGCTAACTAAAAGATCAGATGCGCCAGCAGGACATCGACTTACCCAACTTACCATTCTGACATAGCAGTAAAAACAGAGACGTTGAGACATTCAAATCTTATACAATGAGTAGAAGTTTCTGCTTGCTCATTTCTAAGCTGCTTATTTTTGCAAAATAAATGAAATCTGAGACCAACGAGTGCTTTTCAAAAGTATTTGCATCACAACATTAATGAGAGGATGGGGCAAAAAAATGCATTTTAAACACATTAACCAAATAAAGATCCAAAGATTGGATCAGCTTAAGATTTCTTAAAGCTGAAGCCAAATAATCTGTAAATTAATCTTATGTAATTATGTCTTTCAGAAGAAACTAGCAGTAGCGCGTGATAACGTAGGGATTGACTAATTGTCCAGTTAATTTAATGGCTAAGAGATGCATAGTTGCAAGATTAACCCATGTTTTTCCTTTCACATCAAAACATTTATCCCAGGTCAGAGTCGCATGATTCATTATTGCTAACAGCAAGGTCAGATTTTTCCTCAGGTCCTTTATCTATTGTCAAAAAGCTACTACAGCTTTAGTTTTGTCTCTTTTTTAATAATAATAATAATTTCTGTTATTGTTGAAGTATGTTTGCATAGCAGAGACCTTCTATTGTACCCTTAGAGCAGTAATCACACTACCCCTGCAGTTCCCAAACTAAAGGGCAGTAGGTGACCATCGTAAAAATTTGTGTCTTGTGATGGGTACGAGAAGCCGGTCATGGGACTGCTGGAAGACCGGAGTTCTTCGGTTCTCTGGGGGATGGGGTGAATCGTAAAAGTCATATCTAAAAAGGAGAGGCATCTGCCCCCCATCTGTTTCCCCTCTCCACCTTCAGGGTGCTGCTGTAGCCAGGAATAACTCCATGTGGCCAAAGCACATGCTGAGCCTGATTTATGTCCACAGGCTTCAGCACGATAGCCTAAGTTGAATAGGCACCGTGGGTTGTGAGTAGTGACGCAAGCTGCAGCAGAAAAAATGGATCAGGAGTTTAATTTTTCATCACAGCAAAAGAAAAAGAAATTTAAAAAAAATGAGGTACTTGCTTAAGTATCTGTTTGTTTCTCCCCTTCTTTTCTGTGTACCTTGTGTTCTTTTGTACCTTAACATCTGACTGATAAACATGAAGAAGAGAGGAGTAAAGCAGGTCAGATTGTGATGTTCTAGTCCAAGAACTCACTGTTCCTTTTCTGGGTTCCCCCATTTTTATCTCTAAAGTCAGATGTGCTAAATCATCTGCAGGCGTCTGTGCTACATCCTATCAGATTAACTCACAGAAGCATGATTAAATACAACAAGATTAAATGGTCTCTGCTTGTCTGAAATTGTAGTTTCCTTTAGCCAGTGGATGTCTTGTGCTGCAAACAAATTGGTGTACATATATAGTTCAGTACTGAGCGTCTACACACCGATGGCGATACTGCTTTCGCTTCTCAGAACCTGCACTTCCAAGAGTCCACAGCCTGAATGATTAGCTGATTTTGTTCTTGTCATAAATCTGTCATCACTATTGTGATTTATCATCACTATGGGGGTGGAGCAGGTCATCTACTGATCGGAAGGTTGGTGGTTCAATTCCTGGCTTCCCGTGGTTTGCATGCCAAATATCCTTGGGCAAGATATTAACCCCAAATTGCTCTCCGATGCATCCATCGGAGTATGAATGTGTGTGAATGTTACTTAGAAAGCACTTAGAACAATGTGCTTGTGTGAATGGGTGAATGCACAAGTTGTGTAAAGCGCTTTGAGTGCTCAGAAGAGTAGAAAAGTGCTATTTAAGAACCAGTCCATTTACCATTTACTATTATCATAAAAAAACTGATGAGGTTCTGTTTTCTCACCGACTTAGCTGTCAGGTAGATAGCGTCGTCTTGTTAAGCGTGAGGAGTTGGCCTTTTATACATGTCAAAGTCAGTTTAAGTGTTGGCGAGCGTTGCTGCAAATGTGAACAGTGTTTGTATAAAGATGCACAAAGTCTGATGAGCTATTATAAGTGTTGTTGCTTTGCCTCGCTAGTTAAAGACTTAAAAATTAAAAAATCTGAGTGTGGAGTTGGAAAGAAGTAGCATTAGCATATCCTTTTTTCTTGCTTGTAATCTCTGCTCAACTGTAGAAGATTATTGGGGCCATATAAACTGCTAATAAGGCTCAATAAACAAAAAAGACAGATTATGGTTAATATAGGCACCAATTTTGACAAGAAAAGGACTGAAGAGCTTGTAAAGCCCTATATAAATATAAATTTTGAGTATTAGAACCTGTAGACAAATTGCATATTGTTACGCAAATATTATAAACTTCAGTCTAGCTTTTACTTTTGTAATCACAGCTTGTTGTAAGGAGGGGTGCAATAACTCGTTATTCCTCCAGCTTCATTTCCTTTCTTGGAGTACCATGTCCTTCAGGCATAACTACGAATATTCCTTTGTGTGTTTGTAGTTGTAGAGTCTTGACAGAACATGTCACTGTGTTTGGGTGTGCAGACTAGAGGATTATGAACGCGTTCTTACCACACATTACCAACAGTTCGTTTGACATGTCCTTCCATGCATCTGTCAGTAGGTTTATACTGGGTTGATACCTCTGCTTTCTGACCTCAAAGTAAGCAGAAGTTTCTAAGCAACAGCGCAGAGCAACACATACCCTAACAGGCAGCGCTTCGGGGTTTGTGTATGATGCTTGTTGCTTCTCGCCAAACTATTTGGCTTTTCAAAACAAAGTTGGAGAGCCTCCTCTAGTTTCTGTTTGGCTTTAGTCATCAGTTTCTGTTTTTTTCCCCCTCTCTCCCTGCAGGGTGGCAACAACGCAGGACACACAGTGGTGGTCGACTCAGTCGAGTACGACTTTCACCTCCTACCCAGCGGCATCATCAACCCCAAGGTCACCGCTTTCATTGGTGTGTATCGCATGCAGAAATACACTTACATCGCTGCACGATACACACACAGTCCCTCGCTATTTTCTTCTTGAACTGATCGCGATCCCTTTTAGTTGGCTGCTCGTCATCGCTCATATAGCCTCCATCCTGACGACTCTTACAGCGAGTGCGATCGGCTTGACTCAGAGCCAGACTGCAGGCTATATCGTATCCACCCATCTGCAGTAATTTCATTAGCTAATGGATCCAACTTCTCCTTTAAGGCTTCCAGTCCCTCTACACATCTGCAGTTGACCACGTACAGTCTATCAATACTTAATACTGTTTCTGCTTTGTTTTTGCTTATGACTGTGGCACTCATATGTAGAGGCATATTTCTGTTTGTTGTGACACAATTTTGCCTCCTGTGTAGATTTTGAGAACGTCTCATTTAGTGAGCACATTCATTCTGACAGTGTCAAAAGAGCTTTTTTAATGCTTTTATAGCTAATTTCCTTGTTTCCCTATATTTAATTTGGTTAAAGTAATTACCCCATTGCCTCCACTTAATGAAGCTCCAGTTAAAAGCTAATTAGAGCCAGCTGTTTGAATACTCCAGTGAGTAAAGAAAGCTCTGCTCTGTCTCTTGGCATTACATTCAGGCACACCTAAGACTGCTTTCACAATGACGGGCGCTGACTTTGGTTTAGATGCAACTTACACACAGTCGAATGAAGCGACTCTGCCCACAAATGGGAACGATAAGCTTGTCTTCCAACTAAGTTAAAACATTTTCAGATGCAGGCTATCCTGTTTGGCCAGTTTTGCATTCAGGTTTGCTTCCACTGTGGTCTGAACAGCAGACAGTATAGAACAAACAACAGACAAAGCAAATTTGGCGTCACCTATTTGTATTTTGAACCATGATGCGATGAGTAATGGGTAGATCTGACTGAAACAAACACTGGTTGGTGCTCATGCAACAACTGTAACTGTACAAAAGTTTTGATTAGCCAGGACGAGTGTGTTCAAGGTCACAGAAACGTTCGATGCGACTATTCGCTGGAAACAAAAACACTTGTCTGTGAAAGTAACTGTCAGCTCTGGCCAGAAATGAGAAGCTGGTATCTAAACGCTTTGTGCCCTGGTCAGAGGAGAGATTTAAGATTCAGTAACACATCTGTTAGTGTCTGGGTTTCAGAGGTCACACTCTCTCCCCTCATTTGCCCTTAATTTTCACTCTCTCAGAGCACAAAGCTGCTTGATAGGGGCTGACTGCACAGTAACACCAGCAGGCTGAAGTTAATACAGTGGAGTGCTATAAAGACAGGGTTTAAATTTGATCAGGTTTATTTTAGTTCATCCAGAGTAATAAGCCTGGATTGGCCTCGATATCACTCCATAGAGCTACTCAGGACATCTCCGATCGACAGCATCACAAATGACAACAGTGTGAAACATAACATGTCAGAAAGTTTGACTTGTCTTTGTAGTAAGTTTTGTTTCTAATATCATTAATGAAGCCTCCGTTGTCCCAAAGCGTGACATTGTGGCGATGATAGAATTTTATACTACCTGTAATTTCTCTATTGTAGGAGAATCCGAACCTTCACTGTGGCATTGAAACCTTTTACTTTCGTATCAAAAGTCACTCTTCTTTCTTTAAACATAATTTTGGGTATTTTTTAAGGGATTGTAAACCAAAATAGGGCGCATGCTGATCGTTTACAGAGAAATAAACTCAGCTTTGACTCTTTTGATTTGAAACCAAGAACTGTAATGTCACATAGCTTTGTTTTTACATCAGGCAATGGTGTGGTGATCCATCTTCCAGGCCTGTTCGAAGAAGCAGAAAAAAATCAACGCAAAGGAAAAAGTGAGCGCTGTACTTACTTTTTTTTTTCTTTTTCTGAGCAAAACATGGTATTAGTTATCTGTGTGGAACTCACAGCATATATGCGTGTGTAGGTCTAAAAGGCTGGGAGAAACGGTTGATCATCTCGGACAGAGCACACATTGGTAAGTCCTCACAGATCTGCCCCTGGACTCGTTTACTTTAGAGAGTGTGCGACAGTTTGAATGCATGCAAGAAGAAGTGTGTGTGTGTGTGTGGGCGTGTGTGGGTGTGTATGTGTGTGTGAATGCGGGAGCTCTGCTTTCTTTGAGGTGTGTGAGTGTGTGTGTGTCCTCTCTCCCTCCTTCGCAGTGTTTGACTTCCACCAAGCGGTTGATGGCGTTCAGGAACAGCAGAGACAAGAACAAGCAGGCCAGAAGTAAGAAACCTGTTGCTTACAAACGGCTGCAATGTACACACAGCGTGCACACACTTTAAGTTTCAGGTACTCAGTATATTAGCAAACACAGCTTCAAACATTAAAGTTAGTCATTGATTGAATAAATGCCACTCCTTGTGTTCCTTATCTTGGATTGCGTTCTGTTTTCGGTATTCTTCTTTGCACTGAGTCATGCTTTTCTTTCTTTTTGTCATGTGAATCTTAGTTAGGCCTCTGGATAGTTTTGCAGTTTGCTGTCACAGGGTCAGGGTACTATTCCACATGTCACATGCCAGCTGTAGCTGCTGGTGGTGCAACGGATCACGGTTGATCCGAAATCCGAACCGATCCCACTCCACGGTTCGGTACGCACGTGATCCGAAGATTCGAAAAAGAAAAAAAAAGTATGCGTATGGTGCGCGTGGTGGGTCTGTGGGCCAGCGCTAGCGGTCCAAGTGGCGGAGCAGAGTAGTTTGCGGCATTTAAGCAGCTCTTTGCTGCCCAATCCAACCGGGCTAAAGATATTACAAAAGCTACTGGGGTGTTTAGCTGCAGACGGGAAGCCGTATTCCGTTGTGCAAAACAAGGGTTTTAAACTGTGATAAACGTGCTTGAGCCACGCTATGATATCTCGTTGCGCGTCCACTTCAGTGACAAGATCGTTCCAAGCATGTATGCACAGGAGAAGTTTAAAGTTATGGCTGAACTGTCCCAGGCATCTTCTGTTGCCCTAACTACAAATGGGTCGACCTCCAGGTCAACGTAAAGCCACGTGACCGCTCGTTATATCACAGTGGAGTGGTAGATACAAAGCCCTGTACTGCCCTATAGATTACATTTGATTAGATGAAACTTTATTTATCCCTCGGGTGGGTTCCTCCAGGAAATTCAGTTTCCAGTAGCACAGCACCGACAGAAGTTGCAGAATGTGAGCAGAAATATACCATATATACACATATATAAATACAGAGAATACAAAAGGGATAAATACAATAAATAGGAATAAGAATACACCGTTGGATATTAACAAAAACTATTGCACAGTGAAAAGGCACTACAGCTTACTTGTTCCCCCCTCCTTTGTACCCGTTTCCCCTCCCTCTCCCCTCCAGCGAGGAGTTAAACAGTTTGATGGTGTGTGGGACAAAGTTATTTTTAAGTCTGCTGGTCCTTGACTTTGGGAGCAGCAACCTCTCACTGAACAGACTCCTCTTGTTGTTTATGGCCGTATGCAGAGGATGCAGAGGATGCCCAGCATGGTCCATAATGTCCATATTGCACCTTAATTTGTTTTTATATAAGTGCGTGGAATGAATCTTCAGTTGAATGTTTTTTAATAGGCAAAAAATACTTAAATAAGTAAATGGCGAGTTGAATTTTTGTCTTTTTTTTCTATTTTTGCTGATCCGAAAATTGATCCGATCCGTGACTTAAAACCGTGATCCGATCCGAACCGTGAGATTTTTGATCCGTTGCACCACTAGTAGCTGCTGAATGCGGTTAACAACAGTATGACTGTAAATCCAGGTAGAAGAATGTAACGGCAGCTTTGAACACGATCCCAGCACGTTGGATTTCTTCTATAAACATCTTAGTCTCCTTTCTTGTTTGGAAATAAACACGACATTGATCCTCACATACAAACTTGAAGCACTGACATTTTTTGTAATAACACCTAAAACTGCTCCCACCCTCGGCTTTGCAGAGCATCGTGGTGACTCTCGGCTCCATGCACACCTTTCATTTTCTGTGTTCTCATAGTGTAATTTTACACAAGGATCTCTGAACATCCACTCTGTGCGCTCATCACTAAACAGCTGAAAGGCAAAGAGACTAGATGGTGAACATCGTGGAGGATTTAGCAGCCAAAATGCCAGATATTTCCACGAGGAGTTAAAAGCGGATTATTGGACTTAATGTCATCCTGTTGCTGCTCGATGTGTAAATATTCAGCTGTTAAACAAAACAGCTTAAAACATAATATGTTAATGTTGTTTGTAGTCCGCCGGGAGGTTTAAACTGGGTAATTGCTGCCAAAGAGTGTTATAGTACTTTGGAAGATAAACCTCATTCACACAGACCTAGAGACCGGTCGACAACGTCCTCTGGCAAATTCCAAATTCCAGAAAATCTTTCATCGACAACTCGGTTGATCACATCTGCTTTTGTGTGATTTGGTTGCAGAGAAGGAACACACAAAAATCGCCTTGTGATTGCTTTATTCTCACTGCAGATGCAGTTTTCAGTTTCAGTTTTCTTGCTAATCACAGAATACACATTTTCCTCTAGACCGGTGGTTACCAGGAGGTCACTAACCGGTCTCTAGGCCTGCATGAATGGGGTTTAGCAGTCGATTTCACAGCAGCTGCCAGCAGCCTGTTGGGGAATGCATGATTTTCATTTGTGACCAGAGACCACGAGATGATTTCCCACAGGTCTCTAGGCTTGTGCAGGTGAGGCCTTAATGAAAGCATTTTTAATATTTCTTGCTGATGGTTTCAATAATAGGTTTGAGGGCCTTTGCAGTCTACTATTAATTTAATCCTCACAACAAACGGGAGTTTGTCTCGTCTAGTGTGGTTAGTTTGTGTCATTGTGTGACTTTGGCCATTTCATGGGTCAGTACAGACTGAAAGTAGTTTGTTAAATTGTAAAAGTCTCAGAAAATAAACCAGGATTTATTTGCATGAACAAATCTACAGACTCTTCTGTGTGCTCCCTCACCTGCACAGTTCATTTATTTTGTATGAATACCTTTAAACTTTGAGTTATTTTCCAATTTTGGGGTCAGAATTAGCTAGAGAAATCCTGTAAAATGTAACAGAACTATATTCATATATACAATGCTGTTTTATTCTGTATCTGAAAACATATGGATACATATCACAGAGCCCATTATATTATATATAGTAACTTAAAAAGATAGATATAGCATTTTCTCCTTTACTTATTCACACATAGGCTTATCTTTACTTTGCATGTGTGCACGAACATCTCTCCACAGTGACACTGTGCGTGTAACCTCAGCTTTCCTCTGCCTGGAGGCGTCCTCATGAGAAGTCGGAGGGCAGGCAGAGAGGAGCAGCCCTGCAGCTGGTGTCGTTTCTGTAGCGCGAGACAGAGTAGCACAGCTTCAACAAGTGACTAAGTAAAGCAGCAGGCTCCTGCTGACAGTCTGACTTCTAAACTCTCCACAAGGACACAAGCAATAAAATAGGTAGTAAAACAAGATATTCAATCATCTAATTCAGTACTCGCCCGGGCACTGCGTCATACTGATATGTGTGAGGAATATTATTCTAAGCCTGAGGAACATTCAGAATGCTAATCTAAATTCAGACCCAGCATACTCCTGTTAAAAGCAGCCACGGTCCCAAACTCACAGCCGGCTCACGTGTTTCTGAGAGCGACAGAGTGCATGTGCTTTAATGGCCGAGTCATTATGAGCTTTCAGCAGATTGCGATGTCAGGCTGGTGGATTTCCAGCATCTGCAGGCACGCTGTAGTGTAAGGTCTGCTGAAAGTCAGAGCAGAATACGATCACAGAACCAGGCAACACAATTCAGAGTGCTGGAATATCACAGCAGCCGGTGTTATATTGCTGATCTAACCTCACACATTTAGGTTAGTAACTCTCAATTTCATGTTATAATCAAGATTTGTAATCAAGATTATTCTACCATAAAATTAAAAGTGTCTGTAAAACAGTTCAAGGCTGGGATCTCTGTGCGACTGTGTGTCATAAATTTCATCTCTGACAAATTTAGCAACATTGCAAGTAAAAAAGAAACAAAAACTTTAATATTTCAATTAATATTGAAAGTTTTCTACAAATATTTGAAAAAAGATGATGCATCACTCATTCCCAGCTTTGCACTGCTGTAAGATCATTCATGAAATGGACATTAAGTTGCACACATTTAATTTTCCACTTGTCTAATATTTCTTTTCAAATTTTGTTGCCTCACTTTAAATGTAAAGTCTACTATTCTGCACTGTATTCAAACTTTGGGGGTGAAGCTCAAATTAAATCCAATTTAATTCCACTAAAATATCATGCTTTATATTGCACAGTTTTTTTTTTTTATCACAGCTTTTGTAGATTGGGCTCCCTTTGCCATCAGAAGTGACTTAATTGTTGTGGCACAGATTCCACAAGGAACTAGAAACACTCCTGCTGCTCTGTTTGAACTTCAGCAGTGTTGGGAAGGTTTCTTTTAAAATGTATTCCATTACAGATTACAGAATACATGCCCCAGAATGTATTCTGTAACGTATTCCATTACGTTACTCAATGAGAGTAACGTATTCTGAATACTTTGGATTACTTAATATATTATCATGCTGTTTACAACTACATGAATGTACTATTGCTGTGATTTATTACTGTTACTGAAGGTCCACGGCTCCAAACCGTAGTAAAGGGACCTCTGGCTAATACGGTGGGTTCTGTGTCGGGCACGTAGCCGAAAAATAGCTTTACTTTGTTGTCTGGGTCAACTTTGCTTGCGAGAGACAGAGAGAGGCGTTGAAAGGCTGCTCCAATGGAACTTATTGTTTTTGGAGGAAAACACGAACACGGTGTACAGTCGAGTCTTAATAGCTTACTTACAACTTGGCTCGTCAGGCACTCTTCTTGGCTGCAGTGGTTATTATTATATTTACATGCTTCCAGCTCCTGTTTCTGCTCGATGACAGCTCGTACTTTTCCTTTTTCTCCCTCCCTCGCTCACAGACACATAACGTGTATGGCAGTCCATTCTTCCTGCAGCACGGACTACACTGCCTATGATGCTACATTCTTTAGAGCTATACCTGTAGCATTCTGCCTATTAGCTTAGCACAACAACAACAAAAAGGCGCTCTCTCACCCAGGAAACACGCAGAGAGAGAGTCACCCTGTAACCATGGCAACCGTAACGGAACTACAGAACGTAGCTGTCAAACAAAACCCAAACAGTCCTGACCCGCCACAATATGAAACAGGGAAATACCGCCGCGTAATCCATGTATTTCAACAAAGTAACTGTATTCTAAATACCACCTTTTAAAACGGTAACTGTAACGGAATACAGTTACTCATATTTTGTATTTTAAATACGTAACGGCGGTACATGTATTCCGTTACTTCCCAACACTGAACTTCAGCAGGACATCTTGACCATGTCTGCTTGCTGAAATGCACTGAGTTGCTGCCATATAATTGGCTGATTAGATATTTGCATCAGTGAGCGGTTGAACAGAAGTACATAACAGAATAGCCAGTGAGTGTAGTGTGTCCGAGTTTGTTCCCAGTTGTACTTAAGAGTTCATCCCTTTTCAAACATCTCTGACAGTTGTATTTAAATAAGTGTTATTAAGATGTCAAATAATGCAATATTTCAGATAAAGCAAAAATGCGTTTAAAAATAAATCAAAAGTTTGTACGACTGGACTTTCCTTCTTACTTTCTTACATCTCTGGCAGAAACAGCTGACTTTTCACTCATGCACATTGGCACATATGGTTACTGGATACTACATGAGTTATATTGGCTGCACTGATGATGAAACGCAATAACTGTAGGGCATATTTATCTATTTCTGTTCTGTAGTTGCATGTAGGGTGTAAATATTCTGCTGTGCCAAGACTTCCTTTTAATAGGGCGTCTCATTAGAGGTACATGATGACATGGTAAGCTTTTGTATGTAGATGTGTATCTAGGTGGGCATGCTGTCTCTGTAGTAATTCTGTGGTGATAGCACGTCAGACTGTAATACTCTAGTGTGAGAAGATGCTTTCTGTCTGAGTTTATAATATTTTGGAGTCTGTAGAGAAGAAGCAAATGGCTCAGTGACAGTTAAACATCTGCATTTTGTCATTTTTCAGAGAATAAAAGTTTCCACATCACGAGTTCGGACTTGCTAGTCTGTGACTATAACTTGAAACCGTTTTAGGGATATTAAATGAGAGGTGGCAGGTCAAATGTTTTTTATGTTGTATTGTTTTAGAAACAGCGTAATGAACTTTTGTTCTTGTGAAAACCACTGAGCTGCTCCTTTTTCATTTGTGTGCAACTGTGCATGGCATGAAATGATTTTACAGTTTCAGAGTTCATGTTGTGGAGTAAGACTGCATGTAAATGCTGTTTTTTCTTTTTTCTGTGTTTCCTTCCCTCCTCTCTTGGCCTTGCTCAGCCTCGGGACGACAAAGAAGGGGATTGGTCCGGTGTACTCGGCTAAGGCGGCACGCTCCGGGCTCAGGATATGTGACTTGCTGGCAGACTTCACACAGTTCTCTGAAAGGTCAGTCCGACCAACAACATTATATATGTCACATCTACCTTTCAGAATAGAGTTTTGGAGACTGGAAAGGCCCACAGTCTATAAAGACTCAACATGCAGTGCTCGTTCACCCTGATCACTTTTGCATATCAGCAGCAGGAGTCTGGTTGTCTGGTAACTGTTGCTGTTGTGCCAGTATCACAAAAAAAGCTTTAGACCATAGTTTAGACCATAAATGATATAAAACCTGGATGCAACCACCGTGTTACCCATTGGTTAGTAAAATAGAGTGTTTCCACCATCGCCATCTAGTGTTTTGAAACGGCATGTGACCAACCAGTGGGTGAATCTGGCTGTGAAAACGCAAGCCTGTGAAAGTTGCTAGCTAATGAGCCTACCCTGGAGAATCCTCCTGACTTCTACTTTCCAAAATGAACTCCAGGTTTTATTCAGTGTAATCTTAAACCAGTGATCGAGTCCGTAAAGTTATCAGGAAAGCATTCACAGAGCTCACAGAGGAAGGCAGCTGAGGGTCACTTTCCCACAGACGTCCACCAGTGGATTTGCCCCATTAATAAGTAAATGTAAATGAGACATTGAGTCTCAACGGGACTGTCTCTGTAAGTAAGGGTTAAATAAAATATCTTATCTTTACTTTTCAGAAGCTGAAGTTGGTGTGAAGCTGGTTGTTTAGTTTAGTTTCAGGTGGACTGGTTTGCAATTTAAATATGTTGCATTAATAAACAACTGTAGAAGCGAAACAAAAATAAAGTTGAACTGTTTTAACACATTTCATTTCTACAGTCACCGCTCAGCCTACCCTGACAGCGACGCTGTCACTATGCAAAGGTTTAAGATTACTAATTAATTAAAGGCTGAGTAGTATTTTATATCTTTTGAACCACCGAGCTCAGAAATTTTAACTGGCCGACGAGCCTTTTTTTGGTGCCATAAACTCAGGAACTTTTACTGGAAGCAGATCTAAGCAGGTGCTCGGATGAAATCCAGCTCTGTAAGTTGTTTTGCTTACTCAGAGTTGAAATTCAAGATGGTTCAGCTGTTATGGTTATCTCATGGTGGTTTTGAATACTTACAGGAAGAATTTTACAACTTAGGTTACGGTTATGCAAAGTGATTCATTAAAATAAAGTTTCCAAACAGTTGCTACCTGCTATAGTAACTCATTGTGATTAAGGAATCAACCCCAAAGTATTCACACAGACCAACAGAAATCTGCTAGTGTTATTTAACTATAATCATTATTCAAGTGAAAAGCACAAGTGGACATGTCACAGTATGGGAGGGGAGTTTTATGGAGGGTAATATCTTTATCTCATATGTATTCTTTTAATAATTATTGGAGGTAGAAGAAAATCAGTTTGATTGCACAGGCCTAGTAGGTAACACCATGATAGACATTCGAATTTCTATGCTAAACCCTTCTACTTTCACTGACCTCCTTCAAAGGGTTGATCTCTTCATGAATGTGGCCATTCCTGGTTGTTCCTACTTCCCCACCAGAAAAGGAGGGGGGAAATATGAAAAGTGTTACCAAGGTGCATGAATGATTGAAATAAATCAGAATCATTTTTGTTGCAGGTATAAAGCTTTGGCCCAGCAGTACCAGTCTATGTACCCCACTCTAAAGATCGACATAGACGGAGAGCTGCTCAAGTTAAAGGTAATAAAACTAAAAGGAAATCTGAAAACATTTAGCTGTGCTCTTTGCAGATCTCCCTGTATTTTATTTATTATTTATGTTGGGTTTTTTGCTGTTTATTTATTTATTTTTTATTTTAGGACTATGTTGAGCAGATCAAGCCTATGGTAAGAGATGGTGTGCACTACATGTACGAGGCACTTCATGGTCCTCCTAAGAAAATCCTGGTGGAAGGAGCCAATGCAGCGCTGTTGGACATCGACTTTGGTCAGTAAATCAGTGTTTACTTCACTTCTTTGTTTCTTTGTGCTAACCTGTAGTGTCAGTATAAATCTTGTTTCTGACTGCAAAGTGCTGTTTAGTGCACCCACGGTGAGCTGATGACGTTGTCCAAGAAACACTTAAAGCTTTGCGATGCTCTTTGCAAAAGCCTGCATGGAGCTCAGGGTAGGGACGACGGTAAGTTTAATCGTTATTATTGCGCTTTGTGCATCTGGGCTTGGCGTGCACAATCACAAGTTCAACCCACTCACCTGTGCATGAGCACGGAGGCACCCTGAGTCTATCGGTCAGTTGATCAGAATTAGAGGGCCTCTTTAACTGTTCTCATAAGACTTTAAAGTATGACAATTTGATTGTTCCTTTCATTAACCATAATATCTCTCTGTAAGAGCACAAACCTGTCATTGAGAGCAGATTAAATTACAGTCAAAGTTCAACATGATCCAGAGACGATGCCTGTAGTTTCTGTGGTGTCAGAGCGAAACACATCCCCTCTTTCTGACAGATCTACACATGATCAGAACATGTCACATGGGTGTCGGCGTTTACATAAAGAGCACTTTGACAGGACACGTTTGATGGTTTAGACACCAAAACTGCTGTTTGATTACACAACAGTCTCTCCTCACAATGGGATTACCTCCATGTCAGCAGCCTCCAGCAACTGGTTTTGTGATCCCAGCACTTATTTGCTTTTAAAATTTTCCAAGCATGTCATTTCTCTGATTGATTGTTCTGTTTGTGTCGGTCTGTCTGTATGTTTCCTAAGGTACAACCGCAGGTCTAATCAGACAGAATGACAGATTAGGAAAATTACTTTAAATTTAACTGAGTGTCACGTAGAAGCCATCTGGTTTCTAGTCCAGTCACAGCTTGTTTTGCAGGATTTGTCACAAATCTCTGGACAAATATGAAAGCCTTTGTACGTGTACAAATCAGTACAAATCAGGACACTTGTTAAAACAAGCCTGCGATGACATCACCTTTTCAGAGCTCACACCAGTAAAGGAGATGTGACATGAGAAAGTATGACCCGACTTCACCTCTGGTGTCGTTGCAGGAACGTACCCGTTTGTGACGTCGTCCAACTGCACGGTGGGCGGGGTGTGCACGGGCCTCGGGATGCCGCCTCAGAACGTCGGCGAGGTTTATGGGGTCGTCAAGGCGTACACCACAAGAGTGGGCATCGGTGCTTTCCCCTCAGAGCAGAAGAATGTACGAGCACACACCGATACGAAATATAGACACGATAAAAGTTTGGTTCAGATCGGGTTTTATTTTTAATAAGCACGACTTCATATTTCACATCGAGAATTAAAAGCTGCACGTTACATACACATTAACTGTTTCGTACATACAGTATCTACTGTGTCTGCATGGTTAAAACATGGCCTAATCACTTAATTTGTCTGTGTGAAATATGAGTAGATTTTCAAATAGCACCACCTGGAGGAGTTTTGCCACACTGCCAGCAGTAAAGCAGCTGTAGCTTAGAATTCGTTTCAAAGATTTAGAGACAAATTTAGAGTATTTTTGTTTTCTGCAATTGCAAACATTTACAGAAAACCTGCATAAGAACTGATGTTCAAGTTTAGACTCTTGTTTTCATTAGGAGATCGGAGACCTGCTGCAGACTCGAGGGAAGGAGGTCGGCGTGACCACGGGCAGAAAACGACGGTGCGGTTGGCTGGATCTGGTGCTCATCAAATATGCACATATGATTAATGGCTTCACTGCGTGAGTTTTAAATATTTTTTTTTATATATTTTAAGAGAAAAGAAGGTATTTTATAGTAGAGTCACAACTCCAGTTAGGATGCTTGGGCACCTTAGGGCAAAGTCGCAACACTTTGGCGAGTTTATGTCACTAAGCTGGTTTTGTGTCCCTACAGAAGGAAGTTTCTGTATCTTTGATTATTGTATCTAAACACTTTAGGACATCATGTAACCTGTTTATATGTTATATGATGTATTTAGAGGAAGAGAAGAAGAGAGGGAACTGCTCTGTTAAAAGCTTACGTGGATATAAGGGAGTTTTTCCTTCCCACTGTCGCCAAAGCGCTTGGTCATATGGTCAGGGATTTCTCTGTTATCTCTGTATTATTGTAGGATCTTGACCTTACTATACAAAGCACCTTGAGGCAACTGTTTTGTGAATTGAATTGAATATTGTGATGTGATGCTAATAAGTTTTAGGAAGACGGTGACTATTATAAATTTTTTAAAAAGTCTTGTTTTTCTTGTTTTCTGTCAGTTTTTCATCCTTTTTGTCACATTTTGTTTAAAGCAGATCTGTTTTATCTGTTTAGTGATTTGCTGTAAAAATATAAAAAGTATCTTTATCCAGTTGTTGTAAAGCTGTCCGTCTTCTCTTTCAGTTTAGCTCTCACCAAACTCGACATACTTGACGTTTTCACCGAGATCAAAGTGGGCATAGGGTACAAAGTCGACAACCAAACTATACCTCACTTTCCAGGTAAGGAAAAATTTGAACATGTGAGCTTTGTTAATGAATTTTGTTTTGCTTGGTAGACTTAAACTCGATCTGAGTAGGTGGAGAATCTTCTGCCTTCATGGGAGATCATCGGGCAGCCTTTTCTCTTCTTCCAGTCTATTTGATCATTTACAGAGAGCTCCGTTTTCAGAGAGAACACATCGATCTGTTGCTGTTGCCCTTCGAGTGATCCCTCCTGTCAAGCTAATGGTGTGATGCTGTTATTGATTTGTGCCAGCCAATCAGGAGGTGCTGCAGCGTGTGGAGGTTCAGTACGAGACCCTGCCCGGCTGGGACAGCGACACTTCGGCCGCTAGAAGCTTCGAGGAGCTGCCCGAGAACGCACAGAAATATGTTCGCTTCATTGAGGAGCATGTGGGAGTGCCTGGTAAGAAGTCACGCATGGAAGTGCAAGAACTGATGAGCAGCTTTTTAAATTGATAGATTTTCAGTATTTCCCCTAAGATGATTGCTTCTTCTGCTTCTCACCTCATCAGTCAAATGGATCGGAGTAGGGAAGTCCCGGGAGTCCATGATCCAGCTCTTCTAGACAAATGGAAAGAAACACAGCCTACCTACCTGTTTTAAACCTCCAAACAAAGACGCCACCGTCATCAGACTGTGCCGGACTGGACTTCTCCAGTCTGTTTGGATTTTTAACAGTTTTAAACTTTATTAAAACAGCATCACAAGGCGCTCTGCTAACATTGCAGCGTTTTGTTTCATATACAACACACTGGGCAACACCAGCTGCCATCAGGTGAGGGCGTGAAGGAACGGCCACGAGACACGCAGGCACCGGATCGCTCGTTTGGTTGAACACATTGTTTGACTGTATTTTGGTTGATCTATGCTGTGATTTTAACGCGCTGTGTTTTCCCCCTCAGCACTTTAGATGCTTTGGACTGTATGTGCTTTATGTTTTATTCTTCCAGGTGTACGGCGCATCCTCACATGATAAAGGGATCGGTTTATATTTTAAATGTGTCTTTCTGTGTTCTCAGTGTTAAAACTTGCCTTGTCATTCAACTCCAAAAAAACAAAAACAAAAAAAAAACTAGCTTTTAAATTTTTTCCGTAGCTAGCGGTTGCTTCCACTGATCGCTGTGGGAACGCTCGACTTTTAAGGATTAATCTCAGCAGGTGAGCTCTCCTCTAACCACTAACAGGCACAGAAATGTTAATGTAACTTAGATTTTTGAAGTAAACAAATCAAATTAGTCTGTCAGCACTTTTCCACGCCTCACATTCTTGTGATTAATGTTTTGTCTTTGCACTGTTAGCACATTGTTCTGGTAACATGGGATGAAGGCAATGATTCGATGTATGCTGTCTTTTTTTTTTTTTGCCCAGTTTTCTGCAAGACTGTAATTACTAAAGTACCTGAAGCCAAAACATGGAGTTCCACAGTCTTGATTTAGAGTACTGCATTGAATCCCCACCTTAGTGGATGACGACATTGTTTGCATTTACAGTTCTGTGCAATGAAGACATTTTGTGTGTTGGATCAAAAGGTGATCATGAGAAGAGACACAAAAAAGTTTCAGCTTTTATTCAGTATCCATTAAATAAACTTTAGGTTTCCTGTTTCTTCACTGGTCAGGCCTTTACAGGATTTTACTGCACCATCGTGTAGTTGTCAGATTTGTTGGGGTTTTCAGGTTTTTAAGTGCATGGTCATTATGTATCCTGCTGAAGTCCTTTGTTGAGGTGGTGGTGTGCTTTGGATTATTATCTTGCCACATAATAAAGATCCTCCTGATTATTTTGGATGAATTTCTTTGTAAATTGTCAGAGTATGTTTTTGGAGACTTCTTCATTCATTTTGCTGCTGCAGTCGTGATCAATGAAAGCGACGGAGCCCAAGCCATGACAGCACCTCCACCGTGCTTTATAAATGAGCTTGTATGTTTAGGATCATGAGCAGATCCATGCTTTTCTGCAGACACTGGCCTTTCTATCTATATGGTAGTAGTTAAGCTTTGTCTCATCAGTCCATAAAGCTGTTCCTTAACTGATGGTGCTCATCTGTACAGTTTTGTAAATTGCAATCCTGTTTTTTGATTTTTGCTGCTGGTGAGTGGTTGGCATCTTGCAGTGTGGCCTCTGCATTGCTGTTCTCAAAGTCTCATTAGTGTTTTGGGGGTTTTCTTGCTGCTTTCACCATTTGTGTTTTATCAGCTCTTGTTTTTTGTTTTGTTTTGTTTTTTTTTAGCTTGGACAGCCATTTAGATGCCTGTTGCTCTGTACATCATTTCTTTTTCAGGACAATCCAGATACTTTTACTGGCTTTGCTCAGCTTCTTTCCACTTTCTCAGCTTCAGAATAACATGCTTTTCTCACTGGTCTTCATGTTGGTCTACCCAGAGGTGAAAGCTTAAGCTGAGAGGAGATATCCATGATTAAACAATGGACCTTGTGGAACAATACTGTACCACAAACTCACCCATGGTTAGCTGTGGGGGGAAAAAAACTATAACTTTAGAAAAAAGTGAAGAAAAATGCAGCTGTGAAATGAGTGTGAGTAACAGGAAACATGCTGTATGAATGTGTGAGCAGTTTAAACATTTTGGTCAGTCCAGCTCAAAAACATCTGTGCCTATTTGAAGTCTGGAAGAAAAGCTGTGACTGTGTAGGTTTAGAGACTTAAGTGTCACAGAATCTGAGCAAGCTTCACCATTAAATTAATGTTTAAATATGTACAAAACCCAGTGGTGTTTAAAATTCTCAGTAAAGCGTGAATATAAAATTAGACTTGAACGTGGACTTACTCTCTGTGCAAACTTGCAATAAGGGAGTCGAAGAATAACGTCTAAGCATCTATGTTGGGCTACTGATGTAAGATATCACTGACATCAGAGTGACTGAGTCACTGACTGCACACAGAGGTTGGTTTGATCTTCCAAGAATTGTGACGACATTTTCTGGAGAATTAATTGATCAGTGCGCAGCGATTTTGTAAGTTAAACTTAACCTGCTCCTGGTTATAGAGTCTAACACAGCTGTCATGAAGCAAGAGGCAGGATGCACCCTGGACAAGTCGCCAGTCCATCACAGGGCCAATACTTAGAGACAGACAGCCGCTCACACTCACATTCATACATATGATCAATTTAGAATCACCCATTAGCCTAACCCCATGCATGCCATTGGACAACAGAGAACCCAAATGGACGATGTGAGGCCCAGACTGTGCCGCTCATCTAGATGTAAATACCAGGAAATAAAAGCTGAAACTCTGATCTCTCTTCTCATGTTCATCATTCAATCTCACACACAAATGTCTTCAGTGCACAGCAAAAACAAGTTAATGCTGTATGCTTTTAAACTTGTGTCTGCACTGATCAAGAGTGAAACCGGGCTGCTCTTGTTGGACTTGGAGCTAATAATGAATAACATTACTTTTACTGAGACAAAGCTGAGTTGGTGTGCATACAAAGAATGTCAGAGCAATGAAAATCAGAAAAATGGTATACGTGCCCACACAGTACTAGCAAGCTGGGTAAAACTGCAACAGTTTCTGAAAGGTATTATCCCTGTGCTATTTAATATACTGTGTCTACATGGCGTATTATTACTTACGATAGCTACGTATGGTTACATATTTGGGAATGTTCACGTTCTGCCATGAGTTGGATTTAATACAGTACTGTAAATGATGCAGAAACAGCTCTGATTTTGTTTGTAAACCTAAATTTGAACACTGTTTCTTTTTTAAAGGTGTTGTTAAAGAAAACAGTCCAGCGTGAACTGATACAGTGACTTCAATGGGTCTTCTTTTAAACTGAATAAAAAAATAAAATAAAGGGGTCTGTAAATTAAAAAAACAACAACTATATAGTTTGTCTACAAGGTGATTTGGCTTTTGAGGCAAAAAAGGGTGAATGAAACAAGAATCTGGATCTGGCAACCAGACCTCAGAGGAGATGTGAGGTCACAGCAGGAAAAATGGTAACGTGTCTAATCCTGCGTTCATATTTCTTACTCCAACGTGGGCGTGCTCACAGACCGATGCAGCGAGGCCGCCGCGACAGCTGCTTTAGTAGCCGCATTGTTTGAATTGCGTTAATCAGGTGGAGATTCCACGTATGGGTATAAATGAACAGTTCAGATCGGTTTGCTTTGTGCCATCATCAGAGTGTATTTAACATCATCTGCAGCCATTCTGTCGAAGGTTTAAAGGAAGCAGCTGATGCAACATTTTCCCACTTGGTTCAAACGTTGCAGCATGAACGTGGTGGTAGTCTTCCACTTTGTTGTGTAAATCGGCTTTATTTATTGTTTGATCTCATCTTAAGATGTCTGGATTTGAATGTTGAAAGAGTTTTCATGTTACTACGTAAAGCTCTTCCATAACGTTGTGGCTCAGACACACTTTTAAAACAAGTGTGACACCTTGTACCTCCCTCCACATCGTGTGTGAATCGAGTCTCTGGATGTAAAAATATTTCAGGACACTGGGATAATATTTTCTGGAAAACATGATGACGTTGTGTGGCAGTACTTCATGTTTTAGTTTGTGAGCATTTGTGATGATATGATGAGAAATGTTCAATCTTCCTTAATCTCGCAATAGCCAAAAACAAAAACCCCAAATACTAAGAGTTCTTGGATCCAGATCTGGACCTACTCCAGAAGTTAATCACTTTTAATATTTTGAGCAATCCTGCTAACAAACTGAACCCATTGCATAACCTTCTTGGCAATCACAGGAAAAAAAGAGAAAGCAGAGGTCTTAATTATCCCCAATTTTTATCCTAATGAGGTGTCGATTCATGGAAGGATGGTGCAGACGGAGTTTAATCATTTTCGCAGCAGCTTTAAAGCTGAGCTGTTTTAAAGCTCCCAGGGTTGAGTTTTGATGTTATTTACAAGCTGGACGAGGTGCTTCGACATGAATGAATCGACTTGACATGAATGTAGCATTTAATCAGACCTCAGAAAGCTCACAGAGCAAATAACGCCTGTGTTTACAGGCTACACATGACATGTAAACAAAACTTTACGAGTACAATTCAGTTGAATCTCCCTTTAATGAGCTGCAGGTGGCTGCTCTGATCCAAGGTGAATGTTGGAAATTTCACACAGAGAAATAAAATTTACAATTACGAGGAATACTCTGTGCTCTGTATTTTTAAAACCACCCTTTTCCAAAGCAAAATAATTAAACTGGTGATGGAAGTTATATGATACTGTATATAATCTGCCTCTCATCTGGTGTCCTAAACATTGCACTTATAAAGTGAGGACATTTAAAAAAAAAAAAAGAAATTGTATTTTTTGTGTTTCTGTTGTTTGTGACTCACTCAACGAAAGTTGCTTTTTCCTCATATACTCTTATAAGCAGAAAAATGGTTTGATTTGATTTCCTGATTGTCTCCTGCTTCTGTCTGTCCACAGCAGATGTTGGCACGTTTGCTCTCATGAACTCTCTGAGCCTTTATTTCCTTTTTCTTAACAGCAGCTCTGACTTTTTTTTCTTCCAGCTGCTGTTTCGAGCGAACTTTTATCCCTTTACTTGTCCAAACTGCCTGAATCATAAACAGACTAAATGGCTGCATGCGCACAATGTTCACACGAAACCTTACCATGTTACACTGCCTCTTTTTGTCCTTAACACTTTTAAACACAGTTTTCCTTTTCAGGTTATAAAAAAAAGTCTCCACATCTTGATATTCCTCCTGTACTGCTGGTGTATTTTGTGACTTTGGGATCTTGACTGGAATTTCAAATAAAGTTCTTCGGGTTTAAACAACATTTTGCTGCAGAGTATTTCTTCAGATCTGAGGAATGTCTGGCACCGATTAAAACCAGATTTTATTAGACCTCTCTGTCAGTGTGATCTTATAAACTTTAAATCTTGAAGTTTTGCTTTTAACCTTGATGGATTCTTGCATGTTTCTTCTAATTTTCATTCATAAGACACCTTGGCCTGGAAATTTTCCTTAATTTTGAAGGCTGTCAGGTGATTTTTTTCCCGGGGGGGGGGGGATACATCTGATGTGGGCATACATCTCTTGTATTTTTTGTGTTATGTTTGTATCACTTTACTTTGTGTGTGTGTGTGTGTGTGTGTGTGTGTGTGTGTGTGTGTGTGTGTGTGTGTGTGTGTGTGTGTGTACATGTTTACATATCCTTGTGGGGACCAAACATTGGAAGATTACTTGTGGGGACCAACAGCCCTTATGGGGACAAAGTCCCCGTTCCCATAAGTTAAGTCCCATAAGAATTTTTAAGACTCAAAGCATAGTTTTAGTGTCAGGATTACAATTAGCTTAGATGGCTATACAAAGTTATCACAGTGTTTCCAATTATCAAGAACTGGAGTGACAAATTCAAAGAAGACACTCTGTACAGAAACAACATTGGGAGAGGTAGAAAGTGAAAGATTTCAAAGACTCTGGACAGAAAACTAGTGAGAGATTTGTCTAAAGACCCCAGAACAGCTGCAAAGATACTCGTTAATGTTTTGCCAACTCAAGAATGTAGTCTCAAAAAGGCAACAGGAGTGGGCTGTGAGGTTGCAGATCAGTAAAACCTTCACCTGTGGAGAAGAGAGACCATCACACCTTGAAGTAGGACAACCTGGACAAAACTCATGTACTGGAACGTATTGGAAGGACGTTCTTAATTAATTAAGAAGAATGGGATTGCTCAGTAGATGTGTGCGAGACTTCTATAAACATTTGTGAAAGAATGGGTTGTTCCCAGGAGCTCAGTGAATTCCAGTGTGGTAGTGTGATCAGCTGCAACCCGTGCAAGTACTAAATATCGCACAGTATTGAAAGACATGAGACTTGAAAACGAAACGACTACAGGCTGTTCCAATATACAATTAGCTATTAGCATAGGGGGATAATAATTTTAACCATTGTAGTAAAAAAAAAGAAAAGAAGAAGCTGCATTTAAATTTTGTCTTAAACACCAGGTGACTATTGGAAGAAAGACTTTTATAAAACCTTTAATTTCAACCAGAATCTCTTCAGCATGAAAAGATTTTTTAATTTGTTTTTTACGGTCTTTTGCAAAGGAGATGAGGGCTTTACTGTTCCATATTTATGAAACAAGCAAACCATTCACATCAAGACCTTTTCATAACTTTTAAATCTAATATTGCTTTTTACTTGCTGTTATGTCACTTTATTTTAATCTCTTAGCTGCGCAGCACTTCAATAAACACCTGGTGCTTTTAAATGTCCTTACAAACACACTGACTTACCTATTTTCCTTTTTCTTGCTGATCCTTGCACAATAATTTCGCAGCATGTGGCAGATACAGAGCAACAGTAAATTTGCAGACCAGAGAACAACTTGTTTTGATCAAATCTAGGTTGCAGCTTATTGTCTACCTTATCACAGCTGGAAATAACAGTTTTAAAGTGCTTTCGGGAGAATGGGTGGCTTAGATTTCCTGATATACATGCTCTTATATGCATAAATTACAACTGCAATCGCGTTTTGCCCAGTTTTTATTTTCTTGTCTCTCACTCTGGTTTAATGCCTGGGATCAACTGCAGGCTAAATCCAAACTCATTTTATTTTTCTTTCTTTTAACCTATTGTTTCTGCAACAGTAACTAGCTTCATTTCTAAAACTGCAAAAAGCATGCTAAAGTTCTTTTTATGGAGAAACTTTAATTTCACTATTTTTTTGAAAATATGGGCTTTGACGTGACACCCATATTGACCTGCCTGGGTCCATAATATAGGCTACCTCAAATAGAGTGTGCAGTATTGTTAGTTGTCCTTGATTCATGAATGTATCTGCTTCTCATTAATAGGAGTTTGACAACACATCTTTACAGCACACATGCTGGCCTGTCATAGCAGGAATTTCACAGTTATTAATGGTTCTCTATTGATACAGTAACTCTGAAGGCAGTAGTTAAATCTAGTCACACTAGCAAGATGAAACAGAATCTTGCTAGTGTTCCTGTATTCATTACACTTCCAGCACTTTGAGTGATTAGATATCCCATTTACAGTGGCTTGCAAAAGTATTCGGCCCCCTTGAACTTTTCTACATTTTGTCACATTACAGCCACAAACATGAATCAATTTTATTGGAATTCCACGTGAAAGACCAACACAAAGTGGTGTACACGTGAGAAGTGGAACAAAAACCATACATGATTCCCAACATTTTTTACAAATAAATAACTGAATATTGGGGTGTGTGCATAATTATTCATTATTACTCAAGTCTTTTGCAGACTCCCAAGAGGTTTTCTTCCAAGATTGCCCTGTATTTGGCTCCATCCATCTTCCCATCAACTCTGACCAGCTTCCCTGTCCCCGCTGAAGAGAAGCACCCCCAGAGCATGATGCTGCCACCACCATATTTGACAGTGGGGATGGTGTGTTCAGAGTGATGTGCAGTGTTAGTTTTCCGCCACACATAGTGTTTTGCATTTTGGCCACATCTGACCAGAGCACCTTCTTCCACATGTTTGCTGTGTCCCCCACGTGGCTTGTGGCAAACTGCAAACGGGACTTCTTATGGTTTTCTGTTAACAATGGCTTTCTTCTTGCCACTCTTCCATAAAGGCCAACTTTGTGCAGTGCACGACTAATAGTTGTCCTATGGACAGATTCCCCCACCTGAGCTGTAGATCTCTGCAGCTCGTCCAGAGTCACCATGGGCCTCTTGGATGCATTTCTGATCAGCGCTCTCCTTGTTCGGCCTGTGAGTTTAGGTGGACGGCCTTGTCTTGGTAGGTTTACAGTTGTGACATACTGCTTCCATTTCTGAATGATCGCTTGAACAGTGCTCCGTGGGATGTTCAAAGCTTGGGAAATCTTTTTGTAGCCTAAGCCTGCTTTAAATTTCTGAACAACTTTATCCCTGACCTGTGTGGTGTGTTCTTTGGACTTCATAGTGTTGTTGCTCCCAATATTCTCTTAGACAACCTCTGAGGTTGTCACAGAGCAGCTGTGGAGCTGTTTTGCAAAGAAGAATGGGCAAGAATTTCAGTCTCTAGATGTGCAAAGCTGGTAGAGACATACCCTAAAAGACTGGCAGCTGTAATTGCAGCAAAAGGTGGTTCTACAAAGTATTGACTCAGGGGGCTGAATAATTACACACACCCCACTTTTCAGTTATTTATTTGTAAAAAATGTTTGGAATCATGTATGATTTTCGCTCCACTTCTCACGTGTACACCACTTTGTATTGGTCTTTCACGTGGAATTCCAATAAAATTGATTCATGTTTGTGGCTGTAATGTGACAAAATGTAGAAAAGTTCAAGGGGGGCAAATATTTTTGCAAGCCACTGTAGTTTCACATCTTTAAATATGTCTGGTCGATGCACAAAATTATAGTTAAACTCAGAAATGTGAGGGATTGTCACTTATAATAATAATTATATCTATTCATGATTTATATTTAATAATAATTTATCTTTATGTTTATTTAGTTCATTTATCACATGAAAATTTCATTGTACAACCTTGCAAAAAAACCATTTTTTTTCAGCATAGTTACCAGTTTATTGCATACAATGCACCACCTGGTGGCAGGTTAATGAGAGAAAATGCCCCCCTGAGTTTATTCCAAACAGGTCCTGGATGATTTAGAAAATGACAAATTAAAATAAATATTCAAAACAACATTTTAAATACAAGTAAAAAGGTGCAGATGAAATTGGATTCAGCTGAATAAAGTTACAGAAACAAAGCTTTGGTTTCTAAAAATACCAGAAGATTAAAGATTTAGATTCAGAGGGAAACAGAGCCCAGATGTGGCACAGACAGAAGCACGAGACTTTAAAAAGTGTTACACAGGTGTGCAGAGTTAGGGAGTATTGAGCTGCATCTGACTGAACCGACTGAAGTCGTATTAGATTTTGGAGAAGCTTTCAGGCAGTTCAGCTGCATTAATATTTGTTAATTAATACCGTGGTGACTCCCAACAAAAACATGAGCTTCTCCACTTCCAGCCTGGCCTCCTGTGTTTTGTTAGTGCCATTGTCTCCAGACCAGACATCATTGCAGGTTTCACTGCAGTCTTGGAAACCCAGCAGGCATTCCTGCACATTCCTGTTAATACTGTTAAGTTTATGGATGATCTTTAAAAATTTGAAAACAATTTACAATAAAATCAGTTTAGTATCTTTTTTTCCCCCTAAAATCAACATGTGGCTCTTTGTTGTATTTTTTATACATTATCGAAAACCTTCCTGGGCCTGTGTGAAAAAGTAACTGCCCCTTTTGATAAAATCATGAATTAAATGATTAACTGAGTTTTTTTGGAAAGCTGAGTTAAATTGATTTAGCCACACCCAGGCCTGAACAAACCGACATCTGTCAGTGCGGAAAGCTTTGATTCTATAAACATAAACTCATTTCAACCATAGGGTTTGATATGATGTCGGCCCACTTTTTGCAGATATAACACCACCAACTTTCCTGGAAATACTTTCCACGAGGTTCAGGAGTGTTTTTATAGGAATTTTTGACCATTATTCCAGTAGAGGGTTTGTGACATCAGACACTAATGTTGGACAAGAAGGCCTGGCTTGGACTCTTCGCTCCAGTTCATTCTGCAAGCCAGGCGAGTTCTTCCTACAGTGAGTGTGGTGGAAACTCGCTGATCCATGTTTTAATTAGCCTTGCGTTGTGTAGTTGTGTTTACACATGTTGGAACAGGGAGGGCCCATCCCCAAAATGTTCCCACAAAGTTGGGAGCATGAAAATGTCCAAAGGGCCACAGTTCAGTCAGACAAGTGTTGTTCTCCTGGCAAATCCAGACTCATCCATCAGACTGACAGATAAAAAAGATTAAGTTGTCATTCTAGAGAACACTTTGCCACTTCTCTAGAGTCCAGCGGCGGTGTGCTTTACAACACTGCATCCAGTGCTTTGCATTGCACTTGGTGATGCAAGGCTTGGATGCAGCTGCTTGGCTGTGGAAACCAATTCCTTGAAGCTCTCTCTGAATCCGAAGCACTGTGTTGCTGAATTGGTGTTGTTCCAAATGGCTTTCACTATGTGATAATACCATTAACAGCTTATAACCTTACTTTATCCTTATAAACGATTGACCCAATCGTTTTTTTAATCTGCTTCTGTGGTTTTTGCCAAATGTAAAAAATAGTTTTCTACATAAGCACTAGAGGGAGCCATTTGACTGCAAATGAGTGCAAAACAAATGACCAGCGAGGTCATTTTTCTCTTCTCAGGATTTTTTCCCCCTGTGCAGATATATATAATTCCACAGAAAACCAAATAAACCACACAGAACTAAACTCAAATCTCAAATAAAGGGGTTTGCATTAGCCTCTCTTCCCCCTTTATTTGTATTGACTTTTGCTGTGACCGCAGGTTGGCTTTAACCACAGCCTCACCTGCAACTCATTTCCCTGCTTTTGCCAAGCTTCCTCTCCTTATTTGACTGCATCTGAATGCCCCAACAACCTCTAAAAACTCACAAAAACTCACAGAGGAATCGTCCAGATGCGCCTCGCTTTCATGACGAGTACAAAAACACCTCGCCTGCATGTTTATTCATCACCGAGCTCGCAAAACTCCTCGGCTGCCCAGAGTGAGGCCATCCTGTTGAATAAAGTGTGTCACCTTGAAGCGCACAGAAACACACGCAGTGGCATCTGGCACAAAGCCTAGCCTTTTTATGTATTGTGTGACTATGTTGATGAGAGGTTGGGAGGCATCTCAGCAGGCTGGAAGGCACCACTGCCCCACAGTTTGGTCTGGAGGTGCACAAACACCTCTCCGCCTTCCTCTTCCTCAGCCCTCAACATCTATCACCTCTCTTCTTCATGCACAGCTCATTCAATGCTGTCTACCTAACTCAACCTCCATACTCCACCAATAGCCCCTTCAACCTCCCTGCCCCCTCCTCCCCCTTCATTTGAATCCCACAGTGAGGCCTCTTTGTCCAGAAGCTGCATTGTGCTGCGAAGGGAAGCTCAGTAAATGGACAAGCAAATGAGTTTTCAGTCGACTGTGGTGTTTGGACACACACTCAGCCTCATGTGCACAAACATACAAGCAAATCACCCATTCAGGAAGCTTTCAGTATCTTATTGAGCTGAATATCTGTTTGTTGCTTGTCTCTAATCTTGGACCTGGAAACAGAGGCCTCTATAAGAAAGGGAAGACAGTGGCTAGTTCACTTTTGACCATATTCACTGTGATCTCCATCTTTGAGGCTTGATCCTTTTCATTTAATATTTTGTTAAATCTTCTTTTCTCTGTTAAAGGCTTGGACTTGTGGTCACCAGCTTCTTCTGTCAGCCATTTGGCTCCTGGCAGGTAGTGCAAAACTGTGTTTATCTTATCCTTTTATTTGAAACAGCTGCCTGCTGCAGCTGGAAAAGTAACGAGAGTAGAATGAGAGCGAACCAAAACAGGAAACTGTGGGCTGTGAGGCCAAAACATGGAGCTGAAAGATGGTAAAATGTTCCACATAGCAGATCTGGGCTTGTCTGTGCAAGCAGCTTACTTCACGTTGCGCATACGATTTATTCATTTATTTTTAAAGAAATAAAAATGTCAACTGGCTTCACTGTAACCTTTCAGGAACTCTTAACTGAGATTCAACAAACTCAAAAATGAACATTATGACACAAAATCAACCCACATACAGAAATCTTAATTAAACTGCACAAACTGTTTTATCTTAAATATATTATTTTGTTTTTGATTTAAAAAAAATTGGGAAACTGATACAGTTAAGTAAATAAGTTATTTCTTTTTAACACCTAGCATACAGAGGAGGAAGTAAATTATTTCTATCATCTCTTATAGTTAAAGGAATAGTTCAGTAAGTACACATATTCACTTTCTTGCATCTACAGCACTTTTTTAGAAGTATTAATCCAACACTGAATATGGAGAAAGTGAGCTTAAGCTTTATATGAAAGGCTTGAAACATAAGAAACAGCTGGCCCGCACTGGCACCTAACCCCAAAAAACCCTGCAAAAAAAAAATTGTCATTTTTACACTTCAGCTCCTGTTAAGGTAAAAATAAATGTGTTAATTAACCTAAAAGGTGCTGGTTATATTTGTACAGACAGGCTGCAATAACTGATTGTTCCAAAGTTTGCAGCCATAGGCTGAGATCTGAAAATGCACCTCGCTCATCATTTCAGCCGTTGCTAAGCTGGTGTTTTGAAAGTGGATGTGATGAACGAGGTGCAGATCTCACTGAGAACCTTAAAGCTCGCTGCTTTCGCCTCCTCTTTGGTTCTCAGTGTGACCAGAATAGAGTAAATAAAGTTAATGTTCCTAATGTTCTGAGACCATAAAGCCATCAGGAAAGTATTTAAGGAGGTTACAGAGGTCAACTGTGCTCGTTTTTAGAAGCAGACAACTTGCTCCCCTAGTGGCTGCTAAAAAGAAAACAAGTTTAAGAAGAAGCTCAGTTATCATTGCTTTTCAGAGTCAGGTGCTATATACATCTTTTATATACAGTCTTGCGGCTCTTGCATTTATCTTCTAACTCAAAAAGATTCCTAACGCCACAAGCTATCTCTTTAAGTAACAGATGTGATATATTGCTGAGGTGTAAGGTGGAAACGTACGCTTGCCTGATGGTGTTTGCCCACAGCTCGTGCTATCTCTTAAGGTGGTCTGACTTGTGTGTGCAAAGGTCAACAGCTATAGTGGCGTTTAGGTCACACGTGTGCTTTTGTTTAGGTCGAGCTGACCACATTTTAATGCATTCCCACATTTTAAAGGGACTTTTGACCCCCAAAATAAGTTAAAAATTAAAGATGAATAAAAACATTTTGTTCTTTTCTGGGAGTTTCGTCTTTGAGAATGTAATATCAACCACGCGTGGGTAAAGTCATGCTGATGTCAGGTCTTATATCTGAAGTTTGTAGGTTATTATTCATTTATCTACGAAATCCAGCACACAGTCTTTTATTTGCCTTTTCTTTTTATCAAGCTCTACCATTTATTTGATCGCTCTGCACCACTTCTGTGCCGCTCTTGAGCAACCCAATGACCCTCCACCCGTGACTCTGACCCCTCTGAGGAATGCGTGGCTGTAAAAAGCCTGTAAAGTTGTTTTTATTCACCAGCTTCTTTGACCCTCCTTCACCTGCTTCAGTTTTTCTCTCCTCCTGTTTTCCAGCTCCTCCCTTCCCTCTCAGCTCCTGAACTGTGGCCGCTCTGTAAAACAGCCCGATCGCAGCAGATGTGTGACGACGGGCGCTGCTAACAGCTGTCAGCTCTTATATCAGCTCCTGTTCAGCCTCTCAACCGCCCCCCAGCACACACCAGCCCTCAGTTTATGGTTTCCGAACAACAATCTCCAGCAGTTGTGGTGCAAACTTCAAGGGTGAAATCCGAACGTCTGCTTTTTCTTCATGTCTCTTACATATTTGTAACATCTTGCTTTTTCCTTATTCACCTAAACAAAGTAGCAAGACCAGATCAACTGTATGCTTCAATTCAAAAACAGGCAGGTGAAGAGCACAAGAGCTGCCCTTTAATAATCAAAGACGGAAATTTTGCTTAAGTGAAAGAGCAGCTTTGTCAAAGTCTGCCACAGTTACACTTCATCTCTCTGAAAAGCCAGTGCTTGCTAGTTGAGGAAATCAGAGGGAAAAAAGTTCTGATTGTTCTTATTATCCTATTACATGCATGCGGGGATCTCTTTAACTTGGATGTCTTCATTTTATCCATTTTTTTTGCTCTATCCCCTAATTATTCACTCAGTCTATAAAAAAACCAACAAACTTCAGTTTGTTGGTTTGAAGTTTGCTTTATTTCATTTGCTCACGTTTTGATAGTGACAATCAAAAACACACTAATGTCCTGTTTCATTTGTACTATAACACATAGGTTATGTTAATGCTTTCGTTTTGTTGTCTTATTCTAGATGTTTGCCCATGTTTTGTACTGCAGAATGTTTTTTGGTTTTTTTTGCTTCTTCATAGACGCCAAGAGTTTGTCTAACTTTCAGAAATCCAGACAATGCTGCATTCATGCCCGCCTCACTCCGTGATTGGTCAGGTGTGTGGAGGTGTGACGGTAGGCTGGATTTGTAGCTTCTCCAGATCTCACGCTCTTCTTTTATTTCACAATGTGGTAAGTAAATCTGAGGAGTGACTGTCAGTAAACCGCCTACTTTTAGTAAGCTAACGGGTTTTCTTTTAGATTCAGAAGTGGACTGCATAGTTTGTTTCAAGCACACCCCGGCTCAAACTCTACTTGATCTAACCTCATTGTTTCTTTCTGGCATCCATCCCCTGCTCAGCATCTGGCTGCTGTCCAAGGGGCTCGCTGCTCATCTCTGGCAGCTCTATCCCTAGCCTGTTACCCCTACTGATCCCCTCCCCTCAGCTGAAAACTCACTCCTGTCTGGCCTTTAATGTGCCCCCAGCTTCAACTCTGTTCCCACTTCCAGCCTGTAAGCTTCAACCCCCTAGCCCCGACCTCGACTCCAACCTCAGGGTCCCAGCTTCTGGCCCTGAGCTTTTACCTTCTCTCCAGCCCAGCTGCTGTCGCCTTCCCAGCCGTCCGGCCCAGCATGAGAAGCCTAGCAGCTGTTGATCAATGGGCAGCCGGGGCCAACGCCTGCCTGTCCCCTCCCCTGACCTCCTACCCTTACACACACATACACACACATGCAAACACATCCACACACACGCGCGCGCACAGAGAGATACACATACACTCACACGCTCCCTCGGGATGCAGCAGATGGGGGTCAGCCAGAGGAAAGGGTTGTGGTGCGCTACAAAGGGTTGGATTAGGTGTGTTTTCTGTGTCTCGGTTGTGTATGTGTGTATGTATGAGTCACACAGCTTATTCCACAGTTTGTGATAAATTTGTGTGTGTGTGTGTGTGTGTGTGTGTGTGTGTGTGTGTGTGAGGGGCTGTGGTTGGACATTTGCTAGCCGCGTGTCCCCAGTATGGACAGGTGTTGGCGTCAGCAGTGTCCAGACTCGTTTCGGCAGCTGCTGCCACCCCTCTTCTCCACCCAGCTCTCCCCTCTCATCTCTCCCCCTCCGACAGATGTAGCCACACCACCACCACCTCTCAGCTTTTTATGGGCCCAGCCTGTTTTGACATTAAATATTTGCCCAGGAGGCGCTTGTTCTCTATGGGCAAAGAGGGATTGAAGAAGAGTGGGGTATGCGCATGAAATGACACACACTCCCATAAACAGGAGTACAGTAAAACTCCAACAGGTACAATCTATGCAAAGCAGTTATGTGTAGGGTCAGAAATGTGCATATTTGCACCATTTCTTCTAGATTTCAATGTGCAATATCAGGATGTATGCTCGTTTTATTCTTAGATTATAAAGTTTTGCTGTTTCCTTACCTTTGTATTGAGATAAAAGCCTTTAATACTACCTGAAATGTTTAATTTAATCTAATGCACGGTGGTTTAACTCCTCGCTGGGGCCTTTGTGGACGTTAAGTAAATTTAGTGGCTTTCCTCTGGCATGCCTAACTCCAAAAGCCAAAACATTATCACAGCCCACAATTTGAGAATAAGAATGAAAGGGAGTCAGAACTGCATTTAAGAGGAATAAAAGTTAGAACAATAAGATTAATCTCTTCTCACATTTTCCTAAAAGCAACAGACAAAAAGCCCCACTGGATTAATTCATTTGATTTTGGCTAAAAGTGCAGGTGTACAATATGAGAGAGATAGAAAAAGCTTTGAGTTGGTAAAACCAGAAAAATGTTCTCTAAATGTCACTCAGTTTCAATGTGTGCATATCAATAAACATGAATTAATGTGTTGCACATTTATTTTTATTAAAGGTCAGTTTTTGTATCATTATCTTAGAGGCTGACAGCAGGTCTTCATGTGACATAAACCATAAAGATCCAAATAAGTATGCTTTGTCTAGGGCAGTTATTGTCCTAGTAAGAAGTCATTGTGCCCCTAAAGGTACAATCAGGTACTTTATTTTCTGAGAGTGTGCTCACACAAACACAGTCATTGTGCGTTGAATGTGAGCCCCTCCTTTTCATGTATACACACCTGGATGGGCAGTGGCTGGGGGCTGATTTTTCCTGTTTTGACTCAGCAGAATAAAAGCCTGGTAGCAGCCACACATGGCAAATAAAACTGTTCATCCAGTGATGTGCACCCCTGCAAAGATCAGCTGGCACCTGGAAAAAACACTAAAAGTATATATATTTACATATATTTACATATATATATATATATATATATATATATATATATATATATATATATATATATATATATATATATATATATATATATATATACATCTGTGTGTGTGTGTGTGTGTGTGTGTGTGTGTGTGTGTGTGTGTGTGTGTGTATCTTTACTGCATGGTTACTCTATACCATGGGTCAGTGATATTCATAGTAAACCTCAAAGTCCTCGCCTACATTGCATGTTGTATTCTCAGGTCAGATGGTCCTCCTGTGGGCTCAGCCGCTGGTATATTTTTACTTATAAAGCTATTCTCAGTCTGCTTTCATCTTACCTGTGCTATTTCATGCAACGCAGCCCTGAATTTTTCTGCCTCACAGAGGTGCATATGAGAACAAAAATGTGAGAAGTAATCAGATCAAGCTCAGAGCTCCCCTCTAAATATCCTATGTGTTGTCCAGTGTTTCCTGAAGTGTGAACACAGCAGCTAATGTTCGGGTGCGTTCACCACTGGGAAGTGGGCAAACTGCTTTATATGGGAGGCTGTCTCACCTCAACCAAACAGAGTATTTCCAGGGGTCCAAAGGTGTTCAAATTGAACTACGTCCTGTTATGTGCCCTCTTTAGGTACATACATATGTCCCTAAAGGCCAAGAAGGACCTGGTGGAAAAGTTGCCTGCTGTTGAAAGCCAGGGAAAAATGGTAAGTGGATGCTTGGACATAGCATGTTTTAGATAAAGTATGCCTATTTCTTCCCTTGTGTTATCATAGTTTGCTCACGTCTTTGTGTGTATATTGTGTATTTTACCATAAAAACCAAATTGAGTCGAGTCGAGCTGAGCTGAGTAGGCACTAGTGGAAAAGGGAAATCTTTTCTCCAAAAGGAACATTGTTTGCAAAGTTGCATCTGAACAAACAACGAGACTTCTGGAACAATGTATACCAAAGTGGAAGTGTTTGGTCATGATATACAGCAGCAGGTGTGTTAAAAACCAAACGCAGCGTGTCAGTTCAAAGGTCTCAATGCAACTGTCAAGCACTGTGATGGGTGGGGGGGGGTAATGATTTTGGCTTGTTTTGTAGCCACAGGATCTGGACATCTTGCAGTCGTTGAGTCAACCATGAAATCATCTCTATACTAATGAAATCTAGAATCAAACATGAGACCATCTGCCTGACAGCTAAAGCTTGGCCAAAAATGGGTCATGCAATAGGACAATGATCCCAAGCGCAGCAGCAAAAGAAAAGAATGAAGGTGTCGCAATGACCCAGTCAAAGTGAAGACTTCAGACTTGATTGAAATGCTGCAGCAGGACCCTAAGAGAGGCCACAAATCTCAATCAACTGAAGCAACATTATAGAGAAATGTGGGGGAAAAAATGTCTCTGCAATGATGTCAGACACTGATAAAGTCATACAGTAAACAGTTGAAGTTATTGCTGCTAAAAGTGGTTCTACAAGCTGTCGACTCATGTCGTGTACTAACCTTTTTTTTTTTCATCGCATCCTGTGAAAATCTTTTTCGTGACTGTTCACAAATCAGGACCCTAAAATGTGTCTCCAAATAAAGATTGCTGTTTGGGTAAATCATTGTCAGATCAAATTCATTAAGTGATTTTATGCCAGTGCTGAGTTTACAGTTACAGTATCAAACATTGAGCTTCAGATTAATAAAAAAAATTCCACCTATATCACTGTATAAATATTGAAATAATATGCAAGCTCTTGGGCACATTTTTACCTTTTCTGCATCCAGTCAAAGTGAATTTATGATCCCCTTTGATCCTGCACAGTAGCCAAATAATTCCTCCTCCTATAAGGAACCGCCGAGCAGACGTTCGGAGAAGAAAAACCACTGGTGCTCAACATTTCCCATGTTTTATACAGAAACAAAGGCAGATAAAGTGATGGAGTAAAACTCTACATCAACAAATGCTAATCACAAGGTGACACATGGGCGGCGAAATGTTGTGCTTTTCCAAAAATCTCTAAACACTGACTGAAGCTTCTGCTTGTGATCCCAGAGAGAGGGAGAAAGAGGAGTTAGAGAGGAATGTGGATATAAAAGAATGATATACAGTTGGGGTTTGGAGTTGAAAGATAATTAGAACAGCAGTGAAGGATTCTGCTGCTGATCCCAGAAAAAACACCTCCGCCAGCTGGGTTCAAAGTCCAGGAGGGAGAAAAGACAAGAGGAGGGGAAGACAGAGAGAGGGCCACAGGAAGGGAGAGATTTGGGGATCTAGCAGAAGAGTGGTGGAGCGCACCTTGTTGTGCCATCTGGGCCGACTCCCCCACTACAAACACACACACATATATCTCGTTCCCCTTCTCCTCCTCCTCCTCCCAGCCCATTAGGATGGA
This sequence comes from Neolamprologus multifasciatus, assembly GCF_963576455.1. NCBI lineage: Eukaryota > Metazoa > Chordata > Actinopteri > Cichliformes > Cichlidae > Neolamprologus > Neolamprologus multifasciatus. Next base: position 24,415,812 of record NC_140451.1, read on the forward strand.
GGATTAAGGTGGTGGAAATTACAAGATGCAGCCGACAGGAGCGTACCTGGCAATACATTTAACTGTCCAGGGGAGGAAAATGAGAAGGTGAGAGAGGGGAGAAACCGAGGAAGGCTGCAAAGGAGGAGGAACAAATGAGATGGGTGGGGGTGGGGGGGGTGGGGGGGGGGGTGAGATAATTAGGGAAAAAGAGGACAACACGCTCACATCAGGACTGCAGAAAAAAAGAAACTTTCTTCATCGCACGCTCAGCCGACTCATCTTCAAAAGTGGCAGTGTGAGCAAGAGGGTGCCAAACAGATGCTGGTACAATTGCTGCCATGCCCCCCCACTCCCTACAACCACCACCACCAACAACTCTGCTCCTCACCCATTCCATCCACCTAGCCAGCCAGGGGGGCGGGGGAGGTGGGGGACTACGGCTATGGATGGCGCCCATATGGCCGCAGCTGATGGGGGTGATTGTCGGTATTGTTCACTTTGTCAGCGATCCTGGGGATGCGGGAGAGAGCTAATGATAATGCAGAGTGCAGATGTGCTCCGGAGCAGCCCAGTCGTTAAGCAACAACAGCTTGTGTTTCGTGTGTGCGTGCGTGTGTGTGTGTGTGTGTGTGTGCGTGTGCGTGTGCGTGCGTGCGTGCGTGAGGGAAAAAGAGAGTTACAACCACAGCTGCTTGCCAGCCTGTCTGCCTTCTTGTGAAGACCTTCTGGAAAGCCCACTATATGAACACACACAACCTTACATGTCACGTTGACGCACACAGACACACACACACACAGCTGTTTGGTTCTTTAATGTTGATCTGCACGTTTACTCATCCAAAGTGTTTCCTGTGCACAACATACAGAGCTCGAGCTTTGAGGTGTTTTATAGAAATAAAATCTTTCCAAAGTGAGTTATTTTTGGACTTTTTTAAAGCGCGTTTGCTTTGTCCACTCACTGAAAAAGTGATGCATCGATGGCATTTGGACTGATACTGACCTGCATCCAGAAACAGCCGTAAATAAATCACAGCACAGTAAGTGCTGTGTCCTTATCGAAGGAACATAGTTCCTCCTTTTATTTTTGAGTATTTGCTACTTTCTCTTGTTCTGTTTATTTCCTCGCATTTCCATTTACCAGACATCACCATACTGGATTGATGATCTTTTCAGCCCCTTCCCTCAAGCCAATCAGTCTTTGGATGCTTTTCTTTGGATATGATTGCAATTCTGTCAGTCTCCAGAAGTCCCGAACTAAAGGTTTCCATCAACCACATGCTGGCTTTACTCCACTACAACCAGCATCTGGACTCCAGGGGATCTTATGAAGATGTATCACGCATCAAACTGCCAAAATCCTTCTCTGCTGTAACCTCAAAAATATTCTTTAATACTACTGATCTCTGATTGAGCTGCCAGTTGTTGTTTTTGTTTTTTTTATAAAAAGTCAAGGGGACTACCAACTTAATTTTTAGTGAAACAACACTTACTGGTCTTGTGCTGCTTTTCATAAAACGCACTGGAATCTAAACTGGGGAAGTAAAAACTGCAGTCCAAGAGAAATTTAGTGATCCGGTTGCGTGCGACATTTCTTTGCATACTTGTTCCCATCATCACTCATCATTTGTGTGAACCAGTGTCTGTAAAGAGTTTGCAATTTCCTCATGTTGTTACACTATCCAATAAATTATATAAATGACTGATATAAGCTTTGGTCTTGAATCTCTCCTGGTCATATTTTAATGCAGAGGGTGCCGTTAACACCACTGTTAGCGACACTTCCTGACACACGGAGAAGGTTTAGGGTCAATTTTCAACATGATTAGGAATAAAAACATACATACATCCAAGTCAGGAGGTAGTGTGGCTGGCAGATGGCACAATCACATGATCTTCAGTGTTTGAGGTCTGGGAGGGGATCATGGTTTGGTTTCCGTACATCCTTTCACATCCTAAAGCACATGTTAAAAGGCAAATTTCCCTTTTCAACCAGTCTTTTCCTTAGCTTCTTTAGCTATCCCAGTTATGCATCCTTTGAATGTGACAAAGCCAGCTGAGTATTTTTGCCCCTAAATTCATGACGACAATGTCCAGTGACTCCTATTGAACAATATTTGACTAATCTGCACATTAAAACCACTATGGTCCTAAGTATCAATATGTAAAGTCTTAGAAGTGAGAAGTGGTGGTGATAATGCACACTCATCCTCAGTTTTGGCCAGCTTTTGGAGAGATAGCCTCACATTTGATTCTAAAATACGATTCAGAGGAGTTCATGGTTGACTCACTGACTGCAAGGTGCCCTGGTCCTGTGACTGCAAAACAAGCCAGAATCATCGCTCCTCTACCACCGTGTTTGACATTAGGTGTGAGGTGTTTGTGCTGATGAGCTGCGTTTGGTTTTCTCAAAACATGGTGCTCCACTTTCCCCACTTTGGTCTTGTCTGTCTAAAGGACTTTGTTTCAGAAGTTTTGTGGATTACCACCTCATTGATTTGTCTCTATTGTCATGTTTAGTGTTAGCCTTTCATTAGCTTTCATTGTCAATTAACGGTCCTTTGGTTACTTCCTGTTTTACTTTGAAGATCTCTTGTGTCATGTTTGGCTTAACTTCCTGTGTTTGTTTCCTTCCGTCCATTGTAATTGCATGTCTTGCCCTAATTCGTCTCACATGTGTTGCATTTCAAAAATATTCTTTTTTTCCCATTTTGTCCTTTTCAGTTCATGTTTTTGCACCATGTGTTTCGTTTATGTTCATCTGTTTTTGTTTCGGTCTTGGACTTTGTCTTTCTGTGTTTTTATCACCCTCTCTCCACCACCCCAACAGCCGCATTCTGGTAGTAAAGTTTGCTGCCATCTCCCAAAAAAATGTTATTTCCTATTTGGAAACCACTTATTTTATGCAATGAGAGGACCTGACAATAAATTCTGTATTCATGATCATGAAGCTGAGGCAGGTGAATTTACCTGTGTTGGATTAGTTTGCACAGAAGCAGTGTAAGAACAAATCAAAGATGCATACACAAAGAAGGAAAACATCTCTTTTATAGCTCGCTTTGACTCCTTTGGTTCTTTTCTGTTCTCCTCTCCTCCTTCTCTACTTCTTCCCTACCAACATACAGATGGTCCCAAGCTGCCTTCAATAATCCAATGCACAGCCATGCCAGTACACCCCAGGCTACACCCCTGATGCTACACTACTCACACACACATACACAGACAGTGCCAGTTCCCTAGGCAGGACCCCTGTCTCTCTAGCCCAGATTGGATCACTTTGGTTCAGCATGGAGCAGTAACACTGGGCCTTAGGGTTCTACATGGGCCTGCAGGGCCCCACGTTGGCCCCGACTACCTTGGGCTGCAATGGAAAAAAGCTCTGAGGCTTGGTTGTGTTATCTTTTGATGATTACTATTATTATTGCTACACAAGCTGGAGTGGCCACATGTTTTTTTTTTTTTTTTCTAATCAGTTTAAGCCTGTGCAGGCACTCGAGAGCTGACGAAGACAATAAAGATAGAGTGGTGGAAGAAAAGCAGCGAAGGAGAGATGAGCAAACACTGAAAAGGAACTTCTGAGGAGAAAAACAGAGGAGTTTCCAGAGAGGACCGACAAAGTAGGAGAAGAGCGATGGTGATGGAAGGATGGAGGTAAATAAAGAAACAGGGGGATGGAAAAGGAGGATGGATACGCAGAGGGAGGGATGGACAGAGTGTGGTGGATGGGGGAGGGATGGAAGAAGGGATGGAAGGAAGAATGTGACAGATGGGTCGTGCCTGGCCAGAGCTGGGAGGGTGCGGAGAGGTTGGCATCACAGGGTGAGAGAACACACACAAACACACACAATACACACACTAACTGCACGCATACACGCGTGTGCGCTGTTTAACTCATCTCACGCACATTCTCTGCTGTCAGGAGTGTTTTCAATGTCTTTCCTCGTGTCAAGAAAACGTCGGCCATATGATAAATAGACAAATAAATGACGCAGCGGACATGTTTCGACATATTGCTTGCATAAATTTATTTTCTGCTCCTGCAATCAATTTCCCCGTTGGCAGGCTGAGATAATAGTTCAATATGTTGGGCCTAATTTATGCTTTCACATCAGAATTGCCCAAAGTTGTCTATGAAATCAAGATTATCTTAAGGCAGTAGGAGCAAAAGATTACATATTTAAGTTGCTGAAAACAGACGCAACAGATATGTGTTGTTTTATACCTTAAATGCAACCGGGCTTGTTTATGATTGATTTCAGTGGATAAAGTATGTTAAGAAAACTACAGAGATCTTTATCTGAATAGTAAGCAGAGTCAATATGTTTCAGTGTGTCTGTCCCTCCTTTGTGTAGCATGAAGAATAAATAATCCCAATACACTGTATAGTATTAGATATTATGTGCGCCACATCAAAAGATGGCAGAAAGTGGAGTCTTTTTGTGTTTAGAAAACTACTCATATATGATGTTACATTGACAGTGCAACAAAACTTCATTGAAAGAAGTGTAATTTCATTACTTTTACCCTGTGCAACTTTGTGACTTGTAACCTAGTTCATTCTCTATAGGAATACTTCTTTCTTCGATGGCTGTATTTGTGTTTAGCATGCCTCTCCTGTCTCAGTGATCTATGACAGATATCTAAATCATCGGTGTAATTAATTAATTTATACAATTATTATGCAAAACCAGTTAGAATGAGGATGCAAGCTTCTGCAGCAGTAAATCTTTGTGTCTGTTAACCATTGGTGCACTGCAAAATGTAATGATTAGCAAGTGGAAAATTACAATAAAATCTTCCATCCGTCCATTCAAACATGCAACCAACCAACCCACCCTATAATGTAAGAATATATATGCATATATTTTCAGGGTCATAAATGACTCTCCCTTTTTAACCTTTTTAACCTTTACTAAGCTTGTTTTGTTGAATCTATGTGTTTTGTTTTTTTTTTCATTCTTTGCAGTCATCGAGTCAATAAACTGTTATCTTCTTATATAGGAGCTGTGAACGAACAATATCGTTGTATCTGTAACACTTAATGTTTTTTTTAAACACAAGTACGGCTTATTGCATATACGTGATGCATCCATGTAAAGTGCTACCTTCTACCTTCCTCTTTGTTAGAATAGATTTCAGACTGAACCAGTGCTTTGTTTTGCTGTTTCCTCTTGTGTGAATATTTGGACAGGTGTGTTGTGTGTACGCTTCTCATAACAAAACTAAATCAACTTAGTCACTGCACATTTTGTTCGAATTCTATTGAACCGCGTAACGCTGAGCTGAGATGGGCTGATGCCTTCTTTTGACAGCACGTCTCTGTAGCTTCAAACCCTAAACATTTAGCTATTATTATAAACTGACAGTTGGATGTGAGACACACACTGTGCCTTATTCCTACTGATTTGATAATGTACCGCATCCTGACAGCGCTGAGACAGATCAAACTGGACTGTGAGTTTTGGGATCTGCTAGATAAGAAGCTGCACACACAACTGCAGGGATTTACGCTATTACCCAGACTGCAGTTTGTCTCTTTTATCACGTCTCCACTGCGTTACAGCAGGAGGAAAGACACGACAGGGAGAACGAACTTGACTCTTCCGCAACACCGCCACAGCTGGCTAACTGCTGCTCGCTCGTCGCCCGTGTGTGTATGTGTGTGTTTATACATGTGTACAGCTCAGCAGGTACGTGCAGCAGATGTCCACAAACACACACACACACACACACACACACACACACACACTCGGTAAAGTAACAGCGTTACCACAGAAGACAGCAGCAGCCCGACAGGCTGAGTTAGTGACACTAAAGGTCCTCTCCCTGCGTGACCTCATCAGGTCACCATGGCGGTGATAAAGTGCTGAGTTGCGCACATGTGTACCGGTGCCAGCAGTTCACAACAACACCCCGAACACACCCTGTTAATGCCCCTTATCTACCACACACACACTCACGCACACACATGCACGCACAGCTGGGAGAGGATGGCAGAAGTGTGGAGGGTGATGAATGAAAGAGAAGCTTTCATTTCTGCCTGTGGGGCTTCATTGTTGCTTTAACCTTAAATCCAATTAATCTGGCTCTTTATCGCAAATGCCTCGTCTTCAAATAAGTCCTTGTGATTCAAAGATTTGTCTCTCCATCTCCTTCTCTCTCCTTCTCTCCTTTTTCATTACCATTCTGTCTCTGTTGAGAGTTCATGGCTGCTCTCCTTCCATACAAGAATTACACAAAGGACAAGTACTGTTTAATCCTATCGTAGCCCAGCCCTGAAGACATACCAGCTGGAGGCCTTTGTGTTTGTGCTTGTGCGTGTGTGTGGTAGATGACAGGTTATATAAACCTGTGTTACTAATGTGTGTTTCTTGCAAACGTGTGAAAATTGCTCATCAATAAGTCTCTTATGTGAGGTAGCTGTATGTGTGGAGGATGTGCATGGGGGTTGCCGTGGTTTTGGGGGGGGGGGGTTATGTGTAAGTGGTATTTGGGGCCCCTTCTCACAGAGACACACAGATATTCAAGTTCGAGTTGCATCGCCTTTTGTTTTCAGGAAGGCAGAGGAGGGGGACGAGGGTGCGGTGGGCGGCTGGATGGATGGATGGCTTGCTGGGACACTGTGCCCCCTGATTTTCCCAAAAATCCTCCCCCCTCACATCCACTACCTCCCCCATTTCAGCCACCCCACCCCAGCCAGTGTAGTGCCACTGTATTGTCTGCTGCAGGCGGGCCGCTTGTTGCTTGCCTTCTGTCCTGCTGTGCTGAGTGCCTGACAAAGGCGCTCTTTTAAATATGTAGACAATCCTAGATCACTTGCACACACACACACACACACACACACAAAGGTTTGTCCCAGCTTTCCTCTTTCGCTCCCTTGCCATTGGTTCTTCTGTGCTTCAACCTGGCCTGGGAATATTTCCTTTTTCATGGCAAATCAACAAGTCCCCGACATGAGAAGGAATACAGGAAGCTTTTCTCCCGTCAGTGCGCTATAAGCTCTGAATGAATGCGTGAATAGCGTTGCCGTCTCGTCAAGGCTAAAAGCTTGAATCCTGTTTGTTATGGAGCTTTCGTTTTACTGTACATTTAAACAGCTTCATTTTTATGCACAGGAAGAGAATCCGTTTTTTTTAATGGATTGAACATAAATACATGAATAATTTTTTTTACACTGCTACACAAAGCAAAAACATAACAGTCTGGTATTTGCATGCTATGGAGTTTTAAGACGTAAACATCTGTCTCGAGCTGAGTTTTAGAAGTTCCCAAGTTAAAGAATCCTTTTTTCTCTGTTAAACCTGCAGATGTCATTTTAGAGACAAACCAAGACACAATAGCCAAACATCAGGACGTTTCCACATGTCCACATGACACTCTTCTCTTTATCTCTTCCTCCCTCCTCCCTCCCTTGGTACGAGAGTCCTCCCTGGCAGCTTGGCAGAGTCCGCTCCCTCACGCAAACCAGCAGAGTGCAGGGGCCCGGGCCCCAGACAGGAGCCCAAGCTGGTCTCAGCCTCCCAACATGTTGAGCTGGCCCGCCTTGGGCACAGCCAAATGGTTCTGCAGCTGCCCCTTTGTCCCCCCTTCCTTAAGTAAACAAAGGACAGAAACAAATTAATGACCTACATTCACAGCAAACCTCGCACGGCCTCCTCATACAGAGAGAGAGAGAGAGAGAGAGCGCAGTTGTCTACAAGCAGATGTTCACTTACAACGCTGCAGATTGCAATTAATGATCACCAAGTAGTGCAGGAGCAAAGGAGAGGGTTAATGTATTTTCTGCCTCTGAAGATTTAAAGAAGGTATCTCAAAGAGACTTTTTTACATTGTCTCGATATCTCAACTGAGAAAAAAGTTTTTTTTTCTTTTAAAATGAAATGTCTCCTACTGTTTTTTGACAAGTTTTATAATAAAATAAATATATTCCAAATAATGGCCTGCCACTGTGAGTAACCTCACCTAGTAAAATAGCTGCAAAGTTGAAACATTGAACTTTCCTTGAAGTGGACGCCACACTGAAATCTTTTTAACACTTCTAAGTTTCTTAAACTGACATTAGGCATTCATCAGACAGGGGACAATGTCATAAAGATTAGGAGTGAGCTTATCACGTGAGTGTGCATTGGGGGCTTATCGAAGTGGCCATCTGTGGCCTAATGAACGCTGCTCCTTGGCCTCCGAGTGCAGGGGCTTTTAATGCATCTGTAAGAGCCGGTTTACTGAGCAGCAAGACATTAGCTAAAGCTGATTTCTTTACTGGAAACCTGTGCCTGAGAACCTTTAGGAGGAGGCTGTGTGCGTGTGGTGCAGGGGATTGGATCTCAACAAGCTGCTGCACATTTTCTTCTCAAATGCAGCCTACACTTCAGCCAGTGCTGCAGATATATATCAGGAGCTGTGTGAGTACACACACAGCGAGTGTGCAGGCCACCACGCTGTGTCCAGGCACGGCTCGCTGTAGAGCTTCTCAGACACACACACATGCACAGCTTCCACCCACATGACAAGTCATTGCAGAGCAGGATGCCAAGACCTCCCAACTGGCCCTCATGCAACCTGTAACTCTTGAGCGCGCACACAGAGTTAAATGTCGCTAATCTTCATTATTTTAATGGCAGCGAGGAAACTGTGACTTTTATGAGTAAAGTTAAACACAAAAGAGAAAAAAGCTTCACACACACATGGGTTGAATTTCAAGATTCTTATAATTTATTGCAGTTTGCACACAATTTAAAAATGTCAACAACAGCACACCAAAAAATTACAAAACTAAACACAATTAGAATTTACTCCCCTTGAGAGAAAAAAAAATCAACCCAACTATGATTGTCAAAGCTAAAATGACTAAATCTGAAAAAAGGAACATAAAAGAAAAGCAAAGGAAAAAAATTGTAATCTCAACAGGGAGTAAATAGATCTCAATTGAAATCTGCTTGTTTTTTCCCCCCCAGACAGTGATTGTCCTTTTTCAAAACAGACTCAGTCATTTCATGCCCTCTCCCCACCCTCCAACCCTTCATCTTCTTTACCATAAACTGTCTATGACATTTGATTTTTTTTTTTAATTTTATTTATTTTATACCTTACTTAAAAAAAAAAAAACCAATCTACCCCCTTTTGTTTTCAAGTAAGCACAGCAAAAAGATGGAGATGTCCAGTCGGGGTGGTTTACTTCACAGCGTCTTGAGTGGTTAACATCACTCCCGCCACTCCACCCCACACACTCACACTTTTAAAAATAAAATAACAGCCCGGACTACAGCAGTTTAAGGCGGTCAAGTAAAACCAGAGGAACAGAACAGGGAGGGAAAAAAATGGGAAAAAACCCCCCAGCAGTAATGATGAAAACAACAGCAGGATGGAGGGAGCCCATATGCAGAGACGCTGCCAGTGAAGAAATAACATTTCGGGACAAAAATGAGACGATGTGGTGCAAACTGCCGCAATGTCACCCACACTGTTGCATTGGCAGAGCCTGTAGGTGCCACCAGATGACGGGGCGGCATGTACATATACCCCACCCACCACATGCACATCTGCGGGGACACACACACTAACACACACACACATACATATTTGAGTGAGTGAGAGAGGGGGGGGGGGTAATGTGGAGTGTCAGTATCTTTCTGAAAAATGTTTTTGGATTGTATAAACGCTTGACCAATTATTTTGAAATTTCAATAAAAACGAGAAAAAAAGACGAAGAAACTGATGTAGCCCTGACCCAAACGCAACATTTACATACAAGAGTTTTCTAATCACATGATCAAAATAGATAAATTCAATAAATTCCAAGAATTTACACAAAATTTTCAACAGCCATTTCTCAATGCTTTACAGTATCAAATACATCACAGCATCAGAAATGTAATTTTATTTTTATTTTTTTAAATAAAGGCATCTTTTCAGCAAAAAATCTGATTTCATGTCTTTAAGCTTAAAAAGGTGCATTCAGGCATGCCAATTCTCTCCCATCGATCTCAAAGTAAGGATTATGCTTTAAAAGGAAACACACAAACAGACACGCACACACACACAGACGTGACATCCGCTGCACCTAATGTGAAATGCACACTGCACTGAGCTGGGCGAGTTTAACGGCCCCGCTCAGCTCAGCACAGCTCGGCTCAGCGTGAAGCAACAGTGTGGCAGAGATATCTGACCCTTCAACTTTCAGCAGGACAGCTCAGGTTCAGCCTCGCTCCTTCCTTACTCCCTCCCTCCGTATCCTTCACACTTCAGCCAAGCCACAATTTAATAAAAAATGTTTTAAAAAACTGCACTCAACAGACCTGAAACGAGAGCCCAAATCTGCAGAAATAATTAAGAAATGGCTCGACCGCGTTTAGAACTGGTGAGGACGGACACAAAAGTTATAGCAGTAGAGACATTTAACGCCTGAGGAGGAGCAAGAGGAGGAAGTGCTGGGTGGACGTAGATCTTCAGTAGGTTAAATTGACTGGTGCTAACCGAGTCACACGCTCGTAAACACACACGCGCACGCACGCATTAACACACACACGCGTGCAGCAGAAAGATCAGTGCATATAGACACAGGCTTAAAATGCTTCATCATATCGCTTCAACATCCGACGGAAACACATTCGGTAACGTTCTTCTAGGAGCCCAGCGAGTACAAAATATCCGACTTTTCACTGTCAAAAGTGTACGGTTCAAACATTCCCCCTCCCCGATGCAAAAACCACAACTTAAAGGTTTAAGACAAAATCAAATTTTCATGCATTTTTTTTTTCCATAGTCGTGAGAATAATATTCAGTTTTTCAACAGACCGCACCCTGGAGTAGTATTCACAAAGAAAAGAAAAGAAAAGAAAAAGGAAAGCCCGTTGTCAAATATTTGATCAATTACAATGTGTACAGTAATACAGCAAATTCACATTTTTATTTTAAAATATACAGGTTTGGACATCATGCAACAACAGCAGGTCCCATTACAAAAAAAAGTAACAAAATAATAATAATAATAATAATCATTAATTTAAAAAAATGCAAAGAATTAAAGTTTTTAAACTATATCAGAACAATATACAACAACCTTAAATTAAATACCTTTTCAACAAGAGATGTTTTAAAGACTGCCAGCTAGATTTAAGAAAAAAATTCTATCAATAACAATAATAATTAATAATTATTTGTAAAGGTCTTTTCATTTTTAGAAAATACTTCAAATTGACTGGAAGTGAAAAAAGGAGGCTGTGCATTGCATGAGTGCCATCAGTTTATCTGTCAGTCAGTCAGCTTTCCCCTGAACACACAACACCAAAGAGCTTAACAAGAGAAGCGGGGAGCGCTTCGCCAACGACACCTCCGTGCCAGTAGAAAATAAAATCAATACACACAAAACACACTCATACACACTCACGCACGTTAGGTGAAATTTTTGCCAGAGTAGTGCAGTACCACACACACACACACACTCGCGTGTGCGCACGCTAATTCAAACTGTGTGTGTGGTGGCGTCGACTTGCGGTGATCACAGTACCCGTTTAGTGTATTGTAATGCTTTTTCACTTCAGTGTGTTCGACCTGAACTCCTGCAGTGGTGTTTTGCTGTCTGTGGAACTGGGACCGATACGCTGGCCAGCATCGGAGTGTTGTGTCTGGGATGAAACACAAACAGAGTGAAAACTCTTCAAAAAGGCGAGACTTTCTCACTGGGACCCGTGTCCAGAGACGCAATTAAAACCACCAACAGGAGAGAACTTGCGCGAAATAAAAATGAGGATTCAGAATAAAATAGAATAAAACAAAAATTACCCCAAATAGGAACAAAAAGAAAAGAAAAACAACTCAGTAGTAACATTTTCATGTGCTATTAAAGTGCTATTGAATGAGATGTTGCAACAAACAAGAACGTGACTCACTTAAACCCCAAATATCAAACTCTGCCGCCTCCCTCTAACCTCCCCACGCCTCTCTGCCTTTCTTTCACTCTCCGTCTTTTTCCCTTTACCAAACCTAGAAGTCTGTTTCTACTTCCACAGTTCCTGGGAGCTGTCCTCGATCGCCCAATCCCTGACATTTGGGAGCGCCAGAGGTTCGCTCTTCACTGACAGCGAGTTGACCAGTTCGCAATGGAACTTTCGGATGTGTCGGTAGAGGTCCCCGGATTGCGTGAAGCGCCGCTCGCACCACTTGCAAGCATGCGGCTTCTCACGCGTGTGCACCACTGCGTGGCGGCTGAGGTTGTGTGAGTACTGGAAGCTCTTGCCGCAGGTGGTGCAGGTGTAGGGTTTTTCACCGGAGTGTGTCCGCTCGTGGCGCTTCAGCGTGTACATGCAGGAGAAGGTCTTGCTGCAGATGTTGCAGGTGGGCACGTTGACGTCTCCGGCGGGCTTGGCGCGGATGCCCTCCTGCTCCCTGAAGTGGGAGCTGAGGTGAAGCTGGAGGATGTGGGGTGAGGGGAAAACCTTGTTACACAGCGGGCACATGAAGATCTGTGTGTGTTGAGCCGACAGCATGTTGGAGACGTAAGGCAGCAGCGAGCTATCCATGCTGGCCGCCTCAGCCTGAGCGCGCTCGTTTTCGCCCCCCAGGATGTCCTCATCGTCTGCTGTGGCTGAAGGCTTCTCCTCCCGCTCCAGCTCTGAGGCCAGGGAGGCTTCTCGCAGAGCGGACAGGTGTGCTTCCAGGCCGAGCCTCCGCTGGGCCGACAAGGGCCCTCCGACCCCGTGGTGGGCCAGGCCCCCGTTGGTGTTAGGAACCGTGGCCTTGGTGAGGCCGCTATGCTCCATGTCATAGTCCCCACCTCCCAGTTCCTCTTCCTCATCTGAAGCCACGCCCCTTTCTACCTTTACCCTAACAGCCAATGGGCTTTGGAGGCTGTCTGGTGTAGCTGCTCCGCTGAAAAAGGATTGGTGGTGGTTAGTGTGGTTGCTACCTGCAATTGGCTTGACTGACAGGTCCAGGACGCAGTCAGCTGCATCATTTGACACCCTCCTACCCCTGTGGCCCCCACGAGAGCTCACGGAGCGGTGGGACCTCTGGGAGAGAGATCCAGTGGAGCTGGTGGGGCTGCCGGCCGGAGAAAGGAGCTTTCCTCCCTCTCCCAGGCCTTCCCCTGTTTGCGTCTCCGCCTCACCCTGCCCTGGACTGGTTGTAGCCATAGCTGGTGTCCCTGGTCTGTCTGCAGACGGCAGCCTCAGCCACAGCGGCCCTCCCTCTGCCTTTCCCTCCTCCTCTTCATCGCTGTGCAGCAGGTCGGCAGTAGCAGGCCGGCCTGTGGAACCGTCTGATAGACTATCGGCTTTATCGGAGCAGCTGGACCCACCGTCATCCTCTCTGCGCGTGCTGTCTGCCTCCGCTGTGGCCTTCTGCTTCAAACGTTTCTTACACACCTTGACAATGTCATACATGTGCAAGTAGCTGGCTGCTGCCAGCACATCCTCCACGGGAAGGTCCTGGAACTGCAGTTTGCCCTCGTACATGAACTCCAGGAGCAGGGAAAAGGCCGGAGCTGTGACAATGTCACTGTTGAGGTGCACCACGTCTCTTTTGTCCAGCTGGTCCTTGTAGAAAAGGTGAAAGTACATGCTGCAGGAGGCCAACACAGCACGATGGGCACGGAACTGGGCATCGCCCACCAGCACCGTGGAGTCACACAGGAAGCCCTGATGCCGCTGTTCGCTCAGACACTGGAGTAAATGTCTGCTGTGGTCTGGGAACTCCATCCTGCCGTCCTCATAACCTGAAGCCACACACACAGACACAGAGTCAAAGTTAATTACATCTCATAAAGTATCAAAGATGTCTTTCATTTTAAACCTACAGTTTTTATTTTTTTGTTATTTTAATGATTTCATTTAGGGGGTATAATAAAAAAAACAACCTTTCCATTAGCATAAATATGCAAAATATAAAGAATTAAAAGGTAAACAAGAAGCAACCAAGATTACATGAAATGAGGAGCAATAGAAAACTATGGAATCTAAAAAGGTGGAAAACAAGTTAAAAATGGAAGCTAAACAGAGAGACCATGATTTAGTTTTTATCACCACTAAGAGGTTTCTTTTAACGCCACAATTTCTGTGAACAAAATTTGTATTAAATCTGGTAAAAAACACAAAAAGATTAAAAATTAAGAAACACAAGGACAGAGAGAATCAGTAAAAAAACATATCTGATATAACGACGCTGACAACAAAACAAGAAAAAGACAAGAAAACACGAAAGGCACAAACAGGAAGAGTAAGACATGAAATAATAATTTTAAAACACATAAAAAGTTAACTAAAAGAAGCCATGACCTACGCACAACCCGGATTTTTTTACTCCTCATCCCAACATCGCCAGAAACAATTCTCGTAAAGTCGTGCACGCATTCCTTCATACAACAAACCAAATGTTCATTTTCTGCTCCAATTGCTTGCTTAATTTAAAATAAATAAAAAGTAGACAAGAAAAATAGAAAGAAAATACAATTTATGGTTTCATTTAAGAAAAACCACTAACTCAGTTTATACCAAGACAAAGACTCAATCTCAGGTAAACCACCAGCGACCGATTCTTCTACTCGGTCTCTACGCTCTCACTCTCTGTATCTCTCCAACTCCTCTGCCTGCACTCCTGGATTGTCGCTGCTCCTACGCTGGTTATTTTTATTAACCCACTTTGGCCTGGCCTGGCACAGCCCTTTTAGGTAACCGGCTTTCAGCTGCACACACTGTCCTCACATATAAAACACAACACACACACACTTAGTACCAGCCTACCTACCAACCACCTCCACAGGCTAAGTCGAGCAGCAAAACTGGCCAATTGAAACAGCACTGTCAAAAACAAAACAGCTTGTCCCTTGTTTAACCTGCGAGCTTCGGCTTTAGGTGTGAGATTAGACGTGGAGGGAAAAAAAGGGAGGAAATTTGCATCAATGCTCTGCAGGTGTTCTTAGAGAAGATTTGCTGGAAATTATCGAATTAATAAAATTAATTACCAACTAATTGTGCAAAAAACCTTTGATTCCAGAAGACAATAAGAAAAAAGAAATGTGTAAAAGGTCCCACCTGTTAGCCAAGTCGATTTGTCCTGCCTGAGAAAATACATTGGTCCCGCTCTGCACTGTGTTAACCAAAGCAGTTAAATCACCTCATTTGAATGAAGCTAAACCAAGAATGTCAGTGTGTTAGACTGTGTGTGTGTCCGTGTGATGTGCATGTGTGTGTGTGCTCGCCCTCCGGCTCGTTCAGACTGCTTTTAATGAGGGGGACTTACAGGGACAAGGGTGTACCACCTCCCACCTCCCCCCCACCCCACCGTCCAGCCAAACCCCTCTACCACCTCCTCCTTCCACACACACACACACACACTCGCACACACATATAAACCAGCCGTCACTCATGCACTCCTTCCCATCTGAATCTTACAAGAAAAACCCTGCACATCCGCCCCATAGTAGAAACTGCCCTCTTCCTCAACCCCCTCCACCCACCACCACCCAGAAGAGAAGATTTACAATACAATCACTGTAAGTGCCCTGCTCGTCACAGCATCAATCCTAATCCTTAAAGATGGCTAAAAATAAAGACGACGGTGGCGACGGTGGGGAGGGAGCCGCCGGCGGAGGCTCAGGAGGGCAGCAGCCCAGTCACCCAGCCCACCCGGCCCCGGCCAGCCAGCTCAGGCAGGGGTCTGAGAGAGACACACACAGAGGGGCAGGCAGGGAGGGAGAGGGTGAGGGAGAGGCTGGGACGGCCGGGGAGGGAGGCTTACCCACATCTGATCCAGCTGACGGGGGCCATATGGCAGCTGCTAGCCAGATAAAGAGATTAAGACTAGGAGGGAGTGCGATTACAGCTGTCTAGCCAATTCAGGCAGCTCAAATCTGCAACTTCTAAATTAGTCTCCTCTACTCCAGCCGACAGGAGGGGGAAAATGGGTAGAGCGGACCGCACATGCTTTCAAGTAATTTTTACAGCGAGCTAGAATTAACAGGAAAAATGTAAAGTAGATAATACAGATTAAATAACTGCTCAATTTATTCTAGGGTTTTTTAAGCCTATTTATTAGCTAAAATATGTGTTTATTGTCTTCTCTTAAAATTTCTAAATACTACATTTCAAAGGAGACTTACTTTTATGATTTATGATCACGATTAAACTGCAAAAAACTGCACTTCCCTTTCAATTAACAAGTGTCCCGACAAAACGTCTGACAGCTCAAACAGGAAGCAGCAGCTTAAGTTTTAAATGCACCCCTCTCGACTGCAAGCTAAAAACAAGCAGACTGCTCCCGGGCTGCAATTACCCCTCAGACAGGCAGCACCGGCTACCTTTGCCGTTTACTTCTGAAGCACTCGCCAGCAGTTTCACGCAGTTCTCACACTGGTTTGACACACCGCAGATCCCCCACAACAAAACAAAACTCCACCATCCCGGACTCTCCTACTGTAAACGCACGCACACACATACACACACAAAACGATACCTGCAGCAGTATGCATCAACTTGATTAACTCCACTGTAGCAGAATAGCCGGGCTCTCTGGCTGGGAATGGCTGTGTATCGCCCTCTCCCTCTCTCTCTTTCTTTCTTGCTCTTTCTCTTGCTCGCTCGCTCTCTCTGAATCAATGAGTGGGTAGAAGAGGAGAGAAGAAGAAGAGGGAGGCAGGCAGGCAGGCAAGCAAAAAAAAAAAAAAAACACGCTGTTCAAACTGCGAGGGACAGATGCAAAGTGGAGGAGATGTTGGAGGGGGAACGAGATACCACCTCCCTCCTCCTCTTCCTCCTCCTCCTCCTAACTGGCGCTGATCAGCAGCCACAAACACACACACACACAGCGTGCGCACACTGCACACACACACACACAGCACTGACTCTCCCAGGCTGCCGCTGAGACTCACAATAAAGGACTGGGGAGGGGTGGAGGCAGTGGAGGGATGGAGGAGGAGGAGGTGGGGTGGATGGCAGCCTGTCAGCTGCTCTGACATCATCCTCAGATGGAGATGCTACCTCCAGCTGTGCTCTTTCTACAGCCATATGCTGCCTCCTCTACACTCCTGCCACCAGACTCCTCTTTCATTCTACCAACACCGCACAACTTTGTCTCTCTTTCTCCCCCTCCTTTTTTTCTCTCTCCGGGAAATAAAACACAAGTCGGATAAAATATTCTGGGATTTGGTGTTTGGAGTTTACACATCAAAATCACTAAGCTGCAACTGCCACCAAAACTATTAAGGAAATGCAAAGTTTACGCACTAAAAACACACACACAAATAACTTTTCTTTTACCTGGCGTCTAAAATCATTTGAAATGCACTTCTCTGTCCTTCTCCTTCTGTCTTTTTCTCCTTCCAGTTACCATAAACAAAAGCCAACACGGCACATTTGCAACTGACAGACGCACGCAGCTGATATTGTTTTCCACTCTTTTACGGTTCAGCGCCGCTGCCTCGTCTTGTATTCACTCATTCATCCGCTCATTCATCCATCCATCCATATATCCATGTATCCAGCAACCACCACCCCCTACACACCACCAACACCACTGCCCGGACCCTTCGGACGACTCACTGGGTGACAAAAATGAGCCGAAAGAGTCCAGTGAGGGCAAAACAAAAGGTGTGCAGGGTGTTTAATAGCCGGGGAGAAACTTATTACACTTATTATAACGGCTGTATTTCGCTTTCGTTTTGGGCAAACTTTCTGTAACGTTTACAACTCTGCAACTTTTATTTTCTATTTTATTTTGGCTGTAAATAAAGTTGTTTTTTTTTTAAATAAAATAATAGCAACACCGCCCACTGAGTTTCCACAATAAAATGCGATCACAACTACACACAAATGAAATAAATTACATTAATATTATTTTTTCTTTGTTTCATAATCACCTATTTCAACATTTTGTGAGTTAATTAGAAATATTTGCCGTGTAATCTCCTGTAATGAAAAATTTCACTGTGTCAATAAAACAGAAATAAAGTGCGGGAAACATCACATTAATCAACTTAAACTTCTAATTAACTTCACCACCGGAGTTCTTTTAATTACACGGTTTGGAAGTCGCTTTAAAAAAAAATCAATTTCACCTCACTTTGACGCGTTTTTATCACCTCTAAAGTGCTATCAAATTTAGGAGAAAGTCTGCTGGAGTTTGTTTTAATTTAAGACTCAATTTTCAAGCTGCCTGCCCACGACGGTCCGGGAGAAAATTAGCATAAAAGTCCAACTCCTGCTACCGCTTACAGGCTGTTCAGAGACAAGTCTCCGAGCGAGAAAAGGAGTATTGTAATTAATTTCTTACCAGAAGACACAACAAACACAGAAAAACAAGGAGAGACACACACGGAGACATACTGACCCACGCAGCTAGCTATAGCCCGATCGCGGCTAACAAAAGTAAGGCGGACGGGCTGCAATATTGAGCTATTTACAGTTGTTCGGGAGGCCCAGGTGCTATGACAACAGCCCCTAAAACACCGCGGAGGGACGGCTAACATAGCAACTATTAGTGCGTGGAGACAACACAGTCATGCTAAGGAAGGTTTAGCTACTTTTTCCCCTCCGTAACCCACCCTCTCTCTCTCTCTCCTGAGCCTCCTTTAATCGGACTCCGGTATTAGAAGCAGCACTTACAGACAAGAAGGTCCACCGTCTTCCCCGCTTCCTCCGTCAAAATCCCCTCTTTTTTCCTTCGGAGACAAAACTAGATTGACTTTGGACTAATTTCCATAACAGGCTGCCGAGGCGAGCAGGCGCAGGGACGGGGAGTCTAGCACTCTGCGGCGGCCAGATGTTTCCGAGCTGTTGCTGCTCAACTCGGGCTGGGGAAGGAGGCGAGTTGACTGGCACGGCACGGAAGCCAATGGTGCCGGCGAGGAGGAAAGTGAAGGCAAATTGGAAGCGGCCCTCTGACAGAGGAGAGGGAGGGATATGTCTTCTTCTCCCGTCGGCGTAGGTTGACACCAGGCAACAACAACAGCAGCAGCACACACACAGTGAGAAGGCAGGAAACAAGAAGCTGGGCCAAACCAACTGGTTCTGCGAGTCAGTGAGGCGGACTGGCGCAGCGGAGAGCGAGGGAGAGTGGAGAGCGGCGCAGTGCGCTCTGGGTACTGTAGTCAAACCTGGAGCGAGAGGTGTCGTGGGGGGGGGGGGGGGGGGGTAGGAGGCAGGGAGGGAGGGAGGCTAAGGGGGTGGAGCTGATATGAGCAGGTGCACCACCTTGACAGGAAGTAAAAACATGTGGTTGGGTTTTCCAGTGGTGCTTGATAATGCTTAAGACACAGGCATAAAGCCAGCTGCACCACTTCCAGAGGTGGACATGTATTATGTATGATGACCAGATGAAGATGTGATAAATGATTTATATTGCGTAGTAGTTGTAAGCAAATGCGAGCATTTATATTAATGTGTTTGTTAATGCACCTCTGATAAACATTTTCAAGTGTTACAAACAATTTATTACGTATTTACGTAGTTGATAGATAATTAGGAAGATGTAAAGTCAACAAACCTACCTTGCTCACTTACCTTACTTCATTTTAATGCCACCTTGTTTTAAAAGTGTGTGCTGTCCATCCAGTTAAAAATTACATTTTTTGTTCAATCAATAAAAAAAGGGGGGATGCAGTTCTCTTTGCCCGATGAAGGGATGCGGAGAAGTTCATCTACTAGTCAGATAAGTGTCCTCGGGCAAGATACTCCACTCCAAGTGATGGATAGAAAAATACTGTATGGTGTGTGTGAATGGGTGATTGTAGCTTGTAGTAAAAAGTAAAGAGGTTGTGTGTCTGCTTCAGAGTTTGTTTCTTCAACACACAGTTAACCTTGATCACTCAGATAGATAGACAGATAGACACAGTTTAACTTTCACGTTTTCATAATGCACCTTTGGACAAAAACATGCCCCCATCCCTATAAAGGAAGTGATGTTGGCATCCCCTTGTTAATGTTGCCTGTATGTTTTATTTGGCCCCCAAACCAAAACGCCTTGGTCAAACCATGAAGGTATTTTGTGTGCCTCAATGGCTGCTGCAGCAAAGAGGCGCCTACCTGCTAATATAAACCAAACCTGTTTTGACTTGCCGAGGTAGGAAAAGAACACAGTGTTAATGATGGCTCGGCTGGCCTGTAGGTGCATCAGAAAGCCATGACAGTAGATCAGAATCCACAAAATTGAGAATACAGCTATTGATAATACCGCTGTCATTTGCCTATAAAGTGTCTCCTGTGGCAAATCCTCAAACCTTTTCCAGGTGTGGCTCTGATGCAGTAGTAGTATGTGGGTTTTATTCAAAACATTTCAGAGCCCATGTTCATTATAATGCATCTGAGACATGTTATCAGGCCCAGTGTTATTTGTTAGAAGGAACAATCTACGCTTTACTACTTTCATAATAATATCAAAATTGCAGTGTATGACTAGGGTGATTCTTCAAAGCACAAAGAATAAAACTGATTAACATTTTATCTGCAGTTAACTGTTACAAAGGCCTTAAAGGCATTTTTATTTAATGTGTTTTTATTATTCATTAAGTGACTAAATAGACAGACAGCTCTGAGAGCCACAGTTAACAGTAAAATGATAGTTTGCTTTACTTTTTTGACATGTTATGAACTAAACAGCAATTTATCTTCTGCTTAAACACAATAAAAATATTAATAACTAATAAAATAATTGTAAGAGTCACATCTGTGCACTATGAGCTTGTCCAATACCAAGAATTTCTTAAAATCTTAAACTTGTCTTTCCTCTGTATTTGAACTAATCCAAAGACATGTTAACATATTTGAGGAAACTGTCTCCTTAACAGAGGCTATGATGATTTTTGGAGTGAGAAAAACTAATGTGCCTCTGTTGCTGTTCATGCTTATAGCACGGTTAAAACCTATAATAAAGTGTGGCTGCCTAAGCTGTGTGAGTCAGAAGAACAAATCCAAAATGTCTGCAAGGTGTAGTTAAAATGTTTGTTTTGTCTCCACCAGAAATCACTCTTACAGGCGTCAATCGGAGTCTGAAATGAAAGGAGGAAGAAGGAAATTCTTTTCTGAAATGACTAATACAGGCCCAGCAGTGACCTTGGATACAAAAGGGTGAATAAAAGTAACAGGTTCCTGTGCTGGCTGACAGGTCTTAACTGCCCATATCTTTCCCGGGTGACACATGAGTTGTCTTGGACTTCTCTTTCACGGGAGACCTGTGACTTGCTCTGTCCTGCTGAAGTAACATCAAGGCTTCTGGTGGCAGGGCCTGTCTAACCTGTAAGTGGCAGTTTACAATAAACAGGCTGTTGCACATTTTTACACCGGACTGGTTTGTTCCACCAGTAACGGGCGAGCAGAAATCAAGCTGATGTTCTTTTTTTTGGTTTGTTTTAATTTTGTTGTTTTTTTTATCAGTCTTTGTTATGGATGCCTTTAGCGGTACGAAATGCTTCACAGATAATGAGGTTGCACGTTTCCTACGTGACAACTGAGAGAAGAGAGCACTGAATCTAGGACACGGCGCAACATCAGCAGCAATATATCTTCCTGTCCAGATAAAGGGACACGACTTCACAGATTTCAAAATAAGGATGTTCAGAGACTTAAAGCTTAGAGTGACACACAAGATGAATTTATTTACTACCCCACTTACCACAAATTATATGCTTACAACATATTTTTCAACTTCTCACAGATGTGGGTCACTGGGACAAAAACCTTTATTGAATGTGTGTCTGTGAGAGTCTCTATGTGAAAAAGTTTGGGGCAGCTCTGCTTGGTGCGTCTGAGGGCCTATTTGCATCTCGTGAACCTGTCCCAGTAAACTAATTGGCGTCACTAATAGATGGCAGGATGAACCGCAGCCCTGTATGGTAATGAATTCACACGATCTGGTGTCATAGCTGAAGGACTTGTTAAAATGCAAATGAATGATGACCCTGTTATGTGTCTATCAATTTAGGGATCCATGTTACCAGCGCATTACAATGAGCCCCTTGTTCATGCACGAAAATACGCAGTTCAACGAGGGGGCCTGTGCAGGAAATTGGACTGAAGGACAGGCTTTTAAAAACTGTTGGCTAATTTGTGCAATAAAACTTATGGCAGTCAAAGCATTTTAGATGTAACCATATTTAATATACGCTGCCATTTAGAGTTTCTCTTTTTCACTTTGGATGTATTGGAAAG
This sequence comes from Neolamprologus multifasciatus, assembly GCF_963576455.1. Classification (NCBI taxonomy): domain Eukaryota; kingdom Metazoa; phylum Chordata; class Actinopteri; order Cichliformes; family Cichlidae; genus Neolamprologus; species Neolamprologus multifasciatus. Next base: position 24,437,924 of record NC_140451.1, read on the forward strand.
CTCACCTCTCCGGAAGTGTCTTTTGTAGCTTCTGTATATGACGACTGTAAAGAGAAAGATAGCCTTGGATGTACTGAAATCTGTTCTCCAGAGACTCCTGTGCAATTTTCTAAACTACTTTCACCTTTCCCGTGTTCCCTCCTCTGATCCACATATTGTTTTGCCACTGACAGATGCCAGAATACAGCCAAGTGTGTGAACATGTGAGCCAAGAAAGCAGAGCTAGACTGATGTTTGAAATTATCTGCACTACTGTTTCATCCTCCTTACAGCTGAAAGACAAAGCAGACGGCAGGCAGAAGGGAGAAACATGCAAGAACCAGTATGCATAGCAGAGCTTATCATCTGTAGCAGAAGTTTTGTTTAGGTCTAGTTCTCCTTTTTTTTCTGCTTAAAACTCAGAGGACATTAAGAAAGAACAAAACAAAACATCTACGAATAGTCTCGTATATTTATGTTGCAGCACTCAGACCTTTCTCACATTTCTGTTGTCTGTTACGACAATGACAACAATGCTAAGAGTTGTTTCCTTTAAACATGAATCATGCACAATGCTTCTAGGAAAACATATAGAGCCAGACTAATTACAGCATGTGTTTCGCTTCCGAATAAATGCAGCATTGTCCTGAGTAAGTGTTATAATTTCTGCCTCTGGAGGTCGCTGTAGATCCCATATTTTACAAACCAGTTCACTTTCTGTCCAGTAGAATTGACTTCAACTTATCTTTGCTTGTTTTACATTTTGATTAAAATTATTCTGATAAAGGGCATACATGCAAGAAAGGTACTAGACTACATATCTGCACATGTTTAAGCTCTTAAATAAGGCTAGAATATAAAAAAATTACTTCAAAGAACGATTGGAAGTGTTATATATCTCCTTCAGATTTAAGCACGCTTTCTTTATGCTTCTCTGGCTTGTAGTTGTGTTCCCAGTGCTTATTTTTCTCTGTTCACTCTTTTTTACTGTCTTTTAAAAGAGAGTGATTGATGCTACTATTTATCTTTTTGTTGGAATAGATAGTCCTGAGCACAGCTTTTTTTTTTTTTTAAAGCAAAGAAAAAGCATTTTGTGCATCTGGCAGATGAAGTAAATCACTGGAAACCTCTGGCCATACCTTAGATATTAGGACTGCAAGCTTCAAATCTTCTGGCTTTCGCTGCCAGCATTAATTATATTTTGCTTGTTAAGGGGTTTTCATATTCAAAGTTTTTTTTTAAACATGGATGGCTGTTTGAAAGCACCTCTAAAGGTTATTCTTTCAACAGTCCTCATTTCCCCCCATGAAATGCAAAAATAAATGACTTCTCAGGGTGCTCAACTGAAGATATATTTATTTACAATTAAATCCATCTAGTCATCCATCCATTTTCTGCCACTTATCTGGGTCTTGGTAGCTGGGGCAGCAGCAATGCAGAAATGCCCAGACTCCCCTCTCTGGCCACCTCCTCCAGCTCTTCTTGGGGGACACTGTGGTGTTCCCAAGCCCTCTGAAAGACATTATGTCTCCAACATGTCCTGGGTCTGTCCCTGGGTCTTCTCCCAGCTGGCCTAAAAACCTCACCTAGAAGGTGTCCAGGTGGCATCAGATGCCTGAACCACATCAACTGGCTCATTTCAGTGTGCAAGAGAAGCGACTCTAAGATCTGAGCTCTAAATCCGATCTCATTGTATAATTTATGTATCCTGCGCTGTGATTAATACTGCTTTCTATGTTCCCGCTCTCATCAGTTTGCTGTGATTCTTACATTTAAGTTCATGACAAATTTGGCGATAAAGATCTTAAAGCTTATTTGCACGTCTTATAAGTTGCCCTGAATGAACATGAACTAAATGTTCCAAGCAGAAAAAAAAAAGTTCATTTGCAGAGATATCCCGTCTGGTAGATGGTTCAGCTTAGTTTCGAAGCAGCAGGGGGCTGAAATAATGAAATAAACCCATTAAAAGCAACACACAAGGGCAGCAGAGTACGCAGCAGCCAGGATCATTATCTCACTTCCTTTGACAATTGTTTGGGAATCTTTATTGATATAAGTAAAGAGCATAAATTAGTGTACCACCTGTATTTTCTCATAAAGTCTCAGCCTGTGTTAGGGACACTCCTTATCCATCAATCCTTGAGCTTCCCAAACCTGCAGCAGGCAGCAGCCCTCCACAGTATGTCCCACAGCTTCCTTAATTATGCCCATAATGGAGGTATGCAAGAGGGGAGACACTCAGGGAGATACTGGCTGGCTGTCAGACGAAGATGAAGGGAAGGAAAGGGGGTGCAGACAGATGTTTGAATCCCAGCCCTGGGGCAGATGAGATTAATCCATCCTCCAAGGCAGAGACAGCAAAAGAGAAATAGAGAACGTAATGGAAGCAATTTCTATTAGTTCAATTGGCTGCCCTCTTTCCTCCATGCATACCAGGCATCCTGATCCACCATTTTTTCTTCTTGCAGAAGTGTGCAGCGCATCCATTCTATATCACTGGACTATATGAGAAAAAGGAAGCCTGTTATTGGTGAAATAACAGGCTCATACCTCCTGTTCAGCTGAGATTAATCATGTGAATACAGCAGGATGTGGCCCAGGATTTATGCAGGTCCCTAGATTTTCTACAAATGCGTGGCATTACGAGACATAAATGTGAACATCCTCTCCTGAACACCTGAGCTCAAGCTAAAAAGCCAACACAAACTTTCTGTCAGTGTCAAAACCTCCAGGAAGAACAAACTTTGTTTCAGCTGACAGTGGGAGGAAATCCATCCATATAGTTTAATGATTTGATCATCTGGTTCAATGTGGCTGCTGTTGTAGGCGGTTTGGAATGCAGCCATTTTGACTGAGTGTAAAATATTCATGAACTATCAATGGTCGCCCATCTGACTGGCTGGGGAACAGCTGCTGGGTCTCTGTGCCTCTAGAGGTGCAGCATCTGTCCATTTAAGGAAAGTGAATTTGTGTTTGTGTGAGTGGATTCTAGCGTTCGCACGTGTGTTCCTGAGCATGCGTGTGCGTACAAGAGCACATTTTCTCATGCACGAGAGTGTGTGTGTATTTGTGCGTGCGTGTGTCTCAGTGGGACCAGACATCAGGAGAAACAACTGTGTATTTAACTTGCTCATCTCCAGATGGTGGAGGATCATTAGACATGATCAAAAAGCGAGTCTCAGTTTTATCAGGATCTGTACTTGTCAATCAAGTGTCGCTCTCATATATGCACAAGGAGAGCGGTGCTGCTGTGCGCGTGTGATGTGTTAAAGGGAATTTTATACATCTGATGTCTGTGCCATTCTATACATATCTGGCTCAGCAAACATCAGCATATCACAGCTATGCAACGTGGGTGTGTGTGTGTGTGTGTGTGTGTGCGTGTGTGTGTGTGTGTGTGAGACAGAGAGAGACTCACACCCATTTGTGTGAAGCTCGCAGAGAACTGTGGAGCTTTGGCTGAGCCTGTATGATGGACATCTGGAAGCTAAATTGGTTAAGTGCGCCTCCAAGCCAACAGCCAGCCGGCCGTCCCCTTGCTGAACTAAGAGAGAGTTGTGCGTGTGTATGTGTGTGTGCACTGGGGGTGGTGGGCTTCTGTGGTGGGGGACTCTACATCTGGCCAGCTGCCTTGCCACAGACAAAAACCCCTGCTGGACATTTAAGGGCTTTTACCTTCCAAATTCATACTGCAAACGAAATCAAATTAATTTTGTTCACTCAGGCAAACTGCTGCGTTTGAGACCGTAAAGAAGCATCACGTTTGGCTCCGATCGCCACACCGCTCTCCACTGTTACACAGAGCTGTGTTATACAGCCTCTAATCCAGCCTGTTTAATATCTCGTGTTTTTAGGGAAGAATTTTATTAATTTGTTCAACTTCTTTATAGGAATTATAGAAAATTTCAGGTCACTGTTTTCAGTAGTTTTCTCAAAAAAGTATCCTTCCCCCCCCCCCCCCCCCCCCCCCCCCCGGCATTCTTCTTCGAGGGACCATTTTAAAATTCCATCAGCCAGAAGCTAGGTCCTTCAGTTTTTTAGGGTAAATATCTGGTCTCATAGCTCTACGAGTCATCGTGGCCCCTCAATCCTGGAGCCAGGACTTTGAGTTTTAAGAGCTCATGATTGCTTTTGGTTCTAAGAGTGGTTCTTCTTTGAGTTTTTGTTCTTTGTTCCTTTTTAAATGTAGGTTGTTTGCATTTTTTACATTCTTATATCTCCCCAGTGGCCCTTAGCTATAGTTAGGCTCCTTTGAGCCTTTCATTGTAGCTAATCCTTTGTTCTTTGTGTGTCTAATTAATGGACACACAAAGGTCTAATACCTGGTTGACTAGTTGCAGAGTTGTTGCTTTAATTTGAGCTCCTTGTTTAATTATGTCTTATTCTGTGGAACCAGCTCCCAGTTTTGATTCGGGAGACGGACACCCTCTCTACTTTCAAGGTTAGGCTTCAGCTGACCTTGAATCCTCCCTTAGTTACCCTGCAATAGGCCTAATCTGCTGGCGGATGCTGTTTCTTCTTCACTCACTATGTGCTTACAAGCCACTCTGCATTTAATCATTAGTTATTATTAATCTCTGGCTCTCTTCCACATTGTCTTTTTTGTCCTGTCTTCCTCCACTCACACACACCCTGTCACTGCTTCTCCCTGAGGCTGATTCTGTCTGAGGTTTCTTCCTGTTTAAAGGGAGTTTTTCCTTCACGCTGTTGCCAAGTGCTCGTTCATAGGGGGTCATTTGTTTTGTTGGCATTTTTCTCTGTATTGTTGTAGGGTTTTTAGTGTGCAATATAAATCACCTTGAGGTGGCTGCTGTTGTGATTTGATGCTTTATAAATGAAACTGAATTGAATTCCTGTTTTGTTTTGGTAGCTCTTTGATCTTCTGTATCTTGTCTCGCTTTCTGATCTTCCCCTGCTCATTGTCTTGATTGTTTTCAGCTGTGTGTAGTCTCCACCTATTTCTATTGTGTGTATATTGTCTCAATTGTCTCAGTCTTCCTTTGTTCTTTGTTGTGTTGTCCACATACAGAGCCATGAAAATGTATTTGCCCCTTCCTGATTTATTGTTCTTTTTGCATATTTGTCACACTTACATGTTTCAGATCAAACACAATCAAACAAAGTTTAATATTAACCTTTTTCCCCTTAATAAATGAAATCACATTTAGAAGCTGCATTTTGTATTTACTTGGGATACCTTTGTCAAAAATTTAAATAGTTCCTTGGTTTCATAGCTGTGTGCTTCCTAGCTACGTATTCTCTATGTTCATGAATTTATATCCCTGGTTTGGACTTTGCAATATTCTGGAGTCTTTCTGGATTAAACGATCACTTTGTGTTTGACTTTTGTTTCTTCCATCCTGCTGTTGGGACCACAAAATTAATTTACATTCAGCAGTTGAATTTGACACTATGAATATGGACTGTCAGGAGTGTAACTCAGGTTAACAGTAGAATGATGGATGCTTGCGTTCCCTAAAATATTTGGATGTCCGATCTCTGATGGCATATTTGGAGGCTTGTATAAACACTTTTGCAGGTAGGAGACTGGTGTTTATTTATAGCTTCTTATGCACAAGGCACATAATATTATTTAACAGTCCAGCTGACAGGGTTCACAGATGTTTTGAATATCGAAAAGAACATATTCATTATTCTCCAATCTTTCCACAGTGCATTTGAATTTGTATTCCCCATGTCTGACAATATGTACTATATTGACGGAGAGGATGGGGAACAGGACCCTCCCTAAAACTGCGCACTTAAATCTTCTTCCCACCTGCTTCCCATGTTAAAAGCCTGTTAGAGTCTATTGCCATGTAAGCAGTAACCTCCAACCAACTCTAGCTACAATGCACAGCATTGTTAATACTGACTGGTTACATCTATTCAGTCAACCATGAACTCCTCTGTCTTCCAAAGCATTGAGAGGAAAATATGAGACCATATGTTCAACAGGTAAAGGTTGGATGAAATTGAATCAGCAGGACAATGAGAGCTAGCATAGCAGCAAATCTCAACAAGTATGGCTGAAAAGGAAAAGAATCAAGGTGCTGCAACGGCTCAGTCAAAGCCCATAACTCACCGTGATTGAGATGCTGTGTAGTGACTTTAAGTGAATAAACAAATGCCTGTAAACTGCAATGAACTGAAGCCATGTTGCAAGAAAGAAAGTGCCAAAATTCCTAAACAACAATGAAAAAACAACAACAAAGTCATACATAAAATGATTACTTCAAGTTATTCTTGCTAAAGGTGGTTCTACAAGTTATTGGGTCATGAGTTGTTCTTTCTTTTTCACATGACTGTAGGTTATATCAGTTCATTTATTTCAGTTCCTGGGGAGAGCATTCATTCATATGCCAAATTTTATGATAAGCAATCAAGCATAATCAGATTATTTCACTTCAAATCTGGAAAAAAAAATGGACCAATTTTCACGTCAATCCAATTACTGCTGAAATATTCAATCTGGGGGGAAAAATGACCGAGTGCCAAAGTGAGTGAGATTTTTATCCCTCCATCAGTGCTGCTAGTGTGGCAGCCTCTTTTATGACCTCACATGATTGTAATTTTTCATTATTATTATTATTACACAATAAAAATGCTGTACCAATGTGTGCATGAATAACTGAGTGTGTCTTGAGTGTTCAATAAAACTAGAAAATTGCTCTATAAATGCAGTTCATCCTATAGTAACAAGAAATACAAGCCAGTCACAGGTCTAAAGAGAGTTGAAGAGGGTAAACTAACAGGCAGAGCCTGTGAGGTGGACTCACAATGAGTAGTAGTAATGAAAATGCGACCAAGTACACACATCTGCCACCCTTCATTAGATTAATGCCCAGGAAAGTGTGCTTAACCTGTACTTTACTAAAGCACTGATAATCACTGTAGAGTGTCCTGGGGTTTTATGCTTTGGGCATTTCAGTGCTGTATAGACAAAAGGCTATAAAAACATTTTCTAAAGCATAATTAATAATGAGCAGCAGATGAGTTTGTTGATTATTTTTATATGTTTTAATTACTTTTAAAGCTCTAAAGAGAGTCTTTGAGAGCCAGGTATGGAGCTGGTCAGACTTGCTGCAGCTGCTATCTGTTCAGGCAGAATTCACATACAAATACACTGAGGGAGAGGGAGAAACACTAACATGGACAGAGCTTTAAATAAATACAGACACAGCAGATGCAGCCGAGCCCAGGCCAAGAGTGCAAGAGCAGCAGTGTGATCTCCTCAAATCTTTATTCTAAGATTTCAGAGATCATGTTGAAATGAAACGAGTTACTGTAGCCTCTGTCTGCCGGTCTGCTTGCCTGCCTGTCTGTCTCTCTTCAGTCCAGATGTCAGAAGAACTAGCCAACAGCTGCGGCAGGAAATGAGCCCCCAGGCAGTGAAAAGGCTAATACACTTCCACACGGCAAAGAGAGACCAAAACAAAACATGTGCACACACACACAGAAAAAACTGTGCAGGAATGATGCAAAAGCGTTACTCGTCTCTTTCTTTGCATATCAGTTTGCTTTGTACCTGAAATCCATGTTGCTGCACATGCGCATATGACCGCTATAACCAGTTCAGTTCTTTGCCTGTGAAAGTATTCGTGCGCCTTTCATTTTTCTCCAGCATTCATCAGTTTTGCGTAAAGTGTGTGTGGATAGGGGTGATGGCGTGCCAGCCTGCCAGCCTGCCTGCCACAGCGCCAGCCCCCGAGCCAGCGGGAACATTTGCCTTGTGGCTCCAATTCCCAGGAATGCCTAACCTGCGCCAGCTGTTGAGAACATGTTACCTGTGCCAACAATGCGCCGGCTCTGCCCACCACATCACCTGCCATTCTGTCTCCATCTGGGCGCGAGATTGGATTTGCGTGCGTATTGTTTGTTAGCGGATTACTGTGCCTTTAACTCACCACATCTGTATTTGTATTTCCAGCTGTGTGCATGAATGCAAAGCCTTTTTTTGTGTGTAGCATGCACTGTGCCAATGTGTATAAGCAGCGATGTTGCTAATGTTGTGTGCACTGCATGTGTACATACCAGCTCTGATGTGTGTGTGTGTGTGTGTGTGTTTGTGTGTGTGTGTGTGTGTGTGTGTGTGTGTGTGTGTGTGTGTGTGTGTGTGTGTGTGTGTGTGTGTGTGTGTGTGCTGGGCCTCCCTTGCCTGCATCTGGAGCAGCATTGAAGAGGCTTTCCAACAAGGCCAATGGCAGCCAGCCTGCCAAACAGCCCAGATGTTAGTTCTGTAAGCCTTGGGCTAAATGGAGGGAGCCACACTCTCATTATTCAGGACTAGTAAATTGCAGAGAAAGAGAGACCACATAAAAGGATAAAAGAACTGGAAGATGAATCAGATGAAAGGGATATTATTTGATACCATGTGCCTGTTCACCTTTCTCACACAAGAATTTAAACATAAATTAATCAGACTATGTCACTTTAATGGATTTTTGCTCAGTGTTGGTGTAACCTAAAACCTCTGGCCCCTGGAAGGCATGAAATTGATATCAACTTCAGTTTTCTTATTTCAATCGGATATATACTTTCACCGGCCATTTCATTAGGTATGCCTGTTGTTCATTAATGCAAATAATTAATCAGCACATGGCAGCAACTCAATGCACTTAGGCAATTAGACATGGTCAAGACGACCTGCCAAAGTTTAAACCGAGCAGCAGAGTGAGAAAGGAAGGTGATCTAAGTGACCTTTAATGGTTGGTGGTACTTGGATTTTCACAACTATGTAGCGTTTACATAAAATGATCTGCCTTTCTTTGATGCCAGAGGTCAGAGGTGAATGGACATACTGCTTTGAGCTGATGGGAAGGCCTTTGTTACAACCAAGGTTGTGCATAGGTTGTGCAACACACCAAACCTTGATGTAGATGGGCTACAACAGCAGAAGACCACACTGGGTGCTACTAACAATGGTAAAGATTCTTTCCAAAAGTGCCTGGATCTAGATCAACTAAGAAGTTAGTTACTGTCCTACCTGTGGTCAGGTTTTTAAGCAAATTCTTCCAAATATTTTTTTCTTAGTAATCCGGCAAACAAACAAACAGGCAAAACAAATCATTCAAAAACTCCTTGGCAGCAGTAATATACTACAACCATTCTTAAAGTGAATGATTACATTTTCTAAAAAAGTGGATTTTAAATCTGCAGCATTCAGTTCACTTATGGGTTCATCAATCTATAAAAAGCACAATACAAAAACAAAAAAACAAAAATAGGGATAAAAGTTTTTCTATGTATTCATTTGTTTTGAGTCACCTTTTTAAGACCCAGCACTCAATCTCTTTTATCCTAGTTTTAGCCTTAACAAGCTACTAACGGTAATATCTGCCTGTTGATCCACTAAACGCTTCACTCTTTTCACTACCTTAAGTTTGATGGACAAGCTGTGTACAGTTAGTGATCAATAACCTTTTAAAAGTATGACTGAAAATGCCACAAATCTGAGAGATTTGTTTCAGCAATGACAGAGAAATAACAGAGAACGTCAGGATTCTTTGTTAAGTCTGTTTTTTCACATTGCACACTCATTTCATTTCATTAAGGTTCTTGATATGACCATATATAAATTACCATGAAAAATGATGGCATCACATAATCCAGCCTGGTGACCTTTAATTGCGTTACTTTGAGGTCACCCTCTGTCCTATCTAATCACCAAATCCAGTGTTTTCCAAACCACCTAAAGCCAATATCTCTCCATAAACAAGAAGAACATGTTGTGTTTTTTTAAATAAAAACACAACATGTTCCATCAAACAGTGGGACACAATTAGCTTCATCATCTGGAGGGTGTGTAACTGTGATGCTGAAGCAGATTTACGTGTGTGTACGTTTGTGTCTGTGCGTGTGTCGCCACAGAGGTGACATCCATGAGGCTGCTTTAGCTCTGTTTGTGAGATCCATGTGTGCGGACTTCCAGAGGGCTTATAGAAAGGGCCCCCCCATATGGTGAGCACACACTGTGGTAACAGGATGCAGCCCTCCCCTGTGTGCGACCTCCAGCCAGCCATCACACACTGACTGAGTAAACAACAACTGGACATGGAGTTATGATGTTGTATTTGCTGGCATATTTTTGGATGGGATATTATCTCCTAAATCTGTCATGAAAGTGAATTACCTTGGTCGTATGTCAGTATTTATACTGAAGTGATATCCTAAAATCTGTTTATCCTTTTTAAAAACATTGTTTTTGTCAACAAATTCTAACACATTTCACAGGAGTGTTTATGAGTAACGGCTGTCAGATGTTACTGATGCGGCAGAGCTAGTGTGAAATGGATTCGCAATGTTAAAAATGTAATGGGTTTTATGGTAACCTTATTAGAAAATAAATGAAAATAAATTGAATTGATCGTATCTGCCCCACATTCATGTGCGTCTTCTTATCAAACACGGCTTAGGCCACATTTGGGAAATGCAAATTGCTGAGAGAGAAATGTAACTGAGAGACATCTCCTCCCTTGACAGATATCCTTCTCACATCTCTCGCTCTTCCTGCACACAGATGTTACGCAGCAGTTTGTTCAGAGAAGGAGAAGATGATTCCTCCTGTGCTTCCCCAAGGAGTGTGTAGCCTGGGGAAAATCACATTTACACATAAAGTATTCATGTGTGTCTGTGAGCAAGTGTGAGGAGGAGACTAAAGAGAAAAGAAGACAGAGAGAAAGAAAGTGTCATGCAAAGGAAATAACTGAGGCACAGACCAGAAATAGGAAGTGGCAGGATTGGAAACTGAGGGGCCCTTGGGGGCCATCAGAAGCTTTGGAAATGCGTGTGTGTGCTCTGTCCTCTGGCTGTGCTCAAACTGTGTGTGTTTTTGATGTTGATCTCACCCAGTTGTTGGAAAGCCAAACACAGTCTGTGCACCCAGATGCTGACAGATGTGCCGTGCACAGCCTAACATCCTCTGAAACTCACGTGCACAATGACACACACACATACACACACACAGCGGAGACAGTAACCCACATCCTTCCTGTAGGCCCATTAGAAACAGTCCTTCTGGCTTTCGTGAGGGATTCAACAAACACTCCAATATTTCCTAAAACCAATCTTAGCTCCAGCGGTGTGCTGCTGTGCTCTTGAGGGACAAGGTGTCCACTCTGCTGTTCCAGATGTTCTATAACAAACGAAAACACACAGAATTTGTCTCATGCAGATGTGTTTACATCATAGTCGGCAATTTCAGGGAGAGGCAGGGAGACAGACAGGCAAATAGCCGGAGCTAATGCAGCTCTCCCTAGTGGTCTGGGGCGGCTCCTGCACACATGCAGCTGTGCACATGCAGAGAGGATGTTGAGATGGATGGTTTGGAATGGTGGGACATTTAGCTGTCATCTCTCACAGGCTGGGCTAGGTGGGGTAGCAACGTTTTAGTGTCTCAGCTGTTGTTTTTCATCCAGTCCTATCATTTCCCATCCTGTCTGATCCTACTTATCATGTCACATCCTGACCTTTCTATCCTATTTGGCAAATACCCTTTAGATACTCGCTTTTGTTGTGTATTGAAAATGAATGAATTGTATTAATTTATTAATTTAGTTTTTTAGGTGGTTAGGTTATTGTGTTTTCAAACACAACACTGTTAAGTACATAATTTGTTGGATAAAGGCACAATTTTTAGAGTTTTACCTCTGTAAATCTCCATAGTGGATTTCTACTCAAACATATAAGATGTGATTGAAGCACACACTTTTAACTTTAATTCAAGGGTCTTAATGAAAGACTGCATGAACTGTTTTGGTATTACATCATTTTTTATACAGAGTCTAGAGACAGAATGTCATTAAAGTAAATTAAACCACATTCAAACACATTGTAAACACATTTTTATGCTTATATTGGACTGTCATAATTGAAAATAGGCCATTTTTTATAAGGACTACTGAAAGAAGATGTCAGTGATTGCATAAATCCAAGGATGAAACTTGGATTTAACATCCATGAACTGATTCCCTGAAGGACCACAGAAGGACATTCGGATTATTTTAACACATTTTCTTCAGAAAGTCAATCTAAAGCCTCCTTTTTTTCCTCATTTAAATTTAAACTATGCTCAATTAATTCAATTTAGTTCAATTCAATTAAATTTTATTTACATAGTGCCAAATCTTGACAACAGTCACCTCAAGGCACTTTAGATTGCCACAATAAAACAGAGAAAACTCCATGAGCAAGCATTTGGGGAAAGTGAGAAGGAAAAACTCCCTTCTAACAGGAAGAAACTTTGGCAGAACCAAGCTCAGGGAGGTGCAGCCATCTATTGGGACCAGTTGGCATATTTATGATGAAATGACACAAAATATCCTGTTTTTCCCAATCTTGAAGAGGTAAAGAACCCTTTGAATTATTCCCGGACAGACCACAAAAGGTAATGACTTCAAACAGCCAAACAAATAAATAGACAAATTATTCACTTATTCATCTTAAAAGTCATAAACCTGCTTCATCGGGACTGTTTTGTTGTTTGAAAAAATGTCTTTCTTGCTAAATGATGCAAAACCATAATTGTAGCATGAAATTCTGTGACAAAACCCTCAAATACAGAAATATCTTAGATGTAAAGTAATTGTTGCCACAAAACTACACTTTTAGGCATGCTTTTAGCCATCCATGTTGTAGTAAATTTGTGTTGGAAATATAATAAACTATTTATAAAGAACAACCACAGAATTATTTTCTATATTTTCTATATTATATTTTACAATGTCAATGCAGCTGGGAGCATTTCATTTCTAAAGGTTTATAAGAGTATGTGTTTAGCCATATGTCAAGGTCACACCTCAGGAATGGCAGTGTTCCTGCTCCTCCATTGCCTCAACGTGAGCAAAATCTATTTTGATGGCACCCAGTAAAGCTCCAGCATGCAGCTGGAAGAGCAACAAGAGTAGTGTGTGTGTGTGTGTGTGTGTGTGTGTGTGTGTGTGTGTGTGTGTGTGTGTGTGTGTGTGTGTGTGTGTGTGTGTGTGTGTGTGTGTGTGTGTGTGTGACATAGGGATTTCATTTGTATGTACATGTCACAGAGTCCAGAGCTCGGAGATGTTTGATGACGGTAGAATGAGGTTTCTGGCTGCCCTCACTGTCGCATGCGGATAACATCTGTCTACAAACACATCCTGTTCACTCACTCATTTCTCATGATGACAAATAATAAAAGACAACGTAAAGTGAACAAAACACCTTTGCTAAGTCCTGTCGGCTTGTCCAGCTGTCCTGCAAAATAAACAGCCCCTTCCTGAAATGTGCAGTCTCATTCTTAGAGTCACTTCCAAGAGCTTATGACGTTAGTGCTGGCCGTCAGAGCAAACCTAAGCAGTATATCAAGAGGCTTTGCTTTGTGGCTCAGCTCTCTCTTTATCACCATGGCGCAAAAATGATTCCTACATTACTGCAGCAGCTGCTGCTAAGCAGCGGTCAATCACATAATTACTTTTACCCTCACTCATAAATAATCTGCTGTCACATGCTGTCAGAGATACAGGAATTACAACTTGCTGACGTAGAAGCTGCTCATGAATCTCATCATGGTGGGAGGTTCACAAAAAAACTGATTCACAAGGTTGAACTGGGAGAGCTTTCTGTCATGGACATGTTTTCTTATTATTATTTACATAACAAAAGCAGCAGTTCACAGTTCAGTTCAGGATATTAGCTAAAAGCCTACTAGCCATTTGGCTGGTTGGCGGGTTTTAAACGTAGAAAAGCCAAATGGCTGCTCTCTGGGACTTCCAGTGTTAAAAGGACGCGATGTATAGGTACAATGTAGGAAGCCTGCTGTAAATTCTGCACTAGTGGCGATCGTGGCTCAAGAGTTGGGAGTTCGCCTTGTAATTGGAAGGTTGCCAGTTCGAGCCCCGGCTTGGACAGTCTTGGTCGTTGTGTCCTTGGGCAAGACACTTCACCCGTTGCCTACTGGTGGTGGTCAGAGGGCCCGGTGGCGCCAGTGTCCGGCAGCCTCGCCTCTGTCAGTGCGCCCCAGGGTGGCTGTGGCTACAATGTAGCTGCCATCACCAGTGTGTGAATGGGTGGATGACTGGATATGTAGAGCGCTTTGGGGTCCTTAGAGACTAGTAAAGCGCTATATAAATACAGCCCATTTACCATTTTACCATTTACTAATTTAGTGGCAGCTGGATGCTGGAAAGTTACAGCAAAAATATCCTGTATCCTGTAATTGCATTTACTGTAATTTGCGGTAAATTTGAATGGCCACCTTGTGCTGAGTGGCAGTTAACTGTTAAAGTGACATCTTTTCTCTGTTATCCTTTTGCTGCAAGGATGGTTAAAAGTTGAATTTTAAAAGAAGACTCTGCTATTGGTCAGTTTTTCCCATGCAGGTTTTACTTCTGTAAAATGGAATTACAGTAGTGAACCAATATTTTCCCATAATCCTTTGCCATTTACAGTAAATTACTGTATAAACCTACTATACTATCTTACTGTTGGCATTACAGTATAATACTGTAAAAATTACAGAAACTGGTTACAGTATATGAATAAAACCAATTTATAACAGAGATTTATAACAATATAATCTTATTTCTTATTCAGGGTGTGGAAATAACAATATAAAAAATCTGTTTTCTCACAGACTCTAATATTCTGACACATTTCTGGGTCACTCTTTACCTTAAACTGTCTTAAAACATTACAGTTTTCATCAGACTTGGATGCCTCAATCAGCCAACGCATCTCCTTGACAATCATAATGTGGAAAGATTGGAAGTTGCAAATTAAACGTTAATAAAGAGGTTCTATCATTGTTATTACTACTCTTGTAAAGTTAATCAAAATCTGTTTCCACTCTTCTGGCCCCCAGCTTTTCATTTTAGAGTAGCAGCTGCACACTGCTGCACAACCTGAAAAACCAGGCTGCTCCAAACAAGGGGATGGATGTGTGTATGGAAGGTAGTGTGGGGGTAGAGGACAATCTGTGTGTTTGTGTGTGAGTGTGTGTGCATGATGAAGGGCCAGGGGACGGGGCGTTTACAGGGAGAGTTCAACCTGTCTGCACGTGAGCAGAAGGTATCCACAAACACACATACAAATGCATATGCGAGCAAGTGTGTGAACATGTGATAAAACACTGGATAACACATAAGGAGGCAAGCAAGCGAGCACATATAAGCAACTACACACTGATACACACAAAACCAAAGTGCCTTCTCATTTGCACACAGGGTGTAAGTTGGACACTCCATTTGCAGAAGTGAAATGTTTTGATCACATACTGGGTATAGACAAAATAATAGGAACAGTTTACCATGTGGTGCAATCAAATGCAATAACCCTGCAACAAATGAAAGCCTTTCACAGCTACAGCTGTGGGGTAATGTGGCTGTAATGTTCAGTTTGCTGACTCTGTGTCAAGCGGGTGGAGATTAAATGTGACTGAAACTTGGATAGTTTGTGGAGTTGCATTGATCTCCTTGTATTTTGGCCACACTTTGAACAGCAGTATGAACGGCATTCATGTGACAATTTCAGAGTAGTGGACCATCTAAATTAGTGATTTAATGCAAATATTCACAAAATTATATCACTGAGATGAACATCAGTGAATGCATAACAGCCAAATATTCCACGTTGGGGTTTTTTTTTTTCTTCCAGAAGCAGCAGCAACATAAAACATACAACAGCAACAAAAATTTTGTTTACGAGCTGAAGTTTATATCTGGTCATCTGGTAATTCGCAGACTACATTTCACACCTGAGTGCAGAATAGGTGACCCAGAACAGAGGAGAACAGAGCACAGCAGAGCCATGCTGGACCATACTGGCTCCCAAGCTGTCCTGCTGTACAGCACACCTTCAACACCGTGGCTGCAGCTGCTCTGTCCTGTCTCATGTGTGCATACATTTATGTGCATGTGTGTGTGTATGTATCCCCTGCACATTGACCTCAGCTGTCCCTACCTCTATGCAGGTCTCCCGGGCAAGGCTGACCTCTCTCCTGAAGCCACTTCAAAGAGACCAGGGATGGGCTGTAGGTGCACAGGGTGCTGAGCCGGCCAGCACGGCTGCTTCCCTGGGCTTTGGGAGCTGGGGCTGGAGTTAAGGTAGGAGGGAGTGTTGCAGAAGGTGAAGGGAGTCACAGTGGCAGGCGAGCAGAGACAGGAGGTAAGGGAATGGGATTAGGGATGTTATGATCGTCAAAAGCTGGAAGTTTAGACTTGTGTTTGTTTGCTTTTCAACCTGGGCAGGCTTTCTGTGCTCTGGTGTAACTTATAGGAGTATGTGCATGCGTGTGTTATTCACTCAGCAGCACATCCCCTCACCCGAAAGGGAGTCATATGTTCAGCTTGGTAAGAAGCGACGGCTAGGGGACCTGGGGGCCACTGTTACATTGGACTCCCAGTGGAAAAAAAAAGATTACAAGACAAACACACCCATATTAAGAGATGGGTGAAATAACAGAACATCTGATATAATCACGGAATCTAGTTTAACAGACATAAATGCATTTTTAAAGTTTATAAGTAAAAAAAAAATTGGGGGAAAAAAGGAAATAACAAAAAAGATTGGATTGAGATGTTAATACTATAGAACAACTGCTGGTGAAAAACCTTATTTATAGATTCTTCACGACAACTGTTCAAATATGTGCCTGGACACCTGCTTACTGTTGGCCCAAGGACCACCACTTTGGTCCACTTTAAAAGAACTTTTCGCATCTTTGTGAATTTTATGTACAGTATGGATTACACGCATACAGGTTATGTATGTATTTCTACATTAACCATATAAATGAAGTGTGAAAACCTGCCACGTG
Source organism: Neolamprologus multifasciatus (assembly GCF_963576455.1). NCBI lineage: Eukaryota > Metazoa > Chordata > Actinopteri > Cichliformes > Cichlidae > Neolamprologus > Neolamprologus multifasciatus. The sequence goes on from NC_140451.1 coordinate 24,454,689, forward strand.
CAAGACTCAAACTTTGGTTTCTGGTGTGAGCAGCAAAATCCAACCTTTTAAAAGTGAAAACAATAATTTTAAACACAACAACACAAATTGGTGTATATGATACTGACCAGATTCAAAAGAAATTTTGTCCAGGCACACATAAACTAAGGCTGTGAAACTGTGTTGTTTGCTGTTCTTTGTACAGCAGGTTTATTCAGTCGGTACATTTCTCCAGAGCATTTTCAAAAAATTTAAATGTGATTCTACTGGGACATTTAAAACACAATGGATTTCAGTCATGTGCTAAGATTCACAGACTTGTCGGACTCTTTAGAAAGGGCGACATTACAATGACAGGCAGCTGGATACCCTAGTCAAAGAAAAGCAGCAAAGGACGACATCCTTTCAAGCCACTATGTTGGTCAGCTGAAAAACTATTATGTTATTATGTATGTTCTCCCTGCGCCTGTGGGTATGAATGGCACATCTGCTTGGGGTGTATCCCACCTCTTGACCAATGTCAGCGGGGATAGGTTTCATTGAGGGATGCTGATCGTGAGGCAGTTATTATCATAATGGAGCAGTTTTTAGGAACTATATTGTCATTTCATCTGTGGGTGCACCAGTTTTCATCCAGTCAAGCAAACACTGGATGGATTACCATAAAACGCTGTACAGACATACTCCTCGAGCACCGACAGCTGAAAAGGATTTCAGTTTAACCTTGATGGACTGATACAGCATTTAGTGCAGATATTCGTGTTTCCCAGGGGCAGTGTATCTTTACTCTTCCTCTTTTTTTGGTCTCAGGAATTTTTGACAGGTATTTTGTTCCTGTAGAAAACAGGAAGCAGGAAACAGGAAGCAAACTGATATGTAATTATATGTAACACCAGCTACAGGTTGAGACATCTGTCACCTTGCATTCTTCTGTTAGATCATCATTATTTTTATTTTATTTTTTATTTAGTGTGTGACTTTCACGAGCTGTCTTTGAAAGATTAGCCAACCTTTTAGTTAGCTAGTATCTTTTCTTGGGAGCGCAAAAACCTTAGTGAAACACAAATACACACAAAAGCAAGATGGACAACGACAAACACACAAAGATTAACGGATGGTGGAATGAAGTTTATTTCACCTCTACTTTCTCTCTGTCTCTCTCTGTCTCTCTCTCTTTTTTAAAATTTGTGGACATGTGCATGTAGCCTTCTGAGGTTTTTTTTTTTTTTTAGTAAAAAGTAAAAAATTAATAGTAGACATTCATCTAACTCAAAGGGAATGGCAAAGAAGTTGCTGATCTCTTCTTTTTTATATGTTGTGCTAAAAACTAGAAAAGTACTGCTTCTTTCAGACTCTCTCTCTATATATGAATATTTAACACTACGTATATATGAATATACGTAATGTTTTTTTGTTTTTTACTCCTCTAATGTAGTTGTATTATTGGAGGGCTAATATTTTCGAAGTTGCTTACTGACTCTAAGTTATTTGTAGGTTTGTGCGTGTGTGTGTGTGTGTGTCAGTCACAGGGGCACGTCTGGCCACAGCAACAGTAACAGAAGGGCTCCCCTGTGTTGCATTTTTCCTTTTCAAGCTGTCTCTTTACCCCCACCTCAGTTATTCGACCTCCACACCACACACACACACACACACAACAAACACACACACACAACAAACACACACACACCTTCCTTTTGCTGCTGGTTGCTACCCATACTCCCCCTCGTGCACACAGGGCTGTGAGCAAAAGGCCAGCTGATGGCAATACGTGTATGTGTGTTAAGGGAGGCCAGAACAGTAAACACTTATATTATGTGACACGCTAGGTCCACCTGTGTCTGCACTCTGTGCCCAGCCATGGTCCCATACCTAAACCCTCTGCTGCTGAAGCTCCATGCTCCACACAGATGATGATAACAGAGGCCAAAAAGCCAACAAATGAAAATTCTAGTTTTAATATAAGGACATGTCTTTCTAAGATGTTATCAAAAGCATAAGAATCATTTGTCTGTATCAACTCTTGAATGACCAAACTGACGCTAGGATGCCCTAATTCAATATTGGCTGTAACAAAATTAAAGAACCATAATAGGACAGCTGACCCTGTTGGCTTGAAACAAACTGCACAGGAATTCAAAAAATGTGTTGCATAAACAATCTGAGCCTTATATGTGCACTGAACATTCTGGTTTACACTAGACTGATCAGCTGTTGTGTAGAGATTTCAGTCATATGCTGTGCAGCTGTCTGATCCTTCCGGGCTGTAAACAGCATTTGGAAAATGGCAGTGTGAAGAGGATGCATGGATCGTTGACCTCACAGGTTGGCTCATTGTTCTGACACTGTGTCTTTGAAATAGAAATAGAAATAAAAAACAAAGAAAAATCTATTAAAACATTTCTAATGATACAACATTTCAATGTAACACAACCACCCAGTGAATTCTCCTGTCTTTTGTTTGTTTATTCCAAGACTGATCTTAAAGATGACAAAAAGTTTAACTGAAATCCAGATTGCCTTGTAGGAGTAAGTGGTTTCCAAGATTTATCTGTTTGCATACAACAGCGTGTCTTAAACTGGTATCTCTCTTTTTATAAGAACAGATCAAGGGTTTTCTAACTTTTCAAGATTTAAAGATGTTGTAGGCTTTCTTCAAGCAACAGTAGGAATATCATTTATCCATCCATCCACCTTGGGGGCCATGTCGCAAGTCTATTGTAGGTCTAATAGAGATAAACAACTAGTCACGCATATATTCACACTTACGACCTATTTAGGGTCACATTGATCACAGCATTGATGTGATTCATTGTTCATTTTTCTAAGCAAATTTTGGGTTTCTGTGTTCTGACTTTTAGACCTCTTCATGGACAAGCACCAGCTTACATCGGCAAATGTCCCCAACGGGTGCCTGAGGATCTTGTGATCATGGCGTATTTGTTGTGCACCACACCAGTCTGAAAACTCAGTGGTCTCTTTCAAGAAGCAACTAAAAACTTATCTTTTCGGACTTGCTTTTGGTTAACTCCCTTTTTTCTCATTTTTTAATACTCTGGAATTTTTTTGTGAAACACTGTTATCTTTGTCTGGAAAGGTGCTATATAAACAATGTTTTACTTACCCACAAATAAACCAAACATGCATGTCCTTGAAGTGTGGGAGGAGTGGGAGGAGAGAACACATGCAGGTGTAGGAAAATCTCTTCTCCAAATACAGTAAGATCATAACTGTAAATAATAAATCAGTAATGGTTTCCATATCAGTAACACTTAGCTCCACTGATTTTAGAATGGGTCACCCCGTAACAGCTGGGATAGACTCCAGTCCAAATGTGACCCTGAACTGGATAAGGTAAAGAAAATGGATGGATCATTTGTGGACATTTGGTGAAGCTAACATTTTGGCAGTATTGTTAGTGATTGGTTGCTTATTCACACAGACAGCAGTTACAAAATGGGGCATTATTATTAATATGAGTCATATTTTTGGATGTAGCTGAAATTAATTGAAAAATAAAGAACAGCCAGGAAGGTATTTTGGTACATGGTGTTAATGATCATAAGTATAAATACAACTGACAAAAGTACATTTTCAGTCAGTGGCAATAACATCTAATGGGATTTTTTTGTAATATGACATTAAATTGTAACATTAAGGTGACATTTGGGCTGAAGGGTTTGTGTGGGTTAATATGGGACATATTACAAATGGTGAGAGTCAATATGAAACTGTGATATACTTCAGCAAAAGATAAAGAAACTGGTTTGTATCAGTCTTGTGATGAATAAATATAATGTTGGGTGTTTTTTGTTTGTTTGTTTGTTTTTACTTTAATTCATACCTTCTTATGCACCTAAGTGGAGGTTAGATGTTGTTTTTCTGGTCTAACTGATAACATTTGTACATTAGTGAATTCCCTTTTTCTGTTGCAATACCTGTTGAAATTTCTAACTGTTATTTCAGTTGCCTTTCTGTTTGGTAATCATCTTTGGGTTTCGCCAAGGATCCATTCACAGATCAGGCCTTTTGAGCCACAAGTTTCTTGTGAGATGTGTCCAGTTTCGCAAGGGACAAGGGATACAAAACAGAGAGACCTGTTTCCACGGATTTTCATCTGATCACTGTGTAATTTGGAATATCTCAGCATTTTCTCCCTGTTCCCCTTCCTTAAGAATTAGTTCTTGGATTGGCTGGAGGGCCAGATGTATCTCTCAGGTTCTTGCTGGATTTTCTTTCCTTAAGGACATGACTTTCACATACTCTTCATCTGCTGTAGGTTGTTTTTCAGGCCCGCCACTTCTTTTTGTGCCTTCCACTTGTTGAGTTTGCTTAGTCTTTTAAGGAGACACTACACACCATGTCAAAATATGCCAGGTTTTCAGCTAATAGTTCTTTCAAAATCTCTTGTTGGTGGAAAAATTTAATTTTATGCGTTTCAAATAGGCAGCAGCAGGCTGCTAGTCACAAAGCACTTGCAGATGTAATGTAAAATTGTTTGCTCATTGTCTGTTATGTAGACAACACTAATGCATCACTTGATTTAGGTTATGTGTTTAAGTTTGAATGATTCAATAAGTCAGTGTTAAGTGGCTTGACAAACAAATAAACAAAAATAAAAAGGAAAATTCTGGAGGAGTATTGCTACTGTCACAAGCACAGAAGCAATCTTTTCCACCTAGCATTGTTATTATTGTTAACTAAAAACTAAAACTAGATGTGAAAAAAGCATTTTAGTTATTTTTTAAAAATTAAAACGAGACTTTTCAAAAAAAAAAAATAGAAAGACAATTGATTTTGTGAAGTTGGAAAACTAAATAAAATTAATTTAATGGACATGTTTTTTGAGATGTTTACTGAGATTTTGGATGACTGCAAGTGTGTGAGTCAAATGTTTTCAAAAAATTAATGATTTTCCAAAATCTGTATGTGCTCAATACTGTAAGAACATTAATGAAGAACGGTAACAACTTGTAATATAGCCCATAACTAAGGGCATAATTCCCCTGTAATTAAAAGGAATTTCAATGTATTTTATTTTAAATTACAATGTAATTCTATTTGCATTCACATACTTAGAAGAATTTGGTAAGAAATCAGATTTTTACAGGAAATATAGAATTAATACTGTGAATTTTAAGTATAGTATAAGTAAAATTGTGTGTAATATCATACATACGTAAATATTGAGGAAAAACAGAAAAAATCTGGTTTATTATTAATATACTTAATGTATACTTAATATAAGGATGTTTTGGGGCACAAGTTGTATTATAAAGTGATTTAATCTTTTCTCATCTTTATTTGTTTTACATCTTTATTAACTATTTATTATGTATGTCTGTGAAGGTTCTCAGTCATCCAGGTCATCGTAGTCAAAGGAGCTTGCAAAGAAAAGCGTCTGAACTTCTTTAAGTTACTTGAAGACGTTTCACCTCTCATCCGAGAAGCTTCTTCAGTTCTAAGGTCAAATGGTGGGGAGTCCCAGATATAAACCTAGTGGGAGTATCCCCCCACAGAGGGACAAAAGGACCCTATGATGATCCTCTAATCGCCAAACTCAGGAGGGCTTTCTCCAAGCATGACATCCTGGTGCGTTTCAGACCCAGCAACACGCTCAGACAAAAACTGGTTCACCCGAAAGACAAAACTCCAAAACACAAACTTAACAATGTGGTGTATGCTGTACAGTGTAGCGAGGAGTGCCAAGACCTCTACATTGGAGAGACCAAACAGCCACTTCACAGGCGCATGGCACAACACAAAAGAGCCACCTCCACAGGACAAGACTCAGCAGTCAATCTGCATCTTAAGGATAAAGGACACTCTTTCGAGGATGCCAATGTTCACATTTTGGACAGAGAGGACAGATGGTTTGAAAGAGGAGTGAAAGAAGCCATCTATGTCCACTGTGAGCGACCATCTTTGAACAAGGGCGGTGGTTTACGACACCAACTCTCTGCCATCTATAATTCAGTTTTGAGTTCCCTCCCCAGACGCCTTAACGCCCACTCACATCCTGGGCCATCTGACCTCAGGAAATCGCGTGATAAGGTGGGGCCAGGTTTCAAAATGAGCTCACCTGAAACTCTGGCTGATTGGGACTCACACCCAGTTTCACACCTTGGCTCAGGTGATTAGAGGATCCTCAGGGGGTCCTTTCGTCCCTCTGTGGGGGGATACTCCCACTGGGTTTATACAGTGGGGCAAAAAAGTATTTAGTCAGCCACCGATTGTGCAAGTTCCCCCACTTAAAATGATGACAGAGGTCAGTAATTTGCACCAGAGGTACACTTCAACTGTGAGAGACAGAATGTGAAAAAAAAATCCATGAATTCACATGGTAGGATTTTTAAAGAATTTATTCGTAAATCAGGGTGGAAAATAAGTATTTGGTCAATAACAAAAATACAACTCAATACTTTGTAACATAACCTTTGTTGCCAATAACAGAGGTCAAACGTTTACTATAGGTCTTTACCAGGTTTGCACACACAGTAGCTGGTATTTTGGCCCATTCCTCCATGCAGATCTTCTCAAGAGCAGTGATGTTTTGGGGCTGTCGCCGAGCAACACGGACTTTCAACTCCCGCCACAGATTTTCTATGGGGTTGAGGTCTGGAGACTGGCTAGGCCACTCCAGGACTTTCAAATGCTTCTTACGGAGCCACTCCTTTGTTGCCCGGGCGGTGTGTTTTGGATCATTGTCATGTTGGAAGACCCAGCCTCGTTTCATCTTCAAAGTTCTCACTGATGGAAGGAGGTTTTGGCTCAAAATCTCACGATACTTGGCCCCATTCATTCTGTCCTTAACACGGATCAGTCGTCCTGTCCCCTTGGCAGAAAAACAGCCCCATAGCATGATGTTTCCACCCCCATGCTTCACAGTAGGTATGGTGTTCTTGGGATGCAACTCAGTATTCTTCTTCCTCCAAACACGACGAGTTGAGTTTATAACCCCCACTTAAAATCCCCATTTTAAGTGGGGGAACTTGCACAATCGGTGGCTGACTAAATACTTTTTTGCCCCACTGTATCTGGGACTCCCCACCATTTGACCTTAGAAATGAAGAAGCTTCTCGGATGAGAGGTGAAACGTCTTCAAGTAACTTAAAGAAGTCCAGACGCTTTTCTTTGCAAGCTCCTTTGACTATTTATTATGTAGATGTACAAATTGCCTGTTCTTTCATTTCCCCTTATAGTAGGCATGTAGTAGGGATTTAAAATACTTTATTGTTAAAGTTATAGTTGAACAGTTATTGTGAGGTGATTGTGAAGTTTGATATTTTAAATTTTAATGGTATTTGTTTTGGTGTAAGTTACAAAAAGAATAGGGGAGCACCTGACTTGGTGCTCCCTTATTCTAGTGTACTTACCTTAAAGTATTTGCAGGTAAATATAATTACATTGTAATTTCAAATAAAAAAGTGGAAATTAAGTTTCATTACAGGGGACTTGGGCCCTTAATGATAGACTTATTATAAGGTGTTACCTAAAAGACTAACAAAAACACCAAAAGAAATAAAAACTAAAATGAAATTTAAAATTTTCAGAGAATAAGACCTCAAGTTATTTCCAGCTAAGAAAACCAAATAATACTAACCTGAATTTTTAAAAAGGGAAAAAATTAAATAAAAATAAAAACTACTTTGAAAACATCACGGTATTGCTCTATTTTAAAAATTGTGCACCAATTTTTCTGCTCTTGTCATACTGTTCTTCTTTATTTAAGCTATTGTCATAGGCTGTGTAATGTCTTGACTACTGTGACCCAATAATCACCAAACTTCTGGGATCGATAAAGTCTGTCTTACATCTTATCTCTGATGATATGTTTGGGTTTGTGATTCAGTTATCTCGCAGATAAACCGCCTAAGCACTTAATTCTCGCGATACTTGGCTTATTAGCCGGCACAGACGCACGGGGTGTTGGGATGAGATGATGATAGAGCTCCACAGGGAAGGAAAACCAGACACAGAACTGACACCGTTAAAATCGAAAACGGGAGAACAAGACGAGACGGTAGGAAGTGCGCGCGCGCGCGTGTGTGTGTGAGAATGTGGGTGGGGGGATGGGGACATAACAGAAATGGGGTTGCCGTTTCCCTGAGTGACGTCACCGGTTTTCCTCACCAGAGTCAAAACAACCGTTGGCTGCGGTAAACGAAAGCTCCGCGGAAATCCGTTTGATGTGTCTGCAAACGATTATTTCTGCATCGGCTCGTAACGTGAACCGACGACGGTTTCTTAGCTTACTTAGCTTGCAGTCCCAGGATAGCTTAGTGTTCCTCACTTAAGAAGCGTGGAAAAAATTAATTAATAACCCGAGCCGTCCTGTCAACAGCAGGTGCAAGGGGGATACCACACACCACCACCTCTACCGCACCTGCGGCTACAGGTAATACTGTTAGCTAGCCACACTGTTGTGACAGTAAACACGGCACGAACAACGCTAAAGCTAGTAATATAATGCCTCGTGATAACATTAGCGAGGTGTGTTTGACCGCTCACAAGAGAAAACTGAGGCGGGGGATAAAAAGTAGTGTTTTTAAACGTTTATCGTGCGTGCAGTTTTCTTCCTGCGTGTGATATGCGTCAGTTGTTTCAAATCACCGTGACGCAGGTATTGCAGTGGTGGTACCTGTGTGTCTTAATCAATCATATTCATCCTACCTGCTGGATACATCACTGCAGTTTGAGGCAGCAGTTTATCGGGATGATTTGCATGTACGCGGTATGCAGAGAAACGGCAGACTAGGCCTGGCTCGATTTGCCTACACAAGTTACGGCAGTTGAGGTATTTTGGAGCCTGATATCTGGATTATAATCGATTTAGGAGCCCAAGCAGAATAAAAATTAGAGGAAACCTGCTTACAAATTTTTATTGATTCTTATTTTCTTTTTAAGAATTGTATCAGAACAAAATATTATCTTCATGTCAAAGAGATCATTGCAAAAATCCCCAAACTGCAATAAGGCTACAGAATCCCCCCCCCCCTCTCTCTCACTCAAAAAAAATAAACAAAAAAATCCTTTGCTACTGGAAAGATGCAATGGGTTTGTTTTTAATGCAAACTCTCAAGAAGCTTAGAGCAAAACAAAACACATATCTGATCAAATGCACAGAGATACTGAGTGACGATAAGGTAACCACCGAGGCATATTCATTACTTTGGTTTTGAACATAATAGCCTCTGTTTAGTATGTGTATTGCAACACTCATCATTAAATATTGACCCACTTTTTAAATATAGTATATATATTTTTAATTGTTTGATTTAATAGTTTCTTTACATAAAGTCTGAAAAATGGTTAGTCCATGAATTCTAATGAAAAGGAAAAATTAATTTATAGAGCACTTTTCTGCTCTTGCTGACCAATTGAAGTGCTTTACACTACAAGCTTTGTTCTATCCACTTAAGCACTTTATCTAACTTACATCCCCACCTACAGCCAATTTGGATCCAGCAATTAACCTAACAAACATATCTTTAGACTTTGGGAGGATGAACATGCGATCTCAGTACAGAAAGACACCATCTGACCAGAGGTTCAAACGAGGGATGTATCAATAATAGTAAAAAATAATAATAATATTTCATTAATGGAAAAATTAAGTCTATACATTTCTATAATAGACAGGATCCAGCATATGTGAACATTGAGGTTATGCAAGCATATAAATAACACACCAATACCATAATCCAGTAATGACATAAAATTTCAAGCAACAAGTCTCGCACATTGCAACCCCCACCCACCCTCAAACCTTTCCATTATAACAAAGCATAGAGCGGGGGCTGGACTGGGTGATACTGAATCCACCTTTAGTTACGATGAAATAGGCCAAGGCTGCTGGGGGCTTCCCATGATGCACTAACATCACTCACTATGTCTTTTTATACCACTCTGCATTTAATCATTAGTTACTATTATCTTTGCATGTCTTTTGTCCTGTCTTCCTCTCATCACCCATAACCAGTTGTGGCAGATGGCTGCCCCTCCCTGAGCCGGCTTCTGCTGGAGGTTTCTTCCTGTTAAAAGGGCATTTTTCTTTCCCAGTGTTGCCAACTGCTTGCTCGCAGGGGGTCATTTGATTGTTTTCTTTGTATTATTGTAGGGTTTTTACCCTACAATTTAAAGTGACTCAAGGTGACTGTTTTTATTATTTGGTGCTATAAAAATAAAATTGAGTTGAATTGAACTGAACAAGTCTTATTGTTGATTCTAAAGTAGAAACCTAGTTTCAGTTTTAAGTTTTCTCACCAGTTGCTGAAGTGAGGAGTAAACGAGAGAGTCATAAGTACATATATAGAGAAAGTTTTAGTGCATCAAATGCATCTGTCCAGCACCTTTTGTTGCTAGGCTACACAAGGCTTCTCAAGTTTTTCTCCTTTGCTGTTATTTGCAGAGCTGATATTTTAAGTCCCATCCCTTCTGATTTCAGTTGGTTAGTGAAAGAAGAGAGAAGTGACCTTGACAAGTTCCTAAACCTGAACTGTTTTGAACAAAGAACGGAACAAAAATCAAAAAGTACTTGTGTACCAAGGCCAGTTTTGGGTCTAGGACTTTTAGCACTGTGAACACTCAGCTTGATAGGATTTGTATAGAAAATAAAGCACAGATCTAGACACAAACATTTAATCTCATGTGTTCACTTTCTAGTTAAATTCACTTTCATTTAATAATAACAAATAAATAACAGTTACATTCCATTCCACATCTCAGGCTTTTCATACAAAGGAAGAACTTACATTTCAGAAACTCTGATAACCATCCTCAGCATGTTTGCTTGATGCAAAAGATTAAGCACTTGTACAACAATTGACTAATCATTTTATTTTTAATTTTATTTTCCGTCTCTTCTAATGAAAGCAGCACTTCATATAGAAGCATCAGTGTAGTGTACCTGTGTTTTGGCAGTGTTCGGCATCGAATGTACCCTCGCATCATTAAATGCTTATGAAGAGAAGAAAATAGACTTGAACCCTAAGTAGCCTGTGAAGGCAGCTTCATTGATTAAAATAGAAGCAAATTTCTCATATCAGATCCGGATTAAACAGACCATCTAAGGGGGGGTGGGGCGGGGACAACAACACCTAAAGCACTTTCTGTGTTAGCAGAGTGTAACACTTGAGGTCCTGCCAAAGGCTGGCTTTCATTTAGGAATTTAGATTGTGGACTTGCTGCTGTGGATGTCAGCCAGAGTTTTCATGAGGCCAGTGTTGCGAGTGAGGAAGGGTGATGAAAGGTGAATTGAGGTGAGGTGTACTGTCCTGACCTGATTTTGATGGGAATGTTCTACCTTTTAGAGCTGATTACATATAGAATTAGCTAAAGAATAGTGATAGCTTGCGATGTCAGCGTATATCTCCTTTTGTAGATGACTTGTTCTGTAGAGCTACACCAGTAATGGTGCATATTTTAGCCTTATATATTTGTATATTGTGTACTGGTGCTTTGCTTGGAGTACAGTAGACTCTCTTCCACTTAGGCTTCAGTTTTCTATCGTAGCACTGCAAAAAAATCTACTTGCAGACATTCTTCCTTATTACTGTTTAAATTTATATCAATTAGTGATATAACTTTTTCTGTCTTAATACCTTAGGTATCTGTTGATATTGAGTACAGATTAACACCAGAGTTAAATTAATAAACTATATTCCTTACTGTGGGTAAGAGACTGGGAATCAGTTCAACATGCTTGACTTACACAGTCTCATTTGATATCATCTTCCAGTCAGCTGAACAGAGAGACCAGTGCTGTTTGGCTAGCTTATATGAATTTTTCTGTTTTTCTGTTTTGGTTATGAGTTATGGATTGGTGAACTTTCTTTCCAACTATACTGAAGTAAACCAGTCCTTATTACACACACTTGAAGAGTAGTATGTATACCTCAACTCACAATTATTTATTTTGGTCTTAGTCTTTACAGTATTTTCACAATCAGAAGAGATAAGTGGTGAAACAACAGCTCGGATGCCAGCTAGTAATTCAGCAATGAACAAATTTGCCTGTGCAGTGACTAGCTGCACAGACCCATGAATTGGGATGTGTGTTGCCAGGTTTTGCTGCCAGATGGTTGAAGTTCTATGTAGTGTGTGGTTGTGTGTATGAAGACTGTGTTTCATAGACAGTCTGGCAACTTGGGCAACATAAGAGGAACACAAAACTTGCTGATTTTTTTTTTTTAGTAGAAAGTTTGCGGGTCATGCCAAATACAGAAGTTTGCCAGGAGAGTCTTGAAATATTAGAGAACCTGGGGAAAAAAACCTGTTTGCAGGTATGCTTGTTAGTATGTTATAAGAAAGATGTTTAGCTTTCTTTCCTTGAACAGTGGTTGGAAAATGCTGGTGTCTGAAATGTGATCTGTTTTGTTTTTTTTAAATAAAATACAACAAAGATTAAATTGTTTGAGGCAGACCTGTGGATTTGGATTTGGGTCTGTTTCTTACCTTTGCAATATTAAGAGACATGAGTGGGGATTTGAGCAGTGTAGATAGCTTAACTTGTGTAAGAACTGGCATTGCTTGTATTAGTGTTCGTCAAGCTGAAAGTGTTCCAGTTCAAAGCTAAAGCAGATGGAGCTTATAAAGTGTTGAAATTATTCCACTTTCATCACAATTTCAGAGTAAATTATGGGGGAATTCATCAAGTATTCTGTAGTTCTCAGTTGTAACAAAGACTGTTAAAAGAGAAGCACAGAGCTCTCAAGCAACCCTCAATGTCCCTGGAAGAAGTATAATTCTGCGGACAAAAAATAATTTAAAGCTTTATTCTGGGGTGGAACTTACTGGTGATTATAGAGATGCAATTTATATGTCCCCGTAAATGAACTGACAATAAACTTAATTCAGATAATGCTTTATATCAATTGCCCAAATATGTGCCGAGAGGTGTTGTAACTATACAACACCTTGTAATTATAGTTCTTCTAGTTACATTGAGTTCAAAATCCCATACTGTGCTCTATGTACTCAATATTCAGTTCAACAAACTTAATAGTGAATCTCAGTTGTTTTTATCCTTTTGGATGCACTTCTAAGCTTGTCTTGGTTAAGTCACTCTTTCAAAAATGCATTTCCATGGTAACACTACTTAAATTATGGATAGACAAATTAAAAATAGAAAAAAAAATTATTTGCTTTAAATCCCAATTTACTCATCCATCAATATCACTACATTGCATTGTGGAGTATACATGCCAATGTAGTGTCTTGTGCTTGCAAACTATAATATTCCCTTCGTATTGAGATTGCTCATATACTGAAAAAATATCTCGTGCTATTTTTTCTTTTTTTTTTTTACTAAGTAGTAAGTTCGTTTATTATTTTGAACGTACATTGTTTTCTATAGGTGTGGCAACTGATGCTCTTGGATACACTATCTCAAAATTATAGTGAGAACATCACTTCTGCAAAACAAAGTAAATAATAAAAACAGGGTTCTGCTGTTATGTAACACATATTCTTTGAATGCTGCCACTCGCTATGTGTCTGCCTCCACTGAGTCTTTTTCTCTTTTCTTAAAGTTTCTTTTCCTTATTTTTATTTTTTTTGTCTTTGTTGTTGCCTCTGAAATGAAAGGGCATGAAATAAATGTTGTCTGGCAGGTGCTTCCCCTGGCATGGTTGGTTCATCATGGCAGTACATGTCACCATAGCAACAGCCACCCTAGTGACAAGGGGTTGCCGCTGTCTGGACATTCCTCTCCTCTCCTCACTTCAACTCTCCTCAACTCAACTCAGTCCAGGCTATGCTCCACAGATTAAGGTTGAAGCTAACCAAAGCTTTATTGAATAACAAGCTTAATCCAGAATTGTATAGTGTCTATAAAAAGAATTTGATCCCCTTGGATGTAATTACTAGGGCTGAAAGTCATTTATTTTTCTCTTCTAAAGTAGTGCCATTATGATAGTCTTTATGCCTCAGTTTCACAAATATGAACTGGATTTCGAGAACGAGGTCTCTTTCTATTGAACAAAAGGACACAAAAGGAACCATCTGAATAAGTAATATTGTGAATTAAATGTTTGATTTTTGTCTTCTGTAACACAAGCACCTATATCTTATGTTGTGAATTTGATTGATTTTAATTTTTAGACATTTCAGAAATAGACATTTAAGAACTAAAAAAAGTGCGATAAATAAAATCCAAACATTAAAACTACAGCAAGAGATGTTCCCATAGGGTTAATATATTTGCCAACAAAACTAATAGGTTAGATGTGCTGGGGGAAAAAAATGACTATTTAACTAGTCTAAAAATAAGAGAGCACACACACTTTATATGCATTTAAGTTGTTTGAAAACAAAAATGTATTTCTTTATAATCAGATAATCAAATCTTATTTCTACGTTTGCTGAAATATGTGGCAATTTGACACTAAAGTGTGGCCGATGTTTACTGTGTTAGCGAAAGCACCCTTCTTTCTTACAGGTTAGCATCCATGCACCTTTGCAGAACATGGTTGAGTGGTCTTTGCCATTTTACTCTGGCACAGCCTCTTACTGATTTAGATCCAAGTAGTGTAGAACCATGATGTGATATTTACAACTTCAGGGCAGGACAGTAGCCGTCGTAGGTGGCTGCCTAAAATCTTAAAACCAACAGTTGGCTGGTGATGTACCTGTATAAAATGTAAATATGCTGACTAGAAACTCCAGTTTAATTCTATAGTTGATTGATTAGTTGATTGATTAGTTGCTCACATACCTAATTACATTGTATTTGGATGGTAAAATATTAAACATCCTCAAATCCAAGGTCATTTTCAGGTATTATCAAAGGTGCAAAAATGTACATTATTGATTGTTTTCAATAATTAAACAAAATAACGGCATAAAACAGGTGCTATAATTTCTTAAATCCAAAGTGTTGAAAAAAAAGTTATCATTTTGATATTTGAGACATATGACATGTTTGAAATGTGAAAGTAGATATCCTCCTGTTGATTAAATGAATCTCTGAGCTTTGATTACCAACAAACCTAAATGTGATGAACTAGTCTGCATTTGTTCATTTGCTCGCTGACTAGTCACGACTCTGCTGCTTCAAAATGTATTAAAAAAAAAGAAAGAAAAGAAAAAGCCCTGTGTCACCTACTAGGGTGTGTGCGCATCTGTGGGTCTATTCCAGCATTCGCTCTGACGCTGCAGACCCCACAAGTGTCTGCAGCATTGCAGACAGTAGCTGATCTGAATACTGATTTCCAGCTAGATAGCATTGACTACTAGCCTAGCTCCCGTGGTGCTGATCTTCATTCAAGCTGAGCAGCGTAGTGTCGTTGCGGGGTTTTGTAATACAGTGTAGTAGGGTGCATCTGAGGTGAACGCAGCAGCTATGCAGAGAGACAAAGAGAGGGGAGGGAGAGCAGGAGTGAGACGACAGAGAGGTGCAGAGATTTGCAGAGAGAAAGGGAGCGTGAGAGCATCCCTAACTGCCGTTGTTGCTATTTATAACCAAGCCCTACTCCACAGTCCTGAGAAGCTCTCTCACCTCCCACATACGTTCAAATCAGCCCACACATACCCACACGCACACACACACACATTGAAAAAAATATTTGATATACAGAAATACATTGAAGGCAGAGCGCTAGATTGGCTTATGTATGGAGCACAACCTGCTAACCAGAACAGACATATCTGTGAATGAATGAGTTCTTTAGCTCTGAGATTTTGGTTTGGCAGTCAGTGTCAGGTTTTTTTTTTGGCTTCATTGACAGTTTTGTAATAATTCATCTTGTTTATCAGAGAGAGTGTTGCGTGGATAAAAAGAGGAACTGGGTGTATGATTGGGTGGAGAGAGAAGGAGAGGAAGCAGCCCTCCCAATAACTAGTTGTTTGTCTTGTCAGAAAAGGACTTATGAGAGGAAGAGGGGACCAGCAAGAGAGGAAGAAAAATAAACCCATCTCTACTTTTTTCTGTATTATTATTTTTCTCTCCTTTCACTTCCTTACAGGCTGAGTCACTGCTGGTGAGGAGGAAGGTCTGGAGAGGGAACGAGAGAGGAGGAGGTGGAGGAGGAGGGGGAGAAGAAGAAGAAGGAGAAGAAGTAGGGAGGGAGCTGAGGAGATAAGCCACAACAGGAAGCAAGTCGACACACGCGTACAATATACATACACACCGCGTGTTTGTGTGTGTGTGTCTAAGAGAGAGGCTGCGCGAACGAGAGGGTGAACGGGAAAGGAAGGGAGGGAGAGTGACGCGGAGGCTGGGAGAGCCGGCCCCCCTCCTCTCCTCTCCTCCTCCTCTCCCTCTCTTTCTCTCCTCCTCTCCTCCCCTCCTCCCTCTCTCTCTCTCAGTGGAGCAGGCGTGCAGCGGCATCAGACTCGGCGTGAAGGAACCATGAGCGATGTCACCATCGTTAGAGAGGGATGGCTCCAGAAACGGGGTAAGTACATCCAGTACCTCTCTTCTTCTCTACACCCCTCCCCTGTGCTTCTGCCTCCTCTCTTCTTCTTTTCCTCTGCCTCTTGTCTAGACTGAGGGCCTGGCTGTGCCTGTCCACATGTGCTGGTGGGAGGATGTGAGTGTTGCGATTGTGTGTGTGTCTGTGTATGAGTGATAACATGGATGTCTGATTATGTAGTATGAGACTGTACATGAGTGTGTGTGTCTTTGTATATTATAAGCTTGCCTGGCTGTGTTTGCTAAGCCACTATATGCCCCTCTCAAGTTGTGACTGAAAGGACTGTGCATAGGTATGTGCTTAAATTTGTATGCACAAGTGTATATATGTGTGCACTTAACAACATCTACTGGGCTGGTGTGTAGTGTTCTTTTTCTGTTTTTTGTTTTTTGTTTTAATGCCAGTGTCTCTGCTTGTCTGAAATCCAGTTAGTTCTGTCTCTCTGCGGTGTTATTGAAAACAGAAGTTTTAAGTTCATAGAGTGGTGTCATTGGGAGTCATATGATGTGGGGTTGAGGGGATAGTTGGGGTGGAGTCAGGGTGTGTGTGTGTGTGTGTGTGTGCGTGTGTGTGTGGTGGGGGGGTTCACTGACAGCACATCCTGTTTACAGCTAAATGAATGAGAAATGGGAAAATTTTGCAATAGCTGAAGAACATGTGGCAAAAAATAGTACTTCCCTGTCCTCAAACATTCACAGCTTATGCTCACTCAGTGGTAGTCACAACACAAAAGAAGGCATTTGTAGCAAGGCCAGACTGGACAGAATTGGCCAAGAAAGTGCTATAGAGTAGCTCTGTGATGAATGCATCACTGACTGGTAGACACTTCAGGACTTTTTTTTTTGTTTTTCTCCTAAGCCACAATTTCATGGGGTCGTGTGTCTGCTTGAGGGATAAGACTAAGTGTATGTGAATGTCTTTTAGAAGGAGTGCTTCAGGGGTAGAACAAGGGGATTTCCAGTCTTTTAGGCCAATGAGCAGCATCCTCTTGACTGTGATGCTGTTTTAGGAATGTGTAACAGAAACTCTTGAACAGGAAGTGACATGGGTACATAACAGACAGCAGGTTTCTGGGTATTGTAGGCTCAGCCTACAGCACAGCAGGAGTATATGCTGCTCCTACTACATGGACTGGATTATCGCTCTCTCACTGTGTCAGACACTCAAAAACAATCTGTATTAGTAAAAAAGAGGGGCAAATTGTTGTCAGTATACGCCAACATGCCAGTATGATTCTCAGACAGTCGTCTGTGCATATTAAGAGGAACACATCGCCCCCAGTCACGACGCAGCAATACTAGTGCTTGCAGTGAGAGGGAGAGAGAGATAGAGGTTAGGGAGGGAAGAAGGGGTGTTTGTTTGTGTCAGGAATATGAATGTTTGTCTGCATCATATGCTAAATCTTTCTCTGCGTTTGTGTGTGGAGCGAAGCAAGGTCAGGGTGCTGACTCACTGTCCAGGTCGTGATACAGCAGACACTGCAGTCTTAGTCATTAAACAGCTTTATGCTGAAATAAAATGGCAAGATAGGCCAACACAGGAAGTTAAACTTCCACATACACAAAGCTTTGTGCTAATATGATCGCATTCAGTTGTGCTCTCACTGTCTGGAAGAGCCTGTACTTTCTAACTCTTCTAACGTCTTTTTGTTTTGAACTGAGTGACAGTAGACACACAGACTAAAACACTGAACCTCTGGAGTTTTAGAATCTCTCTGTATAAAGGAATGAGGCTCTTAAGTGCCTTTAAAAACCTCTAGTTAAAAAAATTGTAAAAACAGTTTTCCTGTTTTTGTTCTAGTCAGTATGAGAGCAATACCTAAATAACTGCTGGGTTTGTGTATAGTTTCTGCTTAGATGAGTACTGATGTGTTTGTCTTCCTGTTACTAATTCAGTCTTGTTTGTGTATTCCATAATTCAGGTTGTATTTTTGGTAATCTTGTAATTGATCATTTTAGTTTAATTTTATTCTCTCAGTTCAGGTCTACAGCAGCTGTTAAGTATGTGGTTCCAATATGGTAAAATCTTGCTATCAAAAACAACTTGATGTTAATTAGTTGGAAAAACTCTGCTTGCGTACAGAATTTTTTTTTTCTTTTAATAGGTTTTAGCAGGTTGGTTGAATATTTTGGTTGTTGTTTTATTTGGTCTGATTGCTGATAGCTTGGTTCAGATATAAAAGAGCTTTATAAAGACTGTTGTTTGTACGTTTGCTGATGATATAACTGTTCTAAAGTTGTAGATATGTATGTCCATTGGATAAATAAAACGGACAGTTTTGTCTTCTTTTAATTTAACCAGATTAGCTAAAAGATAACTATGATAAGAAATGTCTGATTTTTATTTATTGTTTTATGCTACTCTTTCCTCTGATTATAAATTAGAAAGGATTGATTAAGAGAAAGCATTTACCCTTCAAAGTATCAGTGACGGTCATGACTTCTTGCTCATGGACTTCGAAGGGACTATGTGTACCTGTGAGTTTATTTGACAAGTTGGTGTCTGTATACACTTATTTCTGTAGCTTATATCTGCACCAACCTCAGTCAACCTTTTTAACCTGTACTGTAACTATATCGGAGCTTCAGGATGCATCCTTACCTTCCGTATTGCCTTTCTACTTCAAACAATGAGACCAATTTGAAATACAAAGTGTTTCATAAACACTGAGTAAAAGATCCATAAGACATGAAAGAAATGCACAAGAGATCGCATAAAATAAAGCGTAATGAAATGTAAATGTAATAAAAGCATAAAGTTACGCAAAGTTAAGATGAATTATCTTTGTAATCTTGCAATCCAGAGATAAGCATCTCTGGATTTACCTCTACAAAAACAGAGTGCACCATGTCCTTAGATGACCGAGCCTTTGAATGCTTACTCGCTCACTACCACAATGATGATTTCCTTCCTCCTTTCATTGAATCAGAGTGGGGAGTGCATTTGGCTGCATTATGTCTTTATCAATGGAAGTAAAAAAACAGTGGATAAATCCTGTAAGCTGCCACACAATGCATCATAAAAGGAACAGATGGAGAAGTAAACCAAAATCATTATGGAATTAAAACAACTATAATTTTTAAAAAATATCTAAATAAATTATTAATTTCTGAAAATAGGTGCAAGTGTAACCTTGGAAGGACACTGTATTGTGTTGATTATCTGTGGGTAACAATCAACATTCAAAGGCCTAACAGAGCTGTTTTAGTTTAGCTTTAATATCTAAATCTTGAAGTATACCCCTGTTCTTTTCTGCCAAAGCTGGGACTTTACTTTCTGACAACCTATATGAGGCCACAGAGGTCACACAGTAGTTGTGGATAATGTTACCTCCATCAGCATCAGCCCACACAGCAGTCAGCACAACAGATGGCTAGGAGGGAGGAGAAACACTAAAGGAGAGAGGACAGGGTGAAAAGCATTGTCTTTTCTTTGACACTTTGTCCCATGTGAAGTGCTCTTCTGTAAAGCTAATAATCTCAAAACGATATCAAAGTAGAGTTAGGCTTCTTGCAGACTTGTTTGATCATTATTTATCTCCCAAGAGATAAAGGAGAGATACAGGTTTTTTTCAAACAACTTAGATTTATTTTTACATGAAACTTAAAGAATATAGACACATTTAGAAAAAATGTTTAAAGAAAATGCTATGAAAACTAACTGTTGAAGTCAGAAGGGACACACAATATACTGCAAATATATGCTGCAGTTTTTGCTAATAAAACAATATGTTTCCTTCTTTAAATTTCAAACTTCATTTAAAAGTATAAATCTTGTATTTCTGCTAGGAATTAAAAATATAAAAAGGGCATCAGGCTAGTTCAGTTCAAATACCTCTTTGCATATCACTTCTATTCCCATAAGCTGTAAGAAACTAGAAGTAATACTACAAATACACATCCATGTATTCTCAAATGCAGTCATCTTAATAATATATGAATCATCACCACAGGAAGGAACACTTCTCTTTGTTCTTCCTCTCTGAGCTCAATAATTTTGTAGTGGAAATTATTGATTTCTTTGACTGCGTAATGGAGGGAAAAATCAAGAGGTCAAACGAGGCTACAGGCTCGGACATATGGTCTCGATTGTGTATTGGTTATGATATTATATTATAAAAGGAATTAAATTACATTGCAGCATCCTACACATTCACAAAAATGTTTGTTCTTCATAACTTCATTTGTATCTTTAGCTCTGCTCATGCTGCTCATGTTGCCTGTATCTTTCCATCGTTTGTTTGGAAATGACAGAACCCAGGAAGTAGCTGCATTAGATATTCAATGTGTCTCTTTATGAAAATCCATTTATCTGTCCCTAGTGAAGTGGCCTTCCTCAAAGCTACTGATCTCTAAACTATGTCAAAGTGGAGTGTGTCTTGTTACAGACGTGCTACAAAGTGGTCAGGATCAATAATTCTTTGTTGATAGAATCAAGAGGATGTTGTACATACTCGTGCAGTTTCACATTAAGGTTTTTCACGCAACCTGTCTGCATCTCGCCACTCTTTTATGAGACACTGAGCTGCAATAAGGAACAGCACACCTGTCCTTTCTGCACTCTTTCCTCTTGTACAGTCTCTTAAAATTAATCCCTCTGGGAACTGTACGTGCTATACTGTATACATTGGGCCGCTGTGGGGTTCATTGGGTGCAGTGCAGTGAGGCAGCCATCTTGGCTCAGTGAGTTCAGTGAGTTCAGTGATGCTGGAGGGAGGCTGGCTGGATCAGGTGGCAGTGCCAGATCTCTGATATCAATCACCAGCCGCTGCTGCCTCCGCTACTGTCTGCTGTGTCGCCTTTCTCTCTTCTCTTCTCTTCTCTTCTCTTCTCTTCTCTTCTCTTCTCTTCTCTTCTCTTCTCTTCTCTTCTCTTCTCTTCTCTTCTCTCTCATTTCCATGTACCACTATTCATCCCCTCTTTTTCTCAAACTTATTCTACAGGCCAATAGTAGACACACAGACAGTGAAGGCTTTGTTATGAATGGCATCCTCTTGCACATCCGGAGGAAGTGTACGCTCCAGTGTGGCTTTACAAACTGTCTCCATTGTCCTGAGAATGACTCACTCTACACTGCAGAGAATGGCAGACAGCCAGGCAGTCAGACAGACTGACAGCACAGTGCAGACAGACTAGTCTGCAGAGCCTACAGACGAACAGCAGAGAGACCGTTTGTGACAGGTAGAGCCAATATGGAACAGAGGAAGCCAACTTGGGAACTAAAAAGTCCTGCAGCTAGCACTTGTGGACACAAAATGTAGATGGATAACACACACAGATAACTTTGTGTTTAGCTGGAATATATGTTTTTTGGTTTTTGGATTATGTCTGTGTTAGCGTTACACTGCCTCAGCATAACCACGGATAAATTTTGCGAGTTGTGAGCTCAATGGCTTGAAGCAATATAACTGTCAGCTCAGTAAGATCGGCTGAAGCATCCCTATAAAAGCCATGCACAAGGACACTCCTGGAGTAATGGATGAGTGTGTGAATGAATTAATGTAGAGTTAGGCAGTCTTGGATAAATGAATGAGTGAATCAATGAATGGAGTGCTGATCACTGCAGATGAACAGCTTGGACAGAGGAAGCGAGCGGGGAGTAAAGGAGGAGAGGTTGAATAATGGGATTAGTTTGCAGCTCAGGATCATCAAAATGCTGACCTCAAACATTTGATCACACTGTGGGTGGATGCACATATATTCACACATGTACACTTCACAAGGTTATTGTTAGTTATTATTTATCACTACCCCAAAAATCATTGTCAGAATCCAAATTTTGCTTAATGCACTTTTCTTACATTATCACTCCTTTTACTTGATTAGTAATAAGTGTGATCAGAAGCACCCTCAGCTAAACATATTGTCTGTCATCTGCTGCTAATAATTAAATGAATTATGCAGTTTGTTATCAATGTTAGAATTTAATACATATATAAATTAATAATTCATTCATATAAAGGTGCTACTGTGTATATATAAGAATGTGACTCAAGCTTGTTAGACATTTTCATGGTCACGCAACACAAATCCAACAACTAACAGATGTTATATGATGGATATCTTTAACAACATGGTTTATGCCACTTGCACCAGTAAGGCTATTGTTGAATATTGTTGCCAATGCTTGATTCGTTTTTCAAATTTAGCCCAGACAATGGTTTTTTTTTATAAAGGGAAAAACCTTTATGAATCCTAGATTTCCTACACGCCTCAGGTTCCTCCACAAGTATTTTCCCTTGTTCCAAAGGGAGCCGGTAGATGTGTCTTTAGTTTAATAAGATCTGTTGACAGCAGCTGCACTGTCCTCACTTGACAAAGCAGTTTGAGTTTAAGTGGAAACCAGAATCTATGTTTAAATGTGCTAACACAGATTAGACTAATAGGGTAGTGTGTGGTTTAACATCTTGAGGTTATTGAGAGCTGGTGGGAGCAGGCTTTGGGTTGATTAGAGAAGGCAGGTTACAGTGGGGGTTGGTTTGGCTGATTTGGGCCAACAGATTAGTTCCTAGTCGCTAGCAGCTAATGTAAGTGTTACAGTAGCTGGCAGAAGTATTACCCCAGAGTGAGACTGTTTTGGCTTTTTATGTGCCCTTTTTTTTTTCTTTTCCAGTTTTGACAAAATTTTAATCCATTGCTTGATATGATATTAAAACTTCTTTCTGGTTTCAAATACTAGAGAAAAATAATAGAGTCTACTGTACTTAATAAAATGCTGTAATGAGACCTTGTACAGCTCCATTTCAAACTAGTTTTTCTCTCCAGTATCGAGTACTACAGATAATCAGATATACTGTCTGTTTGTGCCTTTTTAAATAATAGAACAGCACAGTCTGATCGTATGTCTTAGAACAGCCTTTCACACTGACAACAGGACGACACTAGCCAGGCTGTTGCTTACCACAGCTGACAAAATGATTACTGCTCCAGTAACAGTGTGTGTATTATTTAGTATGTCCATGCTGAAAATTTCCCTAGAAACTGTTTTTGGTGCCCAGTTTTTTCTCTGTGATGATTTTATTCTTGTATGATTTTTTTTCACATGCTGAAGTTTCAAATAAGATAAGGATGAATTAAGAAATGCTTTATCCCCTGTTTGGGGAAAAAATGGATGTTGCAGTTGATTTGGGTGCAGCAAGAATAAATCAGGTGTATAACATGACAAAGGTGTTTTCAGCAGAACCAAAATGGTCGACAGTGGTGTACATCTGTTTGCTCAAAGCAACTGGACAGCATCCTTGATGCATTTCTCTTCAATTTGTAGCACAGAGCTCTTTATTGCCTCATTTTTAAGTCCGAGCATGAGCTCCACAGAGCATCGTCTGTTACAGAAGCCAGGAAGGAGGTTTTTGTGGTTATCGGAGCCCCTTTTTAAAATTTTTATTCAGCATTTCTGAATCTGACTGATGGCTATTGGGTTGGTTTAGGAGTAAGTTACGCCTGGATGGAGTGTGCAGGAATCAGCACGTTGGATATGTAGTCGCTTGCTTAAATTCACTCTTCTCACACAGTCTAGGATCACAGTTTGTGCAGTACTAGTGAGCTGGCAGGGCAGAGTTTTTATTGTCTGATCCAACTTTGTGGATTTGGGTTCTCGCATACACCTCTGTGGGGTAAGATCTAAAATCCTCAGAGGGTTGTAGTGCATGTGTGAAGACCTCTGCTTGTATGTGAAGCCAAGACATACCACTACATCTGAGGTTGTCTTTAAGCTCATGTAGAAGAATGATTGATTACTGCACGAAGCACTTTTTTTAAAACTGTCTTTAGTAGGTTTGATTTGAGTTTGCTCCTGTTATGCCTGACTTAATAGTTGAGCTGCATGTTGATGTTACAGTGATCATGGTTAAAGGGTCAGTCAGTCTATTTATAACGTCCCACCTGTAATC
The DNA here is from genome assembly GCF_963576455.1 of Neolamprologus multifasciatus. Taxonomy (NCBI): domain Eukaryota; kingdom Metazoa; phylum Chordata; class Actinopteri; order Cichliformes; family Cichlidae; genus Neolamprologus; species Neolamprologus multifasciatus. The sequence continues at coordinate 24,478,968 of NC_140451.1, forward strand.
TGTCCCTGACGGGATTAACAAAGCCACTAGCTTCAGCCTGCTGTGCCACACAGACACGCTGAAAATGTGACACATGAATAAATACATGCATTAATAAAGGTATAAAGGTGTACAGTGCATGCAGACCAGAGAAAATGCATAAAATGTGACCATGTTTTTTTTTACTGCACGTGTACATGTTTGTTTGCATGCATTTTTCTTATTGGTATACACATGTTTCACAGAATCTTGGTTATTTGGCCTGACTAAAAACAGAAGAAGACGACACCAAACAGTGACAACATTTTTTCATCCTCCCTCAGACTCCTCCATCTATGGTTGCCAATCTCCAGTCATTAATTAGCTGTCCATGATAAAATTCCCCATTCCCAATCTGACACTAGTGTAGAGCAGTGGACAGCAGTGGTAATCATGTCAGCAAGGCTTGGCTCAATGTTCTGAGGGGGCTAAATGGCCCCCATATGGTCCACTGGCTGGGACCCGCTCTTCACCATGCTCTCATTAAACTACTGCTTAATATACCAAGGTAAAGAAACACACACACATACACACAGACTAATGCATACTCTCAGCTGTAAGAAACAAATCAAGGCATTTGACAAGGGATTGGACACAAAGGGACAGGAGGACAAGGAGGTGGTGTTTGTTTCTGTGTTTGTGTGTACATGTGGTGTGTGTGTCTGTGTTTTGAGAGACTGACGCTGTACAATTGTTGACTTGCCATCTGTCATCAAGCAAAGAATTCTGTCTTTGTGTGTGTGTGTGTGTGTGTGTGTGTGTGTGTGTGTGTTTGCATAGACAGGAAAGATGAGACAGAAAGGAAAGAAAGAAACAGTGAGTGAGGTGCAGATGTCTCACAGCATAGCGGCTGGAACATGAGGTTCAACAGCAGACTGCTGTATGAGAGGAGGTGGAGGGGGAGAACTGAGAAGAAAAGATGACGAACATCTGCCATATTCAGATATTGCTCCGTGGTTTGAGTGTTTCCACAAAATATTTTGAGCTGGAATAGGCCTGGGACATTGCCTGCTCTTTAAGTAGTTTGCAGGACTAGACTGGCAAGTTCACAAATATTCTTAAGTATTTAACCAATAATGCGATTTTTATCTCCCTTCACCAACTTTTTGTTTCACTGGGCATATGTCTTTGTTGGTGAAATACTCTGTGGAGAAACAGATGAGCCATTTGACACGGAGAGCAAACAGTTGAACAAGTTGGTGCAACTATAAACCTCAAGAAATATTTTAAAGTCAGATAAATCATACTGCTTGTTAGCTGGTGTTCTTTGTCTGTATATTGGAGTTTTTCTATACTTCAGTCATCTATCATTTCCTCTTTACTGTTAGGGGAGTGACATATATAATGATTTGTTGCCTTCACTTTTTGATTGATCACTTGTTTGGAAGCTTTTTCTTTTGCAATTACAGTAGTTAGCTGTTACTGACTGGGAACTTTTCCCCATTTCCCCATTGTAGTGAATGAATTTTAACATAACTGCGTGTGAAAACTTTGGTTTGATTTTAGTCTGGCATATGTATTTTTTAATCTTGTTTGTAATTTTCAGGAAGTGCAAGTAGCAGATTTAATACTTAATATGAATACTTTGAGTTAAATGAAAATTAAAGGATTAATTTTCATTAGTAATTGGCTAAAACTGATTACAGCATAGATGACACACATATAGCCATCTTTGTTTCTTTTTAACTGTGTGAGAGGCCTAAGTGCCTGATGCTGGCCAGCTGAGGTGGACAAGTTGTCAAAAACAGCCTCTTAGACAGAAAGGTGTTACAAAATGACAAGCACCAGCTCCCAGGGACAGAGAGAAAAGTGTTTGCTGTAGTTAAAGTGATATACTGTCTGCCACCTCAAAGTGTGACAGACAGGCAAGCGGTAACTAATTGCAATCACACTGTGATTTGTTTGTCCAAAGTCTGTAATACTTCCTGAATTTACACTGCCAAATTTTAAATAAACAATCCATCCATCTAGGCATCCATTCATTAATCACCCAGGTTGAGTCATGGGGGCAGCAGTCTAAGGAGAGATGCCCAGACCTCCCGAGGATGGGAATGCAGAGGTGAAGTAATTTCTTCAGCATCCTTGGCCTGCCTAGGGGTCTACATCTGGTTGGAAATGCCCAAACCATGTCCAACCAAAAATAGACACCTAGTTTATGCTTGCCATTGTCATGCGCAGAACATGAGCCCCTACCAATGGAAGCTCATTCTGGTATCTGAGGTCTTGTGCTTTTGGTCTCTAACAGAATTATAGACAGCTTTACTTTGCTTTCACCCTTACCTGTGAAAGCACAAGTCTCTTGTTGTGGGCACAACTGGGGCGCCACTGTTTCCACAAGACCCTGAAAATATTTTTTAAGGCTTACGCTCAAGTCTTTTATTGAACTGAGTTGTGGTGTCTTTATGAGACATCGGGAAGTTTTAGTTGCAGGTGAACCAAAACAAATATGATTTTCGTTCAGACGACGAGGAGTGAGTAATTGTGAGGGAATTGAATAAGTGTTACATTTTAAAAGCTTTATGAACTGCAGTTTGTCACATCCCTCTATATCCATTATCCTTGAATTCAGATGAAAACAACTATATTACTTATGTACTTCATCACATAAAAAATTAAATAAAGTCTCTTTTCTCTGGTTATTTGTTGGCATCACAATTTCTGAGTTGCAAGAACAAAGTTTAGTGAGAAAATAATAAAAAGTGCGTGAATGAGCTGCTCTAAATATGCCCACAGTGAATTCACCGTAATAGACAGATGGGCACACACTGAGGCAGGTGGAGAGACAGACAGGTAAACAGGCAGGACGGAGAGGAGAGCAGAGAGCAGCAGTTAGTGAGGTGGAGAGCACTTACTGTCGGCCCTTCAGTGCAGCACATGAATGGACCCTTTGAATGAGGCGCGGCTGGGCTGGTGTGTGTTGGGGGGAGTACGGGTGCAGAGGAGGCGGTGCTCTTGACAATACTTGGGGTATAGTACTTATTTGTTTACTCTTGCCTGTGGGGCTGAACTATTGTGCTCTAGTGTGTATGCGTGCATGAGTGTGTATTTGTGGTTGCAGAGTAGAGTGTGTATGTGTGGTGGTGTGTATAAAGTTTACAGGCATTCAAGGAGACAAATGGCACAGTGCTTCTCTGTTGATCTAGAAGAGTATAGGGGCTTCACAAATGATCAGGGAGGGGGGTCTTATGTTGGCCACACAAACACTCACATGCACACATAATGCCAGCTGCCGCCCTTAGCCCCAGCCCAGTATTTCTGAATTAATAATACAGGGCCAGCCACTCTGAAATAATGGTGATTTACACACACACATCCATGCACAAAGCTTTGCACCTGTTCACCACTGCTTAACTGGACAGGGTTGGGCTTCACCACCACACGCACACACACACACACACATCCACACCCCCCTTGAGTCTGTTGTGGGCAATAGTTAGACAGCTGTGTCTATCTCCTGACCCTCCCCTTCTATTTCTGATGGCAAGCTATTCTCACTGAATGATTGGTCCAGTTGTGTTACTCTGTTCCCCTGATTGGATAGTTTTATATCCAATGAGGCAAAGAAACAGGATAATAATTTGAATATGAATGTCAGATTTAAAGGGGGACCCTCAAAGCTATGCACTTCTAAGTGTTAATGCACAGTATGAATATAGCAAATACTGAATGGGGGGAATGCAACCCGTTGTAAAATTGTGAGCCCATACTGGTATTGTTTTTGTTTACTATTATCGTATTTTATGTTCAGCACTTTGGTCAGTGCTAGCTGTTTTTAAAATGCTCTGTAAGTAAAGTTGACTTGGCTTGTTTTTGTTCCTCCTTTTGCTCCAGACTAACAAGTAAAATATTTGTAACTTAGCTTTCTAAAACCTTAAACCGCATTTGAACATTTAACCCAGATAAACAGAGAAATGTCAAGAAGGGACATTAGTGTATTGCAGCAGAACCAGACTAGTCATCAGGAAACAACTGATAACTTTGGTGTTGTTATGATGATTTTCATTTGTAAACAGCGCCTCTCAGGCATGAACTAACTGAAAGTAATAGTTGAGGGAAGTAAATTGCCGTTTTGGAAACAATTTAAAAATATATTTAGACCTGCTAAAGATTTAAATTATATTTCTATTAAAAGCAAATGAGAAATATCTATACAGCATTTAATTACTGCATTAAATGTATGCCAGTCATACAAAAATAAAGAAATCCAGGGTGCTAACACACAATGCCTCAAGGAGAGAAAAAGAGGAGCAATATACCGGCAATCAGTACAATATGATTAGCCTGCTTATTGGCTGTGTGTGTGCCTTTGCTAATCTCATTGGATCCACCTCTTTCTGAACACAGGCAGCATGTCATTCCTAATGTTATCGGGTGTTTGAACGCAAAGGATTTTTTTTCTGGTTAGCTCAGATTGTATTTTTACCTTCTTGATGTGCGAGAAGACATACAAACACATCAGTCTTCGTGTTTTCAGTGACATGCTGCCTGGGTAGTTGTGCGTGTGGGGGTGGATGGTTATATATAAAAATGTATTTTTGGGGGGGGGGGGGGGGGCAGACCATCTGACTGAGCTGTTTTGAATATTGTTGACAGAATTTACAGATTTAAACCTGGATTGTCTGGTTAATGATTCTATCAGCATCAATATTTGCATATCTTACATATCTAAATCTTGACAAACAAACGACGAATTTAAAAAAATGTAACAATTTTTAGGGAAAGTCTGCAAAAAATAGTATAATATTTTTCTGATAAATAAAAAATGGTCATCTTATGTATTGATTTCCTGCTTTTGGCTGATGTTGGCCTATTGCAGATATATTAGTATTAACTTGTTTGTTTTTGTTTTGTACCTTCAAACTATGACACTTTTCTGACTTACAGGCCCTCAAAGTAAATTGGTGTATTTGGATAGAAATTTCAAACTTAACTTACCTTTGAGTCACGTAAAGTTTTAAGGACGGAAAAATGCATTTAAATTACTTTTTTTAGTTTTTTCTGTTATCAACTTTAAATATCATTATCACGTGTTGCAGTAATTGGCATACATCAATTTAATGCCTCGAGAATATCTCAAGAGCAGGGGTTAAAGTGGGCTTGGACTGCCTGGATCAGTATTTTGGCACCTTCAGTTAATAAGCAATTAAATCTGATGGGTAGGTTAATGTAAATTGCTGTCAAATGAGTTAATTTTTTTATGTACTCCAGTCCCTAAAGGTCAGCACCAGTCAGGTTCAAGTAGAGATGTATTTTATTTGTAGCTGAAACTGTAAAAAGAAGCCTCTGTAATGTGTAAGGAGAAGAATTTGTTCTGAACCAGGCTTCATTTACTGGACAGGAGGTCATTCTGGGCCCAGGTGTGTCTCATGCCCCTAATAATACTTCTTCACAGGACTGATGTCTGAAAACAGAAGAGCATAGAACATAAAGCTGGGGAAATGGGGAATCGCAAAACACTTTGAATGACACTATTAAGTCAGAAAACTCTTCACACTTTCTAAAGTTCATTAGCTTCTGTGGGCATTTTTGTGTGTGTTACATATCTGTTCTCTGTCTTTTACAAAGAAAAGATTTGCTGTAGGGGTGGGTGACAGACCCTACACAATGCGGTCACATAATAAAACTGAAATTCAAAAATATTTTCTGCTTGGGATGTTTTAGCCTGGGTGCTGCTTAAAGCACTCCTTTTTTATCATATGAGTTGGCACCATATACGCACAATATTTAACCACATCAGTAATTTCCATCCACTGTTTGCTGTTCCCGTTTTCCTGTTATATGGAGTCTAACTAGCATGTGCTCTAGCCATTGAATATTTGTTTACTTTTGGGCCATACATCACTTTCTGCTTATCTCCTTGCGTGCCTTCCTAGCCTGGTTGAATTGTATGATGTGTGCATTTTGTTTTGGTTTTGTGGTAAAACAAATTTGTTGTTTCCACCTTTACCACTATCGTTGGAGGGCGACATGCGGCTCTTGCTGTCGGACATGTCTGGACTGGTCTCATTGTTTCGTGCATTAGGGAATGTAAATGTTGTTGCTATAGCAATGATATCATGATATGACACTTTTTTTCTTATGACGTTAAAATGTATATCATTTTGAAGCTGATTGAACTGGAGAAATGGTCAAACTGACATCAATTGACATACAAACACGGAACTGCCATCTTATATATATACTGTTCAAACACACACACTAGCGCACACACACTCACAACTGCGCTCTTAGGGGGATTAGAATGAGCAGCATCTTGGCTGAACCATGTTTGTCAGTCACTTTCCAGCACAGCAGCAGTGGCCACCATGCTTCAGGGAGCCACCACCATCTACTGGACTGTAGTGGTACTGCAGGAGAGGATATCATAAAAAGAGAAGAATTTTCTTTTTTTAAGCAGAAGAAATAAGTCGAGGAAAAAAAAAAATAAAAGGTTCAATTCTGTAGTAATGTTTACCCAAAAGAGATGTTGTATTCCTTGTATTGCAATTGAATGTGTATGCTGCCAGTGTGTATGTGTGTGTGCATGAGTCCATGAGTGTACCTCCTTCTGTACCAGCTGGGGGAGCAGAGGGGCACCAGGGCATGCTGCATGCATGTGTGACTGTGTGTCTAAGTGCACCCAGCACAGCTTACCAGGAGGCTCTGGCTGTGTGCAGCTGGCTGGGTAAAATCTCCTTGGCCCCCAAGGGATGGACATACTCCCATGGGTTTACACTCAATCTGGTCACCCTGTGGCTGCCCTGCCCTGTCCCAGCTTTCTGTCACTGTCATAGCTTCAACCACACACACACTGAGCCTTGTCTCACTCTCAGTCAGTATCTTGCTCAGTGTTTTCCCCTCACTCTTCACCATGACATCCTCTTCATCATTACACTGTTGTGGCTCCGTGTAGTAACGCCCCATGGACAGCGCTATAAGCTTCTACAATTACTCTAGCACTAAATGTTTAAACACAGCACAAGCAGGAAAAATGCCATCTCAGTTTTACAGGGAGCACGTAGCATAAGTTTTATGCTCTCACTGTATTTAAAGCAGTCATGCACACGCTGGTAATGTGGTAATGAGACTAATGCACACTAAGTAGATTGGCTTTGAAGAGTCTGGACTCGCCTTAAGAAGTCTGAGCAGACTGGAGTTAGAATTGCTGGGGTTGAGGTCACGCATAGAGATATTTCCTAATAAATGCTCACATGGCTGATGGAGTAGACTCTCCAGATAATGCTAAAATTTTGCGCTCTTTTGAACCAGTGAGAATGACAGTAAATGTCCTCTGCAGCTGCATATACTGGACAAACTCTCAGAAAGATATAGTCATATTGAAGCATCTTTCAGCACAGTTCTCCCAGTTCCCCGTATTCTCCGTGCTCTCTGTGCAGTCACTACACTGTTACCTTCCCTAAACATCAGAAACCAGTTAGGTGTCCCTCTTTGTCCTCCACACGATCTCTTAATGCCTTTTGTACCTGCTTTAGATTTGCACATTAAAACTTCTTCACGCAATGTCTTGTGATGTATGTTGACTTTTGTCAATAAAGAGGTCAGCTAAAAGCCCACCTACCAGTTTGACTGTGTTCTGCTTTTGTTTCACAATGGTTCATTAAACCCCTAAAACAGTAATTCGTGCCCATCTACTGTAGCTCAACTGCATAATATTTTGGTTTTCAATGCTTTTTAAACATGAGATAATTTTTTGCTTTAATGCACGTCCTTTCACATCCATGTTTAGTAAATCTGATTAATAAAATGACCAAAAATAGCCAAGACAGTTGAAAAGCAGTTACCATATAACCAATGTTATTAAACACTAAATCAAATTCTAAAAACAAATTTGTGGGGAAAAAAAAAGATTTACTAAAAGAAATAATAGATAAAACTAAACTAAAATAAAAATGCAGAGATTTAAATTTTTAGCCTTTGCTGTTATGGTCACATTTTGTCAGCAGATTGTCCTGATGCAGATGTTGAGTAACTGGAATGTCACAATAATAAATAAAAAGACTAATAAAAGCTCAACTAAATCTGCTCTGGAAACTAACAGAAACTAACTAGGATTGAAAGCAAACATTCAAGGCATAAAATACATGAAAAAAATGAATTCAAAGAAATACAAAACAGCAGTAAATCTGATTGCAAGCAAACCCTGTTATATGGAAGTGAGTGTGTGTGGTGTTATGTGGCCAGACGTTTTTCTTTCTGCTGGTGAGCTGCTGTGTATGTGCTGGAACGTGGCAGAAATTTCCCTCCACCCTCATCCCCGCCTCTCCCTACCTCTATATACCACCACCCACCACCTCTCCAGCTCCCAGAGTGCCAGTCACACAGCCCCGTCTCTGCACCATCTGCATATCAGCTCTAGCCTCGGCCAAAGCATTAAATTAAATCCCTGTTTGGGTTGATTAACAAATGGCTGGTGAGCTCACATAGTTATGGACTTATTTATTTAATTGTCATCAAAGCTTTTCCTGATTTTCGTCTGTCGTGTTCTCAGCTAAAATGTGGTTAAATCAGGAGAGCAGAGGTATACCGATGTCCTTAAGGAGTCAGTGCGAAACAAAGAGATGGGGAGAGACTAAAGAAGTTTGTGCAAGTTTGTGTGTCTCATTCTTGTTTTGCTGGCTGAATTTCAGCCTCGTCATTTGTACCTGTCTCCCCATTTATTCTCTCTGCATTTCCCTCACTGATTCTCTCCTCTTTTTTCCTCCGACCCGAAATGAATAGTTAATCAGTCCGCTAATTGAGTGACAGTTAGCGAGCGCATTGTTGTAATTGTCCAATCAGAAAGCTTGGAACGGACACAGTCACAGCTGATTCATCTCTACTTCTTTCTGCTAAATCCACAAGCTGCAACTGGAGGAGGTGCCAACGAGATTTATTTCTCCTATAAATCGGAAAAATTACTTTTAAAAAGTCTAGCTTGATTTTTATGTCATGTTGACCTTTGTGAGTCAGCGTTACACTTTTACTTAATATTTTCTTAACCCTCCTGTCATCCTGGCACCTTTTTGTGCTCCTTTCTGGTTTTAAATTCAAGCCATTTCCACTGTGTTCAGTGGAATATAACCAAACTTGCCAAAGGATTTTTTTTTTAATTTTTTTTTTTAATTTCGGTGTGAATTTATTAATCAGCCTAAAATGGCTGAGCAGCAAAAATCCCCACACCCAACTTCCTTGTGCCGTTTTGTGTCCCATTGACAACCATTATAAACGCTATTTTTCATCCCAAAATTATTATTATATGATTTTTTTTTTTTTTTTGCTTTGGATGTCAATGAGGACTCAGGGCCTTGAAATTGTAATTTTTATATTTGTCCACTGGGTGGCGCCATTTTCCCACTTTTGGGCAAGTGACGGCAATGGAGTAAATCCTGTATTTATTCCATAGACTTTCTGCTCAAATAAATGATAATTCTGTGTCACTAACAGTCTTAGACAATGGTGTGTAAGTTTAAAAAATGTAAAATAAAGGTCTTTATGCCTAAAAAAATTAAAAAAGAAAGAGAAAAATAAGTGTGTCTGTGTCTAACTTCAAAAGTCTTTCCTCTCTTTGAAGGCCACCCTGCGATATAAACAAAATAAACATAAAAGCAGGGGCCAAAACCAAATTAGACTTTATTTTGTCTGCGGGCTCAAATTGTTTATGCAGGTGCAATGCAGCAGAGGTTATAAGAATGAGCAGTAGAGCGGGAGTAGTCATTTTCAGGATGGCAAGATATTATAGCACAGATGAAGTGTTGGAAATGGTCCTGGACTCTGAGTGCCAGGATAGCTGCTCATCCTCCTCCGAGGATGATGGAGAGGAAACGGATAATTCTGTGGAACTAGAGCAGCTGGAGTCCAGTTCCCATGAAGAAATATCTGACGCTGAGAGCGAAGGGGAGATGGAGACGGAGGAAGCAGCTCCGGAATGGACTGCAAAAAATGGCAAAATCGTGTGGTCCCCCACACATACGGAGACCCTCCGCTATGTTCCTGCAGCTACAAATGTCACCCCAGGACCGACACACTACGCCGCCGCCCGAATCAGGGACCCGGCATCCAGCTTTGCACTCCTCTTCACAGACGAAATTGTGCAGCACACGGTGGCCATGACAAATCTGCACGGGAGACGCGCAGTCGCCGGCTGGCGAGACATGGACTGTGATGAATTGCGTGCTTATGTTGGGCTGCTCATCTTGGCCGGTGTTTACCGGTCAAGACACGAATCGTCTCTCAGCCTCTGGGATGATAAATGCGGACGGGATATTTTTCGAGCCACCATGTCCCACAAGCGTTTCCATCAAATCGGCGGGGCGCTTCGTTTTGATGATAAGCTTTCCCGACCCCGACGCCGTCAGGACAAGCTGGCTGCCTTCCGCAAGGTGTGGGATTTGTGGACGAATCGCCTGGAGCTGCTCTTCAACCCAGGGAGAGACATTTGTGTTGATGAACAGCTCGTCCCGTTCCGAGGAAGGTGCAAGTTCAAGCAATATATACCAACGAAGCCAGCAAGGTACGGTCTAAAAATATGGGCTGTATGCGACGTGGAAACCTCCTACGCCTGGAGACTCCAGGTATACACCGGCAAAACTGGCGATCGCGCGGAGGTGAACCAGGGGATGCGGGTTGCTCTGGAGCTAACAGAGGGGCTCCAGGGAAACGTGGTGACATGTGACAATTTTTTCACGTCCTTTGCCCTGGCAGAAGAGCTGCTGAGGAGGAAACTGGCCCTAGTCGGCACGATTAGGAGAAATAAGCCGGAGCTTCCACCTCGATTGCTCCAGACAAGAGGGAGAGCGGTCTTGTCGTCCGCCTTCGCCTTCACGCTCACCCACACTCTTGTCTCTTATATCCCCCGACGTGGCAAAAATGTGCTCTTGATGAGCACAAAACACCGCTCTCCGGATGTGAGCGAGGAAGGGAAGCGAAAGCCAGTAATCATACAAGATTACAATCGGTGCAAAGGTGGTGTCGACAACCTTGACAAGGTAGGTGTCATTACGCATCAGTTACGCACAGATTTATTCATTCTTGCTCATATATTCTTTTGTAAAATATACATAGGTTTGATTTTCTGTTTTTTGTGTGGGGTTTTTTTTTTTTTTTTTTTAGGTTGTCGGCACCTATTCCTGTAGGAGGATAACTAATCGCTGGCCAGTGGCACTCTTCCACAACCTGCTGGACGTGTCACTCTACAACTCCTACGTGCTGTGGACAGCTATCGACCCATCCTGGAAACAGCAGAAAAATTACAAACGGAGGCTGTATGCTGAAGAAGTGGGTGAAGCTTTAGTAAACCCACACATACTGAAGCGAACACGCCTTCCCCGCTCATCAGGTGCTGCAGACATCGTGACGAGAGTGCAGAGTGCTGCTGCAGACCCCGCCCTGATCCCCAATTCCAAGGGCAGGAGACAGTGCGACTTCTGCCATGAGAAAAAGAAACGTGTCGTCACCACCTGCTGCAAATGCGGGAAGTCCACATGTAAGGACCACCTTCTGGTCATTTGCAGCCTCTGCGTCAACTGAGGACTCTGACACCTCCACATACACACCACACCTCCACACACCTCCACATATGCTCTTCCCCTCTCCCTCGCTCTTTCTTACTTATATCTTTCTCGTTCCCAAAAACATAAATGTTCATGTTCATTGTTCAAAATAAAAGTTTTTTTCTGGTTCAAACTGATCTTGTATTTTCATTTACATATTTTTTTTCATTTTATTTTAGAACACAACAAGGAAAAAGCATTTAGTGGGGAAAAAGTGAAAAACCATAATATACCATTATATTGAATTTCCTGTGCCCCTGCAAAAAAAATAATGCTGGATCAAAACAAATGTTGGTGCGAATCTTTGGACCATCCAAAGGCCTAATTATAATAAAAGTCAAATATTACTTCAAATGTTTTTTATGGAAAATATTTAGTTTTTTTGTTTTTTGGGGCTATAAAAATGGTGCGCTCATGTAATTAAACTGCGATTTAAAGGGTTAAAACCCCCGAAATATAATTAAAACTTTACATGAATATTTCAGGGAGAAGTAGTTGTAAAAGATTGGCTAATTTAAAGTGGAAGAAAATATGAATATATAATCTTTTTATAGCACTTTTTGGGGCGTGGCAGAAAACGGCCACTAGGGCGATGGACGTAAGTTTTTCTTTTAATTTGCCCCTGCATTAAAAATAATGCTGGATCAAAACAAATGTTGGTGCGAATCTTTGGACCATCCAAAGGCCTAATTATAATAAAAGTCAAATATTACTTCAAATGTTTTTTATGGAAAATATTTAGTTTTTTTGTTTTTTGGGGCTATAAAAATGGTGCGCTCATGTAATTAAACTGCGATTTAAAGGGTTAAAACCCCCGAAATATAATTAAAACTTTACATGAATATTTCAGGGAGAAGTAGTTTTAAAAGATTGGCTAATTTAAAGTGGAAGAAAATATGAATATATAATCTTTTTATAGCACTTTTTGGGGCGTGGCAGAAAACGGCCACTAGGGCGATGGACGTAAGTTTTTCTTTTAATTTGCCCCTGCATTAAAAATAATGCTGGATCAAAACAAATGTTGGTGCGAATCTTTGGACCATCCAAAGGCCTAATTATAATAAAAGTCAAATATTACTTCAAATGTTTTTTATGGAAAATATTTAGTTTTTTTGTTTTTTGGGGCTATAAAAACAGTGCGCTCATGTAATTAAACTGCGATTTAAAGGGTTAAAACCCCCGAAATATAATTAAAACTTTATATGAATATTTCAGGGAGAAGTAGTTTTAAAAGATTGGCTAATTTAAAGTGGAAAAAAATATGAATATATAATATTTTTATAGCACTTTTTGGGGCGTGGCAGAAAACGGCCTCTAGGGTGATGGACGTAAGTTTTTCTTTTAATTTGCCCCTGTAAAAAAAATAATGCTGGATCAAAACAAATGTTGGTGCGAATCTTTGGACCATCCAAAGGCCTAATTATAATAAAAGTCAAATATTACTTCAAATGTTTTTTATGGAAAATATTTAGTTTTTTTCGTTTTTTGGGGCTATAAAACAGTGCGCTCATGTAATTAAACTGCGATTTAAAGGGTTAAAACCCCCGAAATATAATTAAAACTTTATATGAATATTTCAGGGAGAAGTAGTTTTAAAAGATTGGCTAATTTAAAGTGGAAAAAAATATGAATATATAATATTTTTATAGCACTTTATGGGGCGTGGCAGAAAACGGCCTCTAGGGTGATGGACGTAAGTTTTTTAAAGGATGACAGGAGGGTTAATAGTTATAGAAAACGGAACAGAGAGGAATGTATGAATATGCAACCGCTCATTTCTAATTATATGGAAAAGAGCACTTTACATCTCCTGCTGAAGTCTATATTTTGTCGTCTTTTGAAGCAATTTGAATACACTTCAGAATGGTGTATCCTATTCTCCTAAACATCTTCTGTTCCTTCGATCCTTCAGATCTCCCACGTTCTCCTGTTTTACTGATACCCTGTCGTTCTAACAAGAAACAAGAGACTCCTGTTGTTTTAAGCACTGTGTACTGTAGTATTTACTAATTGGCCTTAAGGGAAAAGTAAAGTTGTGCAGAAAACTAAATGAAACTGAAGTGAGGAGTCCGAGAGAGATGGTGTGGGAAGGAGACCGGCTGTTCTGTTTTCTCCAGCAGTCCAAGCTAGAGACATGTGGCTCCCCAGACAAGCTGTCCAGAGTGGGAGAGCTCGCTGGACTCATTACAGGCAGGGCCAAGACGGGATAGCTTGACAGAACAGCATTGGATCATACAGAGAATTGGATCGGTCAGAGCAGAATTGTTTTAGTCTGTGTGTGCGTGTATGTGCATGCGCGTGTGCTTGTGTTTGTTTGGAACGGCGCGTGCGGACAACTGTCCATCTCCTCTCTCTCCGTCTGTGCCACCCCTGGCTGCCCCCTCCCCCGCCCCCCAGTGGACATGTACACACAGAAAAACACACTCACAGACTCACACACTCACGTACACGCTGTCTAGGCCTGGCCAGAAGGATCGCTTAAATGTTTTCAGTTGTACTGGACAGCTGAGGGATGAAGTGGCCAACCACAGGCTTCCATTGGTTGGACACCTCATCTAGAAACTGACTCATAGAAATGACTGGACTTGGACCGGCAGGCCAGCCGTCGCTGCCAGTTTATAATAGTTTTATCAGTTTAACTTTCTCTTTATCTTCATCCATTTTGACAGTCAATCCATCTCTTTTTCAATCCAGTTTGAAGTTAAGCAGAGTTTCTTTTTTCCAGATGATCAGTTTCCATTTTCATTCCTTTCTGAGCTCACAGCTGGAACAGATAAACCTCCAAAACTGCTCATTTCTGTCAACTTTCCACCATGGATCTAATATTCATTCATTTTTAACGTCTGATGCATATCTATAAGAGCTGAACACAGTTGCACAATAATAATTTACATGTGCACTGCCAAACTCAGTTTGTGTGATGTGTAGGAATGTTATTTTGATTCTTGATACCCATATGAAGATGTCATGGTATGAAAACCAAAAATGATTACCCTGTTTACTTAATCGTAAACCTCTCCAATAAAATGTATTTTTAGATCACTGACACAATGGTTTATCTAAAATATGAGCATTATATTTTATTGATACAGAAATCTTGGGAGGCTTGCTGAGTAGTTTAGTAACATTACTACAAGGTTGCATTAGGTTAGCTTCAGCAATAAAACAACATTACATACTAAATGTGCACAGAGGGATTAAATATTTTCAGTAGTACTGTACAGTTTAGTTTTTATTGCAAACATTTTATGCTGTGGACCACAGTTGATTTTACACTGCCTGCAGTACTATCAGGATGGCCGGGCCAATAAGACACCTGCACAATATTGTACATACATTATATGAAAAACACAATTTTCCTGATATTTTCACTTCTGTATAGTAATTCTGGCATTGGTGCTCCTGTGCATTTCATTGAAAAAATAGATATCCTAAACCCTCCTTCAGTTTTTACACTGTACAAAGCCATCCAATTGGATTGGACCTTTGGGTGGGCTCGTTCTGGCTTCCATAAAGTTGGATCATGACATGTTCAATCTCTAAAAACACTGAACATCTGTATTTAGTTTCATTTTTACTTCATCTTCATCTTTTCAAAGTCCATCCATCTCTTTCTTAATCCACTTTTAAGTTACTTAGTTTCACTTTAAGTTTCTTTCAATCATTAATCATTAACTTCATTAACTGATTAATATCTAATGATTAAATCATAAAATATCATAAAGATATCATCTAACCTTGGAATTAAACTTTCAATAAATAGAGCATTAATACACTTTCTCTGGTGCAAATCTAAAGGAGCTTAACTCAGCTACAGAAGAGAATATCTCATCATAATGTTTTCCAGACACGGTCTCCACAAGCACTGAACATTATAACCTTCAGTATTTATCACAGGGCTTTTATTGCCTTAGATATTTCTTTCTGGACTTTATAAAGCACACGTTGTTTAGAAAGTCTAGTGATTTTTATGACATTTA
Source organism: Neolamprologus multifasciatus (assembly GCF_963576455.1). Lineage (NCBI taxonomy): Eukaryota > Metazoa > Chordata > Actinopteri > Cichliformes > Cichlidae > Neolamprologus > Neolamprologus multifasciatus. The sequence goes on from NC_140451.1 coordinate 24,494,494, forward strand.
TTCACAAAGTAGCAATGAAAGAAACATTCATTCCTGCTTCAGGGAACCAAAACCCACAAAGTATAACAAAATGCTGAATTGATTAACTGTGAACCTCATTAAATATTTATTATATTTTTTTATGCCCGATTATCTATTATTGTTTGGTCAGAATAATGAGAGATTCTTTTTTTTTTTTTTTTTTTTTCCTTTTGCTTGTTTATAATCTACCCCCCTTTCCCCCCATATTTTTTGGAATGCTTTCTCTAATATTTTTTCTTTCATCTTCCTTATGCCTCTCTCCACCCCTCCCATTCAGCCCCTCTTGCAGCACTCTGTTTATCAGTAGCAAGTGATCCAAAGAATATGCTTTGTTTCTGAAAGAACAGGAGAAGGAAATAGGAAAGGAGGAGAGAGTGGGTGGATTTGTGAAAAAGAGAAGAATAGAGACTAGAAGAGAAGAGGAGAGGAGAGGTGTGATTTGGTAGCCCTGATGACGCACTGGCACCCACAAACATTTTATGTGTCTGTCTGTCTCTGTGTGGTGGTTCAGATCAGTTGCAATCACTCCACTCTGCGCCACACACACACAAATACACACATGCACCTCTACCACCATCAGCGCCCAGAGGTACCGGCAGGGCCCGCAGTCGCATGGTTCCTTCGGTGGAGCAGGTGTTTTTCTGCGATGTGTTAACGAGCACGGCCTGCTGTCATTTCCGCTTTAAATGGATGTCGCAAATAGAACACACACACATATATAAGCTCTCCGTGTTCTCGTCTCCCAGCGAATTAGCTGAAACAAGGTGATCAAAACTGTTACTGAGCTTTGTATGTCAGCTGTGAGCATTTCTGCACATATTATGTGGAAAAGGTGTGTTAAAAGTGTGCGAAGTATGCACGTGTCAAACATTGGCTAGTTTATTTAAAGGGGCTGAGGTTTCAGCTGCTTAAAATGACAAACTGAGACGTTTACACAGCTTCCATCTCACCCTGTATGTGCACTCATCCTACTCGTCCAACTTTGTGTGAATCTGCACACGTGTGCACTTTAATCCATGTGTGTATCCATGCTGTTTTCCAGTAAGTGTTATCCGCCTCTGTGGTGTGGAAGTGCTTGACACTCATGTAATCCTGCAGCGGGTCATCTGATAAAGCTGTGGTGCCACCTTTGCGTCAGTCTGTGCCAGCCAGTTGGGTAAAACTCTGCCACCAGCTGCTCAGCAGATGTTTATATTTGTCTCTGCAGTCTAGGAAGGGTTATTCTCGATAAGCAATCTCATCTCATGTAATCTTGTCTCATCTGATCCGTCTCTTCTTCCTTGGCTTCTAGTGACCAGTGGTTTTTGTAGATTTGTGTGCGTTGTGTGTCCGCGTGTGAGTATTTGGTAGAGGGGTCGTCACCTCAACACCTGCCCATGTATCAGCCAGATGATGTTTCTGGCATGGATAGTTTGAGTTCTGCGCTGGTAAACATGTTTTTGTCATTTTTTACATGATAATCCGATCTGAATCTGGCAAGCGCTGTGGGAGCCATAGAGATGCTGTGTGTAAGTGCGTGTTTGTGTAACACTGCAGAGTGTATGTGTGTGTGTGTGTGACATCTTTTGGACAGATGAGAGTTGAGCAGACAGGCTCCTAACTGTCCAGGGAATAAAATCTGTATTTAAAATCCTTAGCATTATTATTGTTGCAGTTAATGAGACTGTTCATATATCATGATGATTATAGTAATCATCACAACCCCTGAATGAATTATTCCATCAGCATCACTCTTTCCTCTGAATCTGATCTGAATTTACCTGTGTGTGCACCAAGTATTTATTGAAGATATTTAACTCCTACATTTTCTTTCTTTTTGTGTTCATCTTTCTTTTCAGGTGAATACATAAAGAACTGGCGACCGCGCTACTTCCTGCTGAAGACAGACGGCTCTTTCATCGGCTACAAAGAGAAACCTCAGGATGCCGACCTGCCCTACCCCTTAAATAACTTCTCAGTAGCAAGTATGTTACCTACAACATATGCCATTATAGACTCTTGACACTGTGCTCTAAAATTTTGTGTACATGAATTTTTACATTGTATACAGACAGGAACATTAAAGGCAAGTGAGAAAATGATGATCCACAGATTTCTGTCAGAGGGATGCAGCTGCAGATTACATCTTTTTGTTTGACTCTCAACATTCAGTTGACAGATCATGTCAGCACCTTAAAGATATTGAAATGTTAAACTGTAAGCAGGGTATATGGGAAGACTAGTAGCCAGGAACCTGCATCTTTCCTCTACGTACATTACCAAAGTACCCTGCATACTTCTCTGGAGGCTCATAATTAAGTAATGATATGGTAACACCTCCTGTAATTTATCTGTGAAGGGAACATTTCAGTTCAATGAAGAATCTCTGCAGGTGGTACTGAGTCACGGTCTTGCTTTAGGACAACTCAGCACTTGATGAACTTTTAATAACCATCAGTATTGCCTCCAACTGCCAACTGAGTTTCTATTAACTAACGAGGCACCTTTCTGTTTTTAAAAATATCAAATTTTCTCAAGTTAAGTTACTTTATACTACACATAGATTAAAGACATTAAGTCTGGGAAATGAGAATAAAAGTGGACTTAGCTGGGCTTAGTGGAAATGCAGTAAAATACTTTTTCATGTAACGTTGATTAAAGATATCAGTCAGATCATAGTAAAGATAATGTTTGAAAGTGCCTTATAGCAGATAAAATGAAAGACTGAAATGGAAGAAAACAAAATCATTACCATCTGTCCAAGTGAACATCAGTCTACAAGTGAGGGAGGCGGGTTGAGAAGACAGCTATATCTCTGTCAGTATTAAAGAATGCGTGTAATAAAAGTCCTCGAGAAGTAAGTTGTGCAACTAGGCAGGGATCTTGAACTGCCTGAGGGCACATGTGGAGGCAGTAAACTTGATTTTTTGGGGGAGTGCCACAAGGACTACCATTCAAGCTGAAATGAGATAAAGGAGCAGATAACCTTGTTTAATTTTGGAAAATGAACCAGATAATTTTGTTGTTTTATAAAAAATACAGTGTAACACACAGCAGCTGTCTGTTAATGAATAAATGAGTATGTATTATCTAGTTGTTTACTCTAGTTCATGTTTATACATAATCTGATTGTTACTATGAGGGTGTTTGCCCTCTTGGCACAAGGCCTGATGCAGATGCCACCAAAATTATTAGCATCTATTTCCAATTAACACTGTATTGCTGCACAATATCTCAGATTTCAAAATAACATAAATGAGGCGAATATGTTTATTCTTTTAAATCAAATGGCACCTGCAGGGCATGTGAAATATCTGCAGAGAAGCAGAGAATATGTGTGAGACGAGAGCCAAAACAGAAAATATGATGTATGATAGAATACAAGCTGATACCTCAGAGAAAATGATAAAAAATGGTACATCGAACAATGGAGGTGGAGAAAGAAAGATAGGAGTCCGGAAGGGAGGACAAGTACGGGGAATGAGCGATGGTAGCTGATCAGAGGTGGCAGAGGAGAGAGGAAGAAGAGGGAAGGGCAGAGATGGAAGGATGATTAGGGTGGAGGAAGAGAAGGACGGAGGGACTGGGAGAGAGGAGGATCATCAGCACCGAACAGACAGGGAGGAGGAGACGAAGACAGGACTGGAGAATGAGGAAAAAGGGGAGAGAAAAGAGTTTGTGAGGAGGACAAGCCAGGCCATACATCCGGCCCTGGCTGCTTGGCACAGCACTGGCATTGCCACATCTGTTGCCCAAAGCTGGGAGGCCAGGTGGTGTGTGTATGTGAGTGTGTGCGTGCATGTGTTTGTTTGTTTTTGCGTGGTTGTGCGTGTGTGTTTGCGTGCGTGAACAACAGAAGTGGTCAGATGGAACAGAGATGGTACAGGCCTGTTCCCTGCAGAGGGACTCATACATACATGACTGTCCTGCGCGCACACACACACACTAAAACTGCTACACAGTTTTCACAATTGCCTGCTGTGGCAAACAACCCAATTTCATTCAAACTTTACTTTTACGTGTGTATGTGTGTGTTTGTCTGTGTGTGGGTGTGAGTGTTTTTTGGCATCAACCATAGCATAACATTGTTTTCAGGCAACACTGCAGGCTGTATTCACAAGTCAGGTTGTAGCTTTTTTGTGTGTGTAGTTTTGTGTGTGTTTACATCGAAGCACTGTGGTCTTGTCATTAACCTTCCTGTCTATATTTAGGCAGAGCCATGACATGCTGTGCTGTGCCACAGTTAAACAGATAGCATTATAAGGAGGAGGAAGGGAGAGATGAGCGAGGGAGAGAAGGTGAGCGGAGAATGACAGGAGACAAAAAGAGGACGGAGGGGAGGAGAAAACAGGAGAGAGAGAAAGCGAGAGAGAGATGGAGGATCACATATGTAGAGCAAGTGGGGGAGACGAGAGGACAAAAGGTGACTCATTAGGCTCTTTTACATCAGTTCTCGTCTCCAAAAACCAGAGAGACTGCAAAGGGGCAATGAAGATGCATTCTTTCACACAGCAAACTCACAGCCCCATCTGGCTATGTGTGTGTACGTTTCTGCTTTTGTGTACTGTAGTATGCTTTTGCGCAGTAATGGACTGCTGTATTGCCTATTTTCATAGAAATGCGTCTGTTCTGATAGTCACCAGATGCGTATGTGACGTACGTACATAATATCCCTTGGCACAGTCATTGGTTGCTGAAGTTGCCGTTTTTTTAAATCAACAAATTAAAATACAAAGTGCATGTTTTCTTAATGATAATGTTAAGGGTGATTTGTTACATGTTGTTTGTTTTTCTAGCTAAATGAATTCTAGTGTCACTGTGGCAAGGACTAGGCCTTTTTAACAGCAGAGGGCTTTCAGGGAAAAACACAGATGTTGCTAATAACAACTGCCTAGGCACAAGTGTAGAAAAAAAACCCCTGGAAAATCCAATGGCCAACATGCTATACGTGCATATTTTTAACTTGTCATAAGTCATAAGTAACTTTGACCTGAAGTCACTACATCTTAATTTATTTCTGGTAGAGTTAGAAGTGCTCTGACCTCATCTGAGTTTGTTTCTGCTTATTTGTTTTTCTTGAGTGCAAAGTGATTGCAGTCATCGTACAGTGAAGAAATCACTTTCCCTCTGGGTGCCCATTTTCTTTCTTTTCTTTTCTTTTTTAAATTTATTTATTTGTTTATTTATTAGAATGTCAGCTGATGAAGACAGAGAGGCCGAAGCCAAACACCTTCATCATACGCTGCCTCCAGTGGACCACGGTCATCGAGAGGACGTTCCATGTGGACTCCCCAGATGAGAGGTCAGTTTTCCTTTAGGCAACAATTCCTAAAATGTTCAACAATCAGGGTTTGATCAGTGAGTATCTATGTCTCTCTGAGAAATGAGTGCAGCATGCTGAATGGACATTTTGTAATCTAGTTAAGACTTATTAGTCAGAATACCAAAAATGTCTAAGTTTTAAGTTTTTTGTTTGTCCTTAAGTTTTTGGATTCTTTATTGAGTTTAATTTGTATTATGTAAGATTATTATACAGCGATGAAGGTGATTGAGGAACCAGTGTTGGACTGGCACTTCTCCCTGTTGGAAATAAAACATGAATCAGAATTGTCCACAGCTTACAATTATTTTGTGTTGTGACTTAAATTCTGTTGTTTAACCACCTCAAGTGAGTACAGAAATAGGTATTTCTAATACGTGTAATTCTAGTCTACAATTAGAACCTGCGTGTTATTGAATTATTTGTAGTAATTCAATAACAAAAAATTATAAAATTATATTAAAATTATAGTACAAAAAAGTCTGAGTCACTCTGAGTCATTTCTTTTTTCTGTGCTGTGAAAAATAGGTGCTACAATATATTAAAACATGCAGACATAAATTCAAAACTGAGTTTTATGTTTATTATTGTCATGTTGAAAAATGAAGCTGTTGCCAATCAGATCCACAAGGTGTATTACATGCTGAATCAAACTGTGCCGGTACTTTTCTGTGTTAATTCCAGTTTTGAGAAAATCTCCAGCACTGGCTGAAAACCCCAAACCATGACAGAGCCTCCACCATGTTTTATTGATGACTCTCACTGTTGTACATCTGTCTTCTGTACATATTGACAACAACTTGAATCAAAAATGTGAATCCCACAGATTTTCAATCCAGTTCATTTCCCTTCCTTAAGAATTTCTTCTTGATAGCTACGCTTGCACTGAGACCATTTTTGATGACGCTTCAGTTAACAGTAGATGGATCACATATCATGAACGTCCTGGTGCATCCCTCAGGTTCTGTGTCAGGTCTTTGCTGGAACGCATGACTTTAAGACCCTGTTTATCCACTATAGATATTTTTTTGGGCATGCTACTGCCGCTTGTGTCCTCCACTTCTCCAGTTTCCTTATATTTTTAATGATACTGCGCACCATGCTGAGATATTCCAAGTTTTTGGCTAATAGCTTCTTCAATCACCTCATTAGTGCAAAAATATTATTTTTTGCTTACCAAACTGTGTTATGTTTGTCTTTTCCTTAGATTCAACTAAAGAAATGAGATAAATTATACGCTTGTAAAAAAGTTATTTAAAATTGGTTCCTTGATAAGCTGTCTGTTATATGGTTCATCTCTTGAGTTAGTTGCCTTTTTATCCTTGTATGATGCATAGGTTAGTGTTTCAACAAACAAAAAACATTAAACTGAAAATGATCAGGTGGAGATACTGGACTAAAAATGAATGAAAACCAGCCAAAGAACCACTTTGAAAGCCCTTCTGAAACCCAGAGAACTATTGCTCAAGAGCACTTAAAAAGAAATTTAAAATTGCAAGAGAGTTTGGATCATTGCATGCAAAATATAAAGAAATGACAGGCTGATTTTTGCACAGTAATGTATTCTTTGTATTACATTCCGTTTGGAATTGATTTACACTCTCCAAATTAGGCTCTTCCCAGATTGCCACCTGAGACAAGTAGGGTAAAAGAGACAGTTTGTTGCTTTCAGGGTCAGCTGTTGTTGCAGTGTTTTTCATGCCACAAGTCGGTGCTTGAATTTTGCTTGAGTATTGTGCCTCTTTCTCAATAACCTGTGGCTACCACCAGTCAAATTGACATCCATGACTGCTTGACGAAGCATCTTTTTTTTTCATTAAGGGAAGCAAAAATAGCCAAATGAGTACAATTCATGTTGAAGTGAAATAAATGGAAAGTACATGGGTAAACAAATTATCAAGGGCAGGGATACAGGATGTATGAAGAGGTCTGTACTGTATTGCTTTCGGTGGTGTGAGAGAGAAAGGAGAGGGTGAGAGAGACAGAGTGGAAAGGAGACCTTTCAAGTTGCGTTGGCATAAATTCTCCAGCTGCTCAGTTCCTTTCTGAGGAGCTGAGGTGTTTATCTCCAGAAAATGAACAGCTTTGCCCAGAAGACCACAGATGCTTCTGTGCATCCTTTGAGTTTGTGTGTGTGTGTGTGTGTGTGTGTGTTCTTCTTTTTATTTATTCTTTTTTTTTTTGGGTCTGTGTGTGTGGGCTGCAGCTGTCTGTCTAACTTGGTGTTATATGTTGCTTTTATAGTAGTTTAGTCTCTAGATAATCAAATAAGCATTTGAGAGTTAACATTAAACTAATAACTTTATATTGATGGAGGAAGAGGAAGTAGATGACTGTGAGCTCCAGATGTGCCTGTGCTTTGTTGTAGAAGTGTGCGCAAGATTTTTTGCGTTATTGAAGTGGGTTGGAAAAAAGTCTGCGTGTGGGAGTCTGTGCTGTTGTGTGTTACTGTATCTGTTGTACTGTACCCGTGCTGGCAGAGCTCCAGCTACCACAGCACCAACCCAGAGAGTGCGGCACGTGTTGGCGTGGTGCCCGACTGTAGGCAGGCCCATTATCTCTCATTAGCAAAAAAAAAAAACCCTCATTACACAAAAAAAAAAATACTCAAAATGAGAGAGCATTTATCTGCTGTCTGACCTTGAGAGAGTTCCCGTTGCTTTTCACGTAGCACACACACATTCGCACAATATGGATGCCACAAATTGAGTGCTCCACTGTTGTTGATAGAGTGTAACTTGAGTTTGCCCTTGTCTTGGAGTGTGTAGGGTATGCTAAGAAGTCTTTGCAGAAGAAAGAGATTCAGATCTTAAAAACACACTGCTCTGTTTAGGTTCAGATGAATGTTCCTCCAGATCCCTCAAGGAAACATATGGGCGTCTAACTCAAAACAAAACAAAGCAGACAGAGGTGAACGTTTATGAGTCAAGCAGGTTTCATTATTATGATCTTCTCACAGCTTACTCTGGGTAAGTGTATTTTCAAAGTGCATTCTCGTAAATCCAGATTTGCTTCTCCCGAGTCCAGGGGATTTCGGAATATTTGAGTATCATTTTTACTTCACCTCAGTTCAAGCTCTCTGGTGTTTTCTGCTAACATGTTACCCCTGCATGTGGCACAGGATTAACACTGTTTGAGTGAAGATCAGTGGCATAAAAAAACCTTCAAAGTACAAGTCATTTTGAACCATTTCATTGTTGAGGAAAACTTTCAAGTTGTGTGAACTTAAACTAATTTACAATTTTTTTGGATACTGCTAAAATCACAGAATCTTCTCTTCTCTTCTCTTCTCTTCTCTTCTCTTCTCTTCTCTTCTCTTCTCTTCTCTTCTCTTCTCTTCTCTTCTCTTCTCTTCTCTTCTCTTCTCTTCTCTTCTCTTCTCCATTAGGGCAGAGGGAAGCTAGACCCTCTGTCCTAACCATTATATATCATTGTTAAATACAGTTAATGCACCTTAACATCTTGATGCATGGCCATCCATGCCACACACACACACACACACACACACACACACACACACACACACACCTTCTCTGAACAGATGTTGAACATCACTGCTAATGGAAAGTCAATGGGGAGGAACAATGTTAGCAAACAACAAAGCATTGTTCCCTCTAATGCACTGGTGTGTATTTGCACACACTCGTTCACCCTCTCGCCTCTCGCACAAGCACACACACAGACTGGCATTAGTTCTGCTCTATGATCATTGCTCATTTGGTTGATTCTCTAGTTGACCGTGTTTCCACTCTGTTGAACAAATAGGTGTTTATGTTAATTGAAAACACTTTGACGCCTTTAAAAACCTGGTTAAATAAGTGCACTCAAATTTCTTTTTAATATTAGGACCAGTATAATGCATTACACCAATTTAATGTTTTTATACATGTGCTAGTTACAGGTGTGTGCTTAAGCATAGTAAACTGGGCCTTTTTGGACAGTCAGTATATTAAGAAAGGTCTTAGTAAGGCTGCAAATGCTAACTTTACCTTTTTACATGCTTTGACTCCAGAGATGAGTGGACAGAGGCCATTCAGATGGTGGCTGACAAGCTGCAGAGACAAGAGGAGGAAAGGATCCAGTGCAGCCCCACCTCCAACATCGACAACATGGTGGAGGAGGAGATGGACATCTCCACTACGCACCACAAAAGAAAGGTAAAAACTACACTTGCACGTGCATGTATTTTATACCCAAGGTACAAAAAATATTCCAGCCGTTGTGCTGTTTTATGTCAGCTAATAATTTTTTTCATGTTATAATTAGAGATGGACCGATCCGATATTACGTATCGGTATCGGTCCGTTACTGACCTAAATCACTGGATTGGATATCGGAGAGAAATAAAAAATGTAATCCGATCCATTAAATATCAGAAAAGCACCTCACAAAACTTGCGACACGGCGTAAGTCGGCTCATAACCGTAGCACGTTGGAGCAGTGTGCTCATGTGATAGAGCGGCTGTGTGTATTTGTAGTCTCGCTACCAAACCAGCATTTCATCTCCGAGGAAGTTTTCCCAGAGAGAAGTAAAGCAAGTGTGTAAGTTCATCTCTGAATGTTTGTAAAGCATTCCCACGTTAAGCTTAACAACCGATATATGGAGCGACTGGCTCTTCTTTCTCCCTTCCTCTTCTTGCTGCTACTTCAATCGTGAAACTGCTTAATGATCAGCTGATCGGCTTTTCTGTCAGGAGTCCGTCTCTCTTCTTTGTTTATCGCCCACTTTGCACCAGAAAGAGGAAACCAGCGGCTGAACAACAGCAGCACGTTTAAGCTTGATAAGCTGTTGTTAGAATTTATTTAATATTACTTTTTACACCAGGATCCTTTTCTACGTAGCTGACGGCTGGTAACTGTGCAGGGGCGGATCTAGCAAAGTTTAGCCAGGGGGGCCGATAGGGCATGAACAGGGAAAAGGGGGCACAAAGACATACTTTTCTTTCTTATTCTCATTTAAAATGTCTAGCTTTTAATAAATAATTATCTGAATCTTACACCCAAAGTTTTAATCTGATGTATAGAAGTCCATTACTGTATATAGTAACTGTTAAGTCTAATATACCCTAGTAAGCTATAGTACCTTTTCCTTTGGGAAGATACCATCTGTGCAGTCTGCAAATCTGTTGAAGAAAGATGTTGAATCTATTTAATATTTCTTGAAAAATAATTGATTTCTGTGCATTTTTTCCCCACACTGCATCAAATTAAAGTTGATTACGTCGATTAAGCATCATGAGGTGGAGGGTGGTTCCCTATTTTTTTTGCTGGGAGTTTGCAACCCTATTAGTTAGGTTGCTTAATATTTCTGCTAAGTACTCTTTAAAATACCAGAATAGGGAGGATGGAGTAGGTTTAAGTTTATTAGATTGATCAGTATTGCTGAACTATGAAATATTTTGTTGTACTTTTTACATACAGGTATAACAGAATAGCTTTAGTGTTGTTTATTTAAATTTGAGTATGAACTTATACAAAATGCAGCAAGATATTAAAAAAACAGTTTTATTGATTAAAAAACACACTATATCGGATTCATATCGGTATTGGCAGATATCAAAATTTATGATATCGGTATCGGACATAAAAAAGTGGTATCGTGCCATCTCTAGTTATAATACTCCAGCGAGTGAAAACAGTCCCGCTAAATATCTTCTGTGAAGGCACAGGTGATACTTGGGCACATTTTCTACTGCATACATAAAAAATAAACTTAACAATCTACCACTAGCTGCCTCCTCTGGCTCTGCTGTTTATTACACCCCACTCTTTAAAGGTTTTACGTGATAATGTTATGGTTCAATAAAAATCTGTTTTCAGTGTCTATCGCAGACTAAAGGGCTTGTTTTGACCTGACAGTCGCACTCGGCATGGTCATGAAGATGACTGGGAGTCATCCCACGGGTGCCATTAACATCACTCATGAATTTCATGGCATTTAGCCCAGTAGCAGTCAATAAATGTTGTTTTTGGCTGCTTGAATTTAGATATCATTTACATTGAGGAAGATTGCCGTTTTTCTGTTACATGAGAAAAGGCTTTATAGAGAATCCTCATTGTATTGCTTAAAGGAGAAAAATATACTTGTTTCAAAATATTCACAGCCCTACACTTCCAATGGGATTTTAATATTTCTAAATGCCAGTAGATACTGCATCAATTATTCAACTGAGGAACTCATGATATTGGCCTTCTCTTTTTTCCTCTAATAGACAATGAGCGACTTCGACTACCTGAAGCTGCTGGGAAAGGGAACCTTTGGTAAAGTGATTCTTGTCCGGGAAAAGGCCAGCGGGAAATACTACGCCATGAAAATCCTTAAAAAAGAAGTCATCATAGCCAAGGTGAGTCTGGAAAATACATCAAGTATGTATTTTCAGTTGCGTCCATTAATTTGAATATTTTATCTTTTACTGTACTTTTGATTCTGAGTAGTGTCAGATGTCAGTATCGGTTGTTTTTATTGCACTGCTGCAGCACTGTTCAGCTGTCCTCTTTCTTAGTGGTTTAAGTGGACTGATAATGGTCTTCATTGCATGTTGTCTGAACAGGATGAAGTGGCTCACACACTCACAGAGAGCAGAGTACTAAAAAACACCAGGCACCCCTTTCTAACAGTAAGTACCTCATACACACTAAACACAACTGGTTTAAATTTATAGATCTTTACATATGGACCGTGTCCTGACATCTGTACGCACACAGCTTATTGATCCTCCACATATCTGAGTCTTCTGAGGCCAATTACGATTTAGACGCCACATTGTTGTACTTCAACAGCTGCATCTGTTAGCTTTGATGTACACATTCACACATTAGCTGCTGCACACATATATGCATGTTCACACACAGACACACACACACAGACACACACTATCGAAAGAGCAATTACAGTTCACATCTGAGTTTAGCCCCGTCACACCTGCAGCCACAAAGAGACTTTAACCAACTGTTCTTTTGTTTAGCAGATTTCTCCCTCAAAAGAGAAAGTGAACACACAGACACACAGACACCTACTTGCTTTGAATAAACAAATAGAGGCATAAACAGTTTAAAGCTTAGGCCGATCACGTTGTGCTCCTCCTGCTGTTCTAGCTAGAACGGCAAGACTTCCTGCTGTGTATGAAATCGTTCACTCACCCACTTCACTGTTCACTGTACAGGGAGTGCATACGAAAACAGGCAGATTGTTTGTGTTTTTTAAGCCAAATGAAGAAGGAGTATTCCATATTACCTCTCCTGTACAACCAGTTAGGGCTGAAATATTATATTACATATATATTCTGAGATTATTATTTTTTAATTAATCCAAGGCTGATGCTTTCAGTGCCTCTGTGAATGATTTCTGTTATATAAATTGTTTGTGTGTGTGTTTTTTGTTTCAGTCTCTAAAATACTCATTCCAGACTAAAGACCGCCTCTGTTTCGTCATGGAGTATGTGAATGGAGGAGAGGTAAGAGACGCACACATTTGTGATGGATGTGCTGTGTGTGGTTTCTCATGTTTGTGTTACTACTTTAAAGAGCCGGTTAAACCACATTTCCACCACAATAACTGTCGGCGAGTTACTTTCTCACAGTAACTGTCTTATGGTATGTAAACAGATACATTCCTGGATCTGTTATCTTAATTTTCATTTCAGTTTTTATATATCAGGGTTGTTACAAGTGTTTTAAATCATATTTAATCACTCTCCAGATGCCAGTGTTCAGCCAAACTAAAAGAGACTGGATTTAAATTGTAAATTAGTTGTTTTTGTGAATATTATTATTTCAAAGACAATTTCCTAAACAGTTTTTTGGGTTCATAAATGTCTCACAGATGAATGCAGAATATGTTGTAATTGTATGTGCAAAGCTGCAGCAGCAGTGCCGGGAATGATCGGTTGAACGTGCAAACACTGAAGAAGTGGCTAAAGTTTTGCTTTTGGATTGCTTTCTAACACGGTTAATTTTCCAACCAACTGGCCTCTCACTTGCCTTCTCGCCTCTCTTTTCTGTACTCTCCTTCTCCTGCGTGCGTCTATTTATGAACACACCTATGGGGAGGACACAGCCAGAATGACAGTCTGAGATGAAATGAGTTTGGATTCCCCCACTTTTCCATTTCTCAGATTTTTAATCGGGCCGTTTTTGCAATCTTGGTTCATTCCCTTAGTGTAACTGTCACCTGCTCCCCTCCCAGCTAGTTAAGCAGTTCAGCCAGCACCAGGCCTGAGCAGAACACACACACACACACACACACACACACACACACACACACACACACACACACACACACACACACACACACACTTACCCTGAGAACACAAGCACAGACACAAACAAAAGGCACACATACTTAGACAAACACACGCAGCAAATTTTTACCTCAACGGACAAATTGTGACCACACATGCCTCACACACACCACACACACACACCGAACCCATTACAAACCTGCCACAGTCACAGCTGCCAGTACACTGATGAAGGCCCACCTGTCGTGTTACCCCCTCTCACCACAGCTTCAACACATACACACACACACATGCACACACTTGCACACAAACAGACACCATTCGAGCAAGGTGGTCTGTGAGGATCACTCCAGTGGCCATTATGCAAACCTCCCTGAACAATTAATGGGGAGATATGTGCCCTTTGGCCTCATGGGTAATTTGTACGACTCGACTGTTGCGGCACAGCAGGCTGATGTCAGTTCGGTGCCACATGTGTAGCTGTGTGACAGTGAGAACTTGACAACTGACAGCGAAGGAGAAAGTAAGTGAGGAAGGGAATGTGAGGTGAGCCATTTAAAAGGAAGACAGAAGAGGTCAAACCACGGGGGGGGGGGGGGGGGGGGGGGGGGGGGGGTTGTACTCTTTAAAGTATGAAAATAAGCCTTGTGCCAAAAACAGAGAACGGTGGATATGAGAATGGAGCAAATGAAGACGGAGGCTCAGGGGGCAAGGCCAGTTAGGCCACTAATGAGTACTGCACCGTAGGCAGTCGGGGGGCTGTTGGCGACAGCGGCAGTCGGCCTGTCTTTAACTAGACTGGTGTATTGATTAAACCCTTGATTTGGCCCCCATCGCCGAACTCCACGCCAGCACCGTGCCAACCTAGCCCAGAGGGTAACGTGGAAGAGGTATGCGTGTCTGTGTATGTGTAGTGAGAAGGGGGTGTGGGGGGGGGGCCACTAGATGAGGCGCCAGCTGCCGAGCGCCTCCACCCGCCGTCCTCTGAGACCCCCCCACACACATGCACCCCTCACACACACACACGCGCGCGTACACACACCCCACTCACCCTCCCCTCCGCTATCTATCATCTCAATATGGTGCGGGCAGCCAGTTTGTGTTGTGCTAATTTCCTCCAATAAATCAGTAATTATTGCTGTGCCGTCCCTGCTGTCTCTCCCCCTTCTCTCTCCCCCGCCCTCTCTCTGTTCTCTCCCTCTCACCCGCTCTTCCCTTCTCGTCCTTCCTCCTTTTCCCGCAGCTGTTTTTCCATTTGTCCAGAGAACGGGTGTTCTCAGAGGAGCGCACGCGCTTCTACGGCGCAGAGATTGTTTCGGCTCTCGACTACCTGCATTCAGCCAAGATTGTGTACCGGGACCTCAAGGTAAACAGAAACAGGGAGGAAAAGCAGGCTGGGGGCATGGAAGAGAGTGATCAGATATTTTAGGGAAAACTTCTTTTGTTTTTGTCCCCCCTCCCACCTCTTGTGTTTCGGTGTCCCTCCCCGTCCAGGAGAAGACGAGTGGCTCAGGATGTGTAGTAATTAAAGAGACGGACAGGGACAAACTCACACAGACATAAAGCAGCAAAGAATTGCAGGAGGCAGGGAGAGAGGGAAGGAGAGAGGTGCTGATGCCACAGAGGTAGAGAGGTAGATGGCTCCGTCTGAGTGCCTGCCTGGCAGCCTTGGCCCCAGCCCCACTCGCAGCAGCCAAGAAAACAGAAAGGAGAAAAAGCAGACAGAGAGTGAGAAAAACACTTCAGCCATTAAAATTAAAAGGTTGAGTGGCTGCACTACATGCCTGAAGTTTATTTCCCCTTTCAACTTGGTGTTTGTGTGTCTGAGTGTGTGTACTGCCACACTGTGGAGTAATACAATACAGCTTACTCGTCCCTCACTGCTTTCCTGTTCAAAGTGATAACAAGTTTGACTCCACAGTGCACAAAAAGTGTTCAGCCAGTTAATAAAGTGTCACATAATGACAAAGAGATTTTGCTTTCCTTTCAGTTGGAAAACTTAATGCTGGATAAAGATGGCCATATCAAAATCACAGATTTTGGGCTCTGCAAAGAGGGCATCACTGATGCTGCTACCATGAAGACCTTCTGTGGTACACCAGAGTACCTTGCACCTGAGGTAATGTTTTGTTTTTAAATGTGTGTATATACATTTATGCTTTTTGTCATCAGAGGGTGAATGTGAGGTGCCTGCACTGCACTGCAATGCGGTAAATAAGCACACATCCTTTGTATTTGCACCTGGATGCATGCACATCTGTAATCTTGTACAGGAGAAGAGAAACCTTTTTCTTTGATCTTCACTAATCAATCACTCACGCGTGTACCCCACGTGTGAAATTTGAAGTATAACATGATGTGTGGTGTCAGAGAATTTGATGCATTTGTTGCTTAACTTTTTCATTAAAATTCTGTTTTTATTTATAGATAAGAAGAAGAAGAGATGAGAAGCAGTTAAAGAAATTGCTAATATGTCACAGGGCACATTCCTGAGAGTTGTACTGTATAGTAGTTCTGGGCACCATGTGAAAACCATACACTGTCAGGACAATGTACGTGTAAGATATTTTTAGAGGTGCAGGATATAGAGCTCAGCCTGTTTCCACATGCGACATTGATTCAGCACAGTCATCATGAACATGTTAGGTGTTCAAAGGCCAAAAAGCAAAGGATTCAAACCACCAGATCCACAAAGGAGCGTCCACTTTTTAAACTGATTTATATAATTGATCAACAAGAGAAATCTCAGTGACTGTATGTTATGTTCCGTAAACTGAGCAGATTGACTTAGGCCTCGTAGTACATAAAAGCATCTGTGGCATCCACAGGCGGCCTATCCATTAGGCAGCTTTTCTGCAGTGCTCAGGGTTCCACCAGGAAGGCCCCTGTGAACTGTGAGACTCATGTTGCCCACTGCACAGTTTCTGTTTATCTAACAACAGCCCTGGCTGATTAATTTAACTACCGGAATTATTACTGAGCTTTGATAAATGGGTGCCTGCAGGGTAGGTTCATAAAGAACCTGTAGGAGCCACACATACAGTATCCTTTACTGCATTACAAAAATACATTGTTAATAGCAAAATGTATTTCTAAGTATTGAAACACAATGAAAGAGAGGTCATTCTGTGTTTCGTTATCATGAATTATCTTTTTGTTTCAGTTATGTGTCTGGTTGAGGCGGAGCTAATGCGCTCAGTACACTTGAATCACAAAGTGATGATCCAGAGACTCTCTCCCGACCCGTTACCCATAACACTCATGAGGGTGTTAGGAGTCTTCTTATAGTGGGATTTATGTATGTACAGTTTCATTTGCAAATTTCACAGGCAACCAATTTCCATAATATCAGGGTGAACAGTAAATATGCAGTTTTTGCGTGCGAAGCAGGGTGTTGGTTGAATTGGAAAAGGGCAAAGCACGGTTCCTCTCACACACACACACACACAAAAACACACGCAAACACACAGCGCTACGATCTTGTAATCATTTTTTTCAACCATCCGCTGTCCAGTCATCAGCTCTGCCTCACTCGAAGGCCAGCAGATCAACTGCAGAGAGTGTTGCACGACTGTGGGTGGTGGAAGCAGAGCGATGGTGATGTGGAGATGAAGGCAGGAGGGGAGAGGCATAGTATATATCCCACTCAAAAAAGTATGGAGGACAATTTGGCGCAGCATTTTGTGCTTCTTTTTTTTTTTTTAGTCCCTTCCTTTGCGTGCCAAAAGCTGATTGGAGGCTGTTGGTTATTTTTCACAGGATGTGCGTCTGTGTGTATTTATGTGTGTGTGTGCGCGCGCGCCTGTGTGCGCTGTGTGTGTGTGATTGCAGTAGAAAGTGCAGGCTAAAGCGAGGCAGATGGCGGCAGATGGGCGAGGTTGGAGGAAGGTGCTCGGAAAAAACCTGGAAATCTACACCACCGCCGCCGCCACTCGCCCGCCCGCAAGCTCTGCTCGCCCGCCCGCGTGTAAAAATAACACAGTTTGCTCGGAGCCAAGTTACAGAGATGCAAAGTAGCCGGGATAAAACAGAGAAAGGGGGGATGGGGGTTGAAGACAGAGGAAGATGAGAAGGGAGAGAAAATATTTCAGGGTTACAGGAGTGAAATTCAGACAGTTCCTGTGTTTGCCGTCAGTGAAAAGGGCAGATGAGAAGTGAATAAAGAGGGTTTCTGTCTGCTGCGAGCCTGAAGAACACACAAACAGATACTGCAGCAACGCAACGCTGAATAATTCTTCATCCAAACTCGTAAAGAATTAGATTGAAGTGTTATCGTTTGTTTCAAGGGAAGTCAACAATTAAAAAAAAGATTAATGTAAGATTAATAAAGAATAAGCAGTGTAAGATCCTCGCAAAGGGATGGAACGGGATCAGAGAAAACACATGGAGAGTGTTTTTTTCCTTTTCTTTTTTGTGCGTTTGACACATTTCTTTGTGGCAAATTTGAAAGTGTTAAAGGGAATGGATTTGGGCCTTTTTCCATTTATTTGTATGTGTTTGTTTTTATTTTGTTTGTATGTTGTATATGTTGGGTATTATTGCGACTCCTTTTCTATTGTAAATGTTTCACAAACATAGCGGCACAGTCAGCGTATTTCAAAATGTTAGCACAGTGACAGCACAAATTCATTTCCAAGTGATGACACTTTGGAGATGGAAGGCCTCTGTCTGATACCCACAATATGGGATAGTATGTTCACAGTATATGAACTGTGTATGTGGATGTGTGTTTGTGTTTCCTGCTGGGTATCTGGGCTGGTACAGCCTCAGGCTGTGTGTGCCCATCCCGTCCCATCTAGCCCTGTCCAGGCTGCCAAAGCCCTCATCCTGCGATCGGCAGCTAGCTGCCACATGGCTGCCACTATGGGGACCAGGACAGGACAGGACCTTCTCCATCACTGCTGCTTTAAATCACTCTCCTCTCCTCCTTCTCTTCTTCGCATCCTCTCCTCCTCTTCCTCTCCTCCTTCTTTCCTCCTCTCCTCTCCTCCTTCTTTCCTCTCCTCTCCTCTCGATTTGTCCCATTTGTTTCTTCCTGTCTTGTCCTATTTATTTGCCCTGCCTCTTTTTAAATTATACACATAACCACACATGCCATAAACACACACACACACGCATACACACTCCAGTGCCTCCATGCCTCGGGCTGTGGGGCATCATTCTGGCTCTGTGTGGATTAATCTGCTCCCTGCCTGCAACCGAGCTGCCACCACTTTCTTTAGTCCCAGGACACACGGACACACCATTACACACACTGTTACAGACACTGACAAGCGCATACATATACATGCCTAACTGGACACGTTGATTAGTTTGCATTTCTGTACCTTTTTTGTACAAAGATGCAAAATCAGCCTCGTAAGCTGCTCTGAATTTCATAAACTGTTCCGTGTGTGTGTGTGTGTGTGTGTGTGTGTGTGTGTGTGTGTGTGTGTGTCCTCGAGCTGCAGGAACTGAAACAACACCAAACATCTCACACTCAAAACTTTATGAATTTGATGAGGATGGATAAATATTCCATCTGCTGTGTGTGTGCGTGTGTGTGTCTTGCAGTCTCCCAGCAGTCTAAGCCAGTGTTATCCCTCCAGCCGTACCAGTCAGTAATATATCTGGAGCTGGCGGTGTGTTTCATTCCCCCAGCTCTTCTCTGCAGCTGCCAACTGGGTGACCAGCTTAATTCTCACCCAAACACACATTCACACATAAAATAGCACTCATAAGTCTCTTATTCACTTCCACGTACTGTACATGTTGACTTGCACACATTGAAGCAGTCCGCCTGCATCATTAGCAGTTTAGTGTCAAGTGCATGAGCTCAGTCAGTTAATGACCAGTTTCCGTGGTATTGAACTGCTGTAGAAACTCACAGGCAGCTGTTTGGTGTGTTCCTCGTATTCTTTTTTTTTTCCTTCCCTGCGTGGTGCACTGTGACATTTGAATTCAGCCGTCTCATCTAATTGTAGAGCTGGAAAGAAACTTCCAAGTAAAATGTATTCAAAATAGGCATATTGCATATTTTCTGCCTGCCTTCACGGCATTTTAGGCTGTGGTTACTTTAAATGACAGCAACTCTGTTTATTTAAAATGCAGAAATATGCTAAATAAAACTAGATTTTGCTTCCTCGGGTTTCCTCATACAGTTGATTATATCACATCCGTAACATTGAACTGATACATTTAGAGTGGTATGGCTTAATTTTAGACACTGTTTTCACCTTTTAACACTGCTAATAAGGCCTATGTGAACATCAAAGCACAATTTGCAATTAGTATGCATCAACGTTTTTTTGTTGTTGTTTTTTAAAGTTTATTAAAAGTTTTGATATGTGACTGTGTTTTCTGTTTAATATGAGCCAGTTATGTATTTATGACACCTGTCCTTCCAGCATCTGCCACACAATGTCTGGTGTTAGTTCAGAGTGGAGTATATGTTTTTAAATATTCTGATATTATTAAATTCACTGTGTAATTGTTTCATGTCATTTTAATTAGTGGCAGTACAAACAGGCCTTTTGTGAACGTTTTAGTCTCTGTTAGCGTGTGCTCATGTCCACCCTGACTGGTCCATTATTAACAGTGAGTGAGATGTTGTTATTATTGGCGAGATGTACAACATATGCTGTTCTGGCTGCTCTCCAGCCCTGTCTGTTTGTCAGTCACACGCACATACACACACACGTGCAACACATGCACACACTTGTACTCATCATGTTAATAAGCTTATTATGTTAATGAGGGCCTCAACAGCACCTGAAATACCTCTCTTCTTGTTTATGCCTCCTTCTCTTCTCCTTCTCCCTTCCAGAGGTTTGCAGAGCGGAACATGAGGGGATGAAAGAGAGGAGAGCGAGTGAGGGAAGGCATGATTAGAGGATGGAGAAGGCAGGATAAGACAGGATGGAGAGGACAGTGCAAGGAAGGCAGGAAGGGATGAAGAGTAGGAAGGCGGCCCAAACGCGAGATTTAGATATAAAAGTGACTTACTAAACAGTACAATTTTCCTTAAAACACACACAAATAGACATGAAACACAGCAGTTTACCATGCAGTACTTGTGCCACCCAGCTTGGAGGTTGGTGTGGCCCTGACTTGGACTGGAGGCTGTTCCTGCCTTTTCCATCCAGGGACATTCTTGTCTGTCACTGCCAGGAGAGCTTAGTGTGCCAGGGAGAGCTGGCAGCAACCGGGGGGGGCATCTGGTAGGCCACGCCAACACGCTGACTTTCCTACTGTAACAGGAGCCTCTGAAGACCTGCCATCCCATAATATTTGCCTCTGTACGTGGCTGTGTATTGAGAGAGGTGGGGGCTGTCGTCTACACCTTAGTCCTTGATAACTGTGCAGCAACTTCTGTTCATCTCAGACAACTTTTTGGTTTTATTCATCCCTGGAGCCTAATGGCATATTGACTGTCCTTTGGTGCCGTTCCTCGCTCATCTGTTTATTCAATGGATACCTTAAGCGGTCAATATTGTCCAATAAAATAAATGCAGACGTTCACTAGAAAAAGCAGATGCCCAATAAAACTAATGGTCCCATTTTAAAAGACAGAAATTTCGTATCTTTGTGTTTGCTCCTCAGGTCCTGGAGGACAATGACTACGGTCGAGCGGTGGACTGGTGGGGTCTGGGTGTTGTGACGTACGAGATGATGTGCGGTCGCCTGCCTTTCTACAACCAAGACCACGAGAAGCTGTTTGAGCTCATCCTCATGGAGGACATCAAGTTCCCGCGCACTCTGTCAGCTGACGCAAAGTCCCTGCTGTCTGGCCTGCTCTTCAAAGATCCGAACAAACGGTGTGTGTCGAAGCTTTTTTTTGTTTTGTTTTACTTTCACATGAAATCAAATTTATTCAGTAATGTGAAGCGGGTCCTCTGTTAGAAATACTATTTTGATGTCAAATAAATCTCTTTATTCGTATCACCATGTCAGCAAAATTTAAATTTTTACTTTGTATCACCAATATGGCCCGGTACTGACTTAATACAAGATATTAACAGATCTGGTGAATTGACAACCACCGGCAAAAGTGGGAAAAGTTGGGAAGTTGATTCATATTTGTGCCCTTTGTGTAAAGTTATTTTTCAGTTACTACCTTCAGACACACAGAGGAGACAAACTTTAGTTATTTTGCTATATAAACAAAAAACACCCACTACTTTTAGTGTACAGCCACTAATCATACGAATATAGAGATGTGCTGATTCTTACTGATGTTTTAATGGGCAAAGCCTTTCATTCTGTAGATCACTGATTAGCCACCATTTGTCGATATAGCAGCAGTAAGAGACGCCATATAGAAAATTGTAGAAATCTTTCTTACATTCTGTTCACGCTGTGCTGTTCATTTCTTACTGCTTTTGTCACTTCTGCTTCTAACAATCCTGTCTTCACCTGTCCTCTGCCCTAGGCTCGGAGGAGGGCCAGATGATGCTAAAGAAATAATGAGACACAGTTTTTTCTCTGGTATTGACTGGCAGGATGTCTACGATAAAAAGGTATAGTTTGCATGTCTAATTAAACATAATAGGACTGTAGAAAATAATGTATTCAACTTATTAAGACAGGCAGCTGTAAAGAGCACAGTGTTACAGAGATGTGTGACTTTGTATCCTGTGCATGTGTTTCTCATATAACACCATCAGGTGAGAGTCAGGTGGCATCACTTAAGCAGCTTTACAGGTGTCAAGCCTCCTCATTTGACTTTTTTTAAAAAGTTGTTTTGTTCTGTTACAGAGTTTAGTAGAGTCCAGTGATTGAAAAGCATAAAAGTTAACTACTATTTATAGGGTTTTATAGTAATGATGTAAAGACAAGACACTCTGGATCTGAGGCTCGGATGTTAACTATGAATAATAACTGTGGTGAAAGGAGGATTTTGGTGGATTTATTTCTTCTTCTTCCTGGCCTTTTTTTCCCTGACTTTTAGTTACTGGAATTTTTATGTCTGTCAGTCTGGAACAACAACAACGACCACTGCTGTTATTTACAATCTGATGTGATCTCTTCGCATCTCTGTCCCAGCTCGTTCCTCCGTTCAAGCCTCAGGTGACGTCGGAGACAGACACCAGATACTTTGATGAGGAGTTCACAGCTCAGACCATCACAATCACCCCACCAGAGAAATGTGAGTGTCTCCTGCCTCTTTCTTTTCACATGAACAAATAAGTCAAGAATAAAATTTGACTAAATCACAAATTTTGTTGTTTTTTTTTTTTACAAAGCTGCAGATATTGTCCTTGGACATAATGGTGAAATAAACAAACACGCCATTCTCTGTTGTCGGGTGTTTAATACGTGTCAGGATTTCTGTAAAATGTTAGTGGTGAAATTACAGCGTTTACTCAAACAGATGACTGTTTCACACTGTGGAACAAACACCTTTGTCTGTTTATTCGAGTGTCTCTGTGTTAGTCCTCCGGCCACATGCAGCTCTTCAGGGCTTCTGGGATACAGATCGTGCTTTTAAAATCATTTAACGCTGTATTATACATGACGGGAACTGATGTGAGGTTCCACTTGTTTGTAGGTCACATGTTGGTAGAATGAAACTGGCACATCAGAAACTTACTTTTTAATTGTTTAACTCGACAGTAACAGAGAAGATGATCAGATGAAAGTGAGAAGTTGTATATTTCCTGATTGATGTCATGTATTAATACAAATGAACTGTGTTATATAGTAAATGCTTTAAAAATGACCTCTGAATCTATACTTTTCATATTTTTTTCTTAGTCGATGAGGATGGGATGGACTGTCTGGACAACGAGAGACGACCACACTTCCCGCAGTTCTCGTACTCTGCCAGCGGTCGGGAATGAACTGTCCATCACAGTGACATCATCACAGCTGGTCTCTGAGGCCATCACTGTGGGCGCAAAGAGACCTACAGCTTTGGACCAACCCAGAACAACCATGACTTGAAGGATTTTTGCCCTTTTCCTCTTCCTCGTTATCTGTTTTTCACCTCTCCAGTGTGCTTCTTTTCTCTCTCTCTCTCTTTTTTAATTCTCCCCAATCCCTCCTTAGAAAAAACCTTCAGGCGAAATTACGGTCTAATCCTGCACTGCAACCCCAGGTGATCCGAACTGTGATGTGATCAGTTGTTATGTAATGACCCTTTAATGATGGGAGCACCTCCGGTGGCCTGCTGTGCTTTGACGTGTGTCGGGCCTGCCAAACTCTAAAAATGAACATCTCTGATGCACTTAGACAACAGCTGATGCATTTCTAAGGAGACGTTTTTGTGGCTTCTTTATCCGTGGGACGGAAACACTCGAATCATTCAAAACCCAAACTGCCATTACCAGTTGTATCTCAGGCTTTTGCAGACAGGTCAGATTTGAAATCCTCAGTTACATAATTCTGGGATTTATTGAGGCTGCCTGGCATCGAGGAAGCAGTTGTCACCAGTGAGCAGAATCCTACACACCTCATGTTGTCGAGCAGGATTTGACTCAGGTTTTGCTCAGTGCAAGTCATTATCATCGTTGCTGCTATTTCAACTACTACAACAACTATTACAGGTACCGCTGTTCCTACTGCTCTTATACTATTACTGCTACTACTAAAACCCGGTGCTACAATACTGGCTAAATGCTGCTGATCATTATACAAGCGCCAGCAAAACATGAACCCCACTTATGCTTATACAGGTGCAGAACAGCTGCTGCTCCTGATGCACAGCTCTTACACATCAGCTCTGTAGATCAAACGCGTGTCATGTGTGTCTGTGTGCGTGTTTAAGGTCCAGTTATGGGTTTGTGTTTTAAGATCGCATCTCAAAGCACAGCAGTTCAGAAGGATGTGACTCTCAAACCATGAGCTTTACTACATAACCTACAGTGCAAGATGGTCGATGCATATATTACTGCAGAGGTGAAAACAGCTGGTTTGAATGTTCCCCCCCAATTTTTTTTTCTTTTTTAGTTTTCAGTCTCGCTGAGTTTAAATCTCCGAAAGGGAAAACAAAAGCAAAACGGTACTTTTGTTTCGACGATGGAAAGCTTTACTGTGACGCATCGTTATAGCGGCTGTTGGATCCATGTGGCTGTACCTCTGTGTCTATGTGCAGGAAAGGGAACCTGAAGAAAGGAGCAGATTCAGCACAGAGCAAAAAAAAAAAAAAAGTCTGAGATGGCAGGGTGAGTGCAGCGATGAGAAAAAAAATCAGGAAAGATGTGAAATATTTATAATGTGATAAGGAGCCGTGAGGTAACAGGTATAAAAAGTATATATGTTTCGTGAGGAGGTACACGTCAACTGTTATGGGTTTACAAGAATCACAGCAATGGTTATAATATATATATGTTTTATTTATTGTTCTACTCATCAGTTTTATATTTAACTTTTTCTATTGTTATTACATTATTCTAGAAAGAAATATATTGTTATTTCTTAGGGCTGAGAGGGAAAAAAAAGCACCTCAAGAAACAAAAATGGCTGAAGAATGTAGGAGGGAAAGCAGATAGCCTTCCTGCTCCATTTGTTTTTTTGTTTTAATGTTTTCGTGTTGTTATGTGACCAAAATGTGACAGCCCAGAGGTGACAGGACATATTAAAGACGGACGACGAAAGTTTGGGAGAAACATCTAGGAATCTGCATAATTATCTCAATGAGATGTCAGATATGAAGACTAGTAGATGTTGCTCATATTTATTCTTATTACAGGTGTGTGTCGGTGATGGTTGAGGCACAGTCGGGTGAGAAAGACAAAGTGGAAGTTGAGCAGAAGGATAACAAGTGCAGCACAAAAGGCTGAGTGTAAGGCTTTAGCTGTAAGTGTTTTGAGGAGAGAGGTGAGTTAGCACTCGGTTAAGAAATGTATGTTTGAAGGCGAGTCGTCGTGTTCCTGTCGGTTCTTTGGATGTTTAGAAGATCAAGTTTATTTAAAGATCAGGTCCTTACCACTAAACCATCCCCGCACTCTTCTGTCTATAACGTGCGCCGTCATTTCTCCCTTGTGGACTTTTCTTTGTTTCCAGTCGTCACGTTGTCGTATGTCTTCCAGTCTGACCAACAAGATTTGAAAGTCCCCTCAAAGTCACTGTCTTCAAATGGCCGGTAAGCCTTACGGTTTAGCTCAGAACAAGTCAAAGCCGTTGACACCCAGCATTTCTGAGACAAAAAAATATATATATTGCCAGATGTGAGGTAATATATTTTTAAAATTTTAAAATAGCGACATGTTCATCTTGTGGGGGAGATGTCACCTTCAGTGTCAGGATGACGGATTAAAAGAGTACCAGGGGATGTGCTCTTATTAGCCGTGGAAAACTGTATTCCACTTTATTTATTTGAATGTTTTTATCTTTATTGATGGATAACTTGAATTTATTTTCTATTTAATTTATTTAATGTTGTTTTGGCGTTTAGCAGTGAGGGGATGTAGCTGTGTTTCAACACTTTGTGCTAGAAATAAATGTCTCCTTTTTTTTTTTTTCCCATTTCCAGATATACAACAAATTACCTGTTTTTCCGCTGCTCTGAAGTCCATATGCTTTACTGTTGCACATCCATTAAACCGCTACTAGGCGCTTTATGGCAGAAAGTATAAAAGGATGGCGCTGGCCTGCAAGCTGTAGTCCTCCTCTGTCCGCTTCACCAGTCCTGAGTCAAAGTGGCACTCAGAACTCTTATGAAAAATACTGCTCTGTGATCGATTGAGCCTGTCTGGCACGGCTGAAGCGAAATGAGTACAAATCCCACCCAGCTGGCACCCTCGACAGGCTCAAGCAAACACTCCCCAAGTATTTGGAAGGATTTCAGCTTTGATTTGACCCAGGTCTGCGAGCGACTGAGGAGTTCTAGCTGCATGTGCACGCTTAACGCCAAAAATCATTAGAAACCAGAGTTCATAAAATATCGCTTTGTAGCTTCGGCCATAGCACTTTCAACACCCATCACTTTTTATATGACTCAGAGGAGTCTGGTTCAGCTTTGCTTTAAAGGAAGACTTTTAGCTTGTTTTTTTATGTTTGTAAGGAAATGAGGATTTTTCAAAACACATCTCCCCCTCCATCTACAACCACTAGCTTTGATGTTGCTCTGATGTTGAGAGTTGGCGAGACTGGATGAAGTGTACTGTGAACTGGGCTCAGTTGGAATTTTTAGTAAATTGGTCAGTGTTTGTTTAAAAAAACAAATCCACTGATCAGCCGTGGCACTGATGTCCCAGATTCCTGCTCTGATTCGCAAAGTTTTTTTCAACAGTAAGCCGCCAACTCTCCCACACTCCATCCTCGATGGATACAGGTCCATGTAGTGACAGCAATGATATCAGAGTCTGACTGTGAGGTCAGAGATCATAAAAAAAGAAGAGAGGGTTTCCTCTGACTTTTAATAGGGGGGAAGGTAACGCTTTGTAACACACTTTGTCAGTGTGGAACAGCAAATCAGTCGTGGACACGTGGCTCAGTTCTTAAACTGAATGCAGAAATTCATTGTTCCTCACAGCTTTACTGGTGACCTCAACCGTTTGAGATTTGATGCTGCGCTGATGGTGTTCCCTCTTAAAGCTGCTGCTGTTTGTACACCTATCACACAACACATAAGACCCCACTCGTGTTTCAGACATATGTAAAATTCTTTCAAGAACCGACCTCTTCCATTGTTAATGAACCCATCAGCTCTAAATGGCAAACCGCTCTCCGCCAGGTGATCAGTAAACAGCTCGAGTGTTTGGAAGGTGAAAGTGTTCGACCTCGTGTCTGCGGCAGATTCCCCCTCCCCTCTCCTCTCTCTGGTACTAGACCGCTATCATCACATTTAACATAAACAAGCATGAGATGCATTTATTTATAAACGGCAAACAGAAAAAAAACAAAACAGCAAACATGTACAAATATTACACAGTATAACTGGGTTTTGATGCCATGTCCATCCACTGTAGCTTTACAGTTGCATGAGACATTTGCGGACAGCTTCCAGCTGTTCGGCAGAGTGGGCCGCGTTTTCCCGAGTCGCTGCGCGGCCGAGGTCGTCGCCGCTCTCGTCGAAGGCACAGAGATGGCGTAGACTCTGACACGGCATTGGGGAAACTCTGGAGCGCTTCACAGAAAAGCGGATCAAACTGCCTTTTTCTGTGCTCCGTGCAGATGCAGAGCTGCTGGCCAGTGAGCCCGCCACGATGTGAAAACAACAAATTACCATCAACATGAAGCTGGTTTTTTTACTCTGTACATCCTTAGTATTTTTACACATAAAATGTATATGATAGGGATGCACATTATTTTCCTTCTTACAGACAGCTTCAATAAAGCACTATGTCAATCTGCTGCCATCGTGTCGACTTTTTGTTCGCTTTGTGGACCGCCCCGAAGTTTCAGCTCAGTCTAAACAGGGCAAAAAAACCCAATGTTCACTAAAAACTCACAAAATGAGTGTTGGGGGTGCGCCTTGCACACATCATAACAATCTTTAATATAAATCAAGTCTATGTCCAGTATGGCAGAGGTTTACAGAGGCACTTTATGCTCGAAGTTTCCCAGCAAATAAAATCCTGTAATGGAAGTAAAGTTTGGATTAGGATCTTTACAGTTTTTAATCCAGGACACTTCCTATTGGACATTGAGTTGTGCATCATGTTAGCATTTCTATATAAAGAAGTAGTACTTCAGAAAGCTCATTAGTGGACTGAGCTTTCATTTATTAAAATGGATTCTAAACTGGGAGGGAAAAAAAAAAACATACTTTGAATACTCACTTGACCTATCAATCATAATTACACTCAGTCACGAGCCAAAAAACTACCACAAAAAACCCAGTTACATGAACACAATCCACATTAATACCGAATAGAGGACATAAATATCCTCTAAGTAAACAGTTTGTTTTCCTGTTGACAAACGAACAGAACATCGTGATCCACGGAGCGATGAAGGGAAACCGGCGAGACAGACTCATGTGGACAGAGTCTCAGTTCGTCTCATGTTCGGCAGCTTGAAAGACAAACACACAACACATAGTGAGAAGTGTATGTGAACACACACAGAGGCGCGCACAAACACACCCTGTGATAATGAATCACAGCAGAATACAGACAACATGTTTTTCAGCAAATCCAGAACCAGACAGAATCATTAGTCACGAAGGGACAAATGTCTTCTTACTGGTTTTTATTCTTGGTAAACTGACAACTCTTAGCGTGCTCCCAGAGAGAAAAGACACGACTACAAATTCATTTAGTATCAGAACAGTGAGTCACACGCACAATCGCACACTCCTCTGTATGTTCGTGTGTTTGTACCTCGATGCGTAGGCTCTGCATCTCCTCGCTCAGTGTGTTTCTCTCCTGCATCAGCTGGTTCTGTTTGGCCAGCAGCTCACACACCTGCTGGGCGCTGCTCTGACAGTGACGGTCCAACTGCTGCAGCCTGCAACACACACGCACACACACACACACAATATTGACTGAAAGAGTGTGAGAAGAACGTACCCTCCTGGCTAATATAAAACCAAATGTTGTAAATATTGAAAGAGAGCTGGATCCACAAAGAGCTTTTAATATCACCGGACTTTGTTTTGATCAAGCAATCAACAGTGTTTACAGAGATACGAGTGCGGTCTAAGTTTTTCACTGAGTGCACATAGGGATGATGCAGTAGCTGAAATGTATCAAAGGACTGGATGCTGGCTAGATGTTTATATAATGACGGATATTAAAAATTCCTCTTCCAGACAGTTTTTGAAAACTATAAAGTACATTTTTTTTAAAAATGCTGACTTGAGGCATCGAGTCGATAAGCTTGGAGCTAATTTATATACAGAAGAAGTTTAGTCCAGTAGGCCGCATTATCAACCTATTGATAATTAATGAGGAAGAGTCAACAAAAAACAAACAAAAAAACACTCATCCTATGCGAAACTGGATGAAATTTTATTAAAACACTTATTCAGGGATACATTAGTGACCAAAGTTACCAGTTCATGACTCAGCTGGTGTTTCTCATCAACAGAATCAGAGTAAAATGATTATTGAAGTTGCCGTGATGCCCGCAGGCCTCAAACTTTCGTTTTTATCTAACAGCAAACACTGTAACCTGACAGACGGCTCCCTAAAAGTGCAACTACACGTCAAGTCGACGCAGCCCGCAACTATTCTGATTGGTCCGTTCAGTACTGCTGATTCCTCCTGTGAATTTAGTACGCAGAAGTCTACATCAGGCCTTACAGGCGTGTCACATTTTCCACCTCGTGGATATGCTGCACTGCAGATGTCTGCAACTGTAAACACTCCTTTGCAGAGACAGTACAAGTCAACAGCTCTGCCTGCGGTCTTCAGAGCGATATAGCAGGAATGAGTGCTCGTTATTAACTGAGTATAATCCCTGCATGAGAGACCGAGGGACACCGTGTGCTCACAGGGCAGCAGCTTGTCACTCATACAATCCTTCATTATTTTTGCTGACTTTAATGACTTTATAAGAAAACAAGCTTCACCTGGTGTTCAGTAAGACTTCAAACTAGTGATGGAGCTCATATACTCCTCAGGACTGTTTTCTCAGGTCAAAGATCAAATGAGCCAACGGTAACTTTCCGTTACACTTCTAAACAAAGTGAGTTACTAAAAGAAGTCACCCCCTGTGGGACACTGAAAGAAGAAGAAAAATGCTGTGACTTCATTTTTAGATTTTCAGACCTATAAGACACATGCATCGTTCCTACTGCTTGCTTTTTCAGGACTTCCAACATAGAGAGTGTTGTAGTATATCATTATATCACTATATCAAGATCATTACTATGGGCAACATACTGTCATACAGTTGTTGTTTTTTTAATTTAATGCTTTTTCACTCATAAATGATAATAATGAGAAAATTAACCCATAACTATAGATTGAGTTAGTGCAATAAAGTAAGATTTGATAACATGGGACAAAGTGATCAAAATACATGTTGATCATTCATTTGTTTTAGTCACTGTTTTCATCACTGCAGCGTACATTAGCATCTCTGGATATTACATCTATCTAACGGGATCATTCAAAAGTAATTAATCTTTAAAAATTACTCTGATTTTCTTGGTTATATCATCAGTCTGTCATCCTGTAGCTGTCAAAAACAGTCAGTCTGGTGAGAAAGTTGTGCGTGTGCGTGGGTGCAGTTCTGAAGTTTTGATCTTTACTACGACATCCCAATTAGTGCGTCCCTCCCTCTGACACAGCCGCTCCTGCAGACAATGAACTCTTTCACTGCACACTAGGATTAAACTCAGTGTGTGTGTGTGTGTGTGTGTGTGTGTGTGTGTGTGTGTTCCAGCTGGAGTTCAAGGATGTGTGAGAAATTGTGTGTGTCGAATGTGTGTTTGGGGGTGGTGGATGAATGTGTGTTGAGATATTTCCCACCAGCAGCCCATTATTTCCCTCATTCATCCATCCATGCTCCCCTCAAATGCAGTGGTGAACTCATTCATTTACACACACACACACACACACACACACAGATAATGAGAGCGATGTCACAGCACTGGAATGCACATTTACATATTTAACCAGCCATCTATAAAATTATACATATTTCTGTCTTCTATATGAGGAACTTTAGGATAATTTAGAGACTCTTGCACACATAAAACAATGCTTCAAAGTATTAAGTACAATTACTCGAGTACCACAACTTCAGATTACTCATGCTTTACTTGTGTATTTTAATTTTTTTTAATTTACTTCTGCTAGATTTCAAAAGGAAATGTATCATTTAGTCTAATATGTCTATTAAATAAAAATAGAAACTAGTTAATCCTCTATAACATGATGAAATATTAGAGATTAAACCAGTTCTCAATGAATAAAACACTTTTGTGGGAGGATTTATTTATTGTTTTCGTTTCTCTCCTGTGTAGGAACCCGACCTTTAGATTACAAACCACACACTAGCACCACCTCAAGGAGCATTAGAAGTTATATACTGCTCACATATTGATATGCAGCTAAAAAAGGAAAAAAAATGCCCTACATAAGAATAATCATAAATCCAGTATCTCAAATCCTTAGAATATTATTAAAGACCAGTATAAAAGAGATTTTAAATACAAAAATGTCCAAATTCCAAAAACTGTACACTTGTTTGGAGCTCCTTTACCACAGTTCACTGCTTCAGTGTATGTGGCATGGAGACGATCAGCTTAAAGCACTGCTGAGTGTTTCCGATTGCTCTGACAGTGTCCTCCATCCTTATTTTTGGATGAGGTGTTTCTCATCTTCCTCTTGAAAACATCACAGATTCCTTAAGACTTAAGAGTTCAGCCTATATTATCAGTGTATGTTTGTATTGTGGTATTAAAACTTCATTTACTACTTAGAGGGAGACAGGAGGAAATATAAAATGGTTAATAAAGTTAAGAAAGTATCTGCTACACTTTTTGAATTTAAAAAACCAACATCGGTCTCTGCAGAGCTTCTCAGAGCTCTTAAGCACCCTGTGAGGAATTTTAATTACTCTGATATGAATTATAAGCTAAAGTTGTCGCTGTTTCAACAAGTTCATTAGAAAGCAATGATGTGGGGGGATACAGACAAGGAAGAGCGAAGACGAGGAGGATGAAGAGGGTAGTGGCTCGGGGCAGAGAGAGGGTAGCTGGGAGGGAGACAGATGCCCCTGCCCTGCTGGTCATGTTGGCAGTGGTAGTGCTGGCTGTGTGAGACAGACGGGGGAGGCGAACATCCCAACACTTCACACTGCTCTCTCCACCCACATGGTCCTCACTCCGCTCTGCAGGGTTTAATCCTTTTATTTTGCCTGTCCTTCTTCATCATCCCTACCTCCTCCTCCTCCTTCTCCTCCATCCTGTCTCAGGGCCCGCTGAGTGGTTCATCCCAGACCTGGAGGCTCTGTCCAGTCCTGGAGGCTGAGGGCGATGACTCCCCTCCCTGCCTGGTGTTCCTCCAGCCGGCTGCCAAGCTGTCCTGACCAACCACCCCCTCACTCCCTCCTCCCACTCTGCTCTACCTCCTACGCCTTCACACAGCACCACAGCAGGACATCGCCACGTCACCCAACAACACAGCAAACACACACACAGAAGCAGCCCCGCTGCGGTGAGCGAAGACACAAGGTACAAACACAACCAGTGCGGGGATGTCAGCCACACACACACACACACAGACACACACACACACACACAGCGGAGCACCTAAAGGTCAGAAACAGAGCCTGTTGTTCTGAAGCTGTAAATGTTTGATGAGGGAAGTGTTGGGAATGTGTCGACTGAAGGCCTTTAGCTCCACACCACTAAACTAATCTGAGTCACGCTGGGAAAATGCCAGTCCTTATCCATTCATGCCCTCTGATATCGATACATGTAGATGCACCACTCCGAAAATCAAAGAGAATTTACGGGAGATTTTGTGGCGATGACTTGGCCCGCTTTGAAATCCACTCTGAAATCCACTCTATAATCCAACAGGGGTTTTACACTTTGTCTGCTAGTGGAGAAAAATGTGACACTGGAGTGAAAATGTATTCATTCATTGATTAAAGCTGGGAGGATATTTCTATGAAATGATCCACAACTTGTTCACTGAGGACATCCTACAACGGTAAACAAAACAAAACCTGACATATCTTAAAAATCTCATTTTATACCAACTTTAACTTAAACTTTATTACCCAAAATAAAATATTTCTAGTCCTACAGAGAGTTCTGTTGTTTGCATTCAGAAGTTTAACTTAATCAAATTTATTTTTTCCACACACAAACCACTACTCTTTAAAATCTGTATCTGAAAACTATCCCTCTTCAAAATGTGGATATTCTTTCAAATGTGAGTCTAAATCATTTAAATCCTCTCTTTAAATAAACATTGTGAAATGACAACATACTAAATGTTTAAACTGAGAAAATGTCTTTCTTTTTTTTTTTTTAAATGTGTGCCCTCTTTGAGTTTGATCCCTGTGACGTGTTGGAAAAAGACTGGAAACGTTATTTAATTGGGAAAAAAAAGTGGGAAAAAACACCTGTTGGAATATCTTTAAAGTAATTAGGTTAATTAAAAACAGGTTCTGGAGCAGAATGGAAGGAAGTAGGGAGGAGGCCAAAAATCAGGCATTGAGATAGCGCTGCATTTGACAGCCGTGCAGTGGAAATCCCTGCATCGACTCAGGGACGCTTCGGAAAACTAGTCTAAATTAGCATACACTCACCAGCCACTTTAATAGTCCTACCTGTTGACGCAAGTATCTCATCAGCCAATCACATGGCAGCAACTAATTGCATTTAGGCATGTAGATGTGGTCAAGACAACTGCTGAAGTTTAAACCGAGCATCAGAATGGGGAATAAAGGTGATGTAGGTCAGCGGTCCCCAACCTTTTTTGCGCCACGGACCGGTTTATGCCCGACAATATTTTCACGGACCGGCCTTTAAGGTGTCGCGGATAAATACAACAAAATAAAACTAGTACCGGTACCGAAAAAAAGATTTATTCATAACACACGTGAAAAGACAAAGGAAAACCGAGTTAACGATAAAAACGATAACAAAATAACGCTGAAAACCGATAAAAAACCCTAAAAACCATACATTTCACACCTGAGCCTCAACTCTCGCGGCCCAGTACCAAACGACTTACGGACCGGTACCGGTCGGAGGCCCGGGGGTTGGGGACCGCTGATTTAGGTGACTTTGAACGTGGCGTGGTTGTTGGTCTGTATTTCAGAAACAGCGAATCTGCTGGGATTTTCCTCACAAAACCATCTCGACGAGAGGGATCATCCAACATATCAGCACAGAGATCAAAAACCAGCATCAGTGATTGAATGTGAGGCATTAGAGCAGATGGCACACTCAATTAGCACATTTTTGAAGTCGCCATTAATACAGACAAAGTTCTGGAATATCGACATCTTGTTCAGGAAAGCTTTCTTATTTCAGCAAGATAACCACACTATTTTTATTACAGCAGAGCGGCTTTGCAGTAAAAGAGTCCAGGTGACCTCCCTGTAGACCTGAACTGACCCCGGCTGAACTTTTAACTACAGGAACTAATCGTCTCAACTCCCACACACATGCAGAGTGTGTGGGAGTGAGGTGATGCAACACAGCGGTCAACATATATATGTTTTTATTGCGTTGCTACCCTTGAATTCAAAATGAGCTTTTACGTGTTGCATTTTCGTTACTTTCAGTTTAAAACAGGCTTTAAACAGTTACATTACATTTTACACTTCCACAAAAGTAACTTTGTAGCTGTTTTTTGTCAACACACTGATCGCCCATTCCTAAAGCATAACTGGGTCACTCTGGAGTTAATATATCCAAAACACAATTATTCTGAACAACATGGCAACAGCTGTACAAAATGTAAAATGCCAGCAGGCTTCTCCACAACCCCCTGACGTGACGGTAAGTGAGCTAAGCAGGCAGCCAGTAAATCAGTCGGCCAGGTCGTGGCTCGAGATGTTTAAACCGGCTATAGGTTGTAAGCTGAAGGTTTATGTAATGCAGTAAGTGAAGGATTTGACCCCAGCACAGACATAAACAACCACAGACGCAGTTTGTCTGCCCTCAGAGACACCAACCTCTGACCTTACACAACACACTTTCTCTAATCCACTTCACCTCACCTTGAAACCCCGCCTCCTAGGGGGGATGTGTGTATATGCGTGTGTGTGTGATTAAGGTAGCGCTCCTTCCAGCAGCTAAAGCAGCAAATCCAATAACTGGTCTCTATCGACTGGCACACTCATTAATTAGGGCTTAAAACGGCTTAATGCTCAGGCACTGCCCTACACTGAACACCCCCCCCCCAAACACACACACGCACACACACACACACACTGCTGGCTTGCTGGCTCAGTTCTGCACACTGCTTGGAATGGGTTTGGTTAGAAGGAAGCTTGGATTCACTGACCGACTGATGGGAGGACAGATAAACGGATGTTTGGGTGAAGGGGATCTGCAGCCGGTGAAAAACGAGGGCTGACAGTTTGTGGTGTCAGGTGAGGTGTCGGACTGAGCGGTGGTGGGGGCGAAGAGAAACCGAGGCTCCAAGCTCCAGCCGTCACCATCCCCCTGCTGCCTGCTGATGGCTGGGCTGGCAGCTCAGTGACCGGGGTTAGAGAAGAAGAAGCTTCCCCGCTGACCTGGTAAAAGGACACCACCTGCTGGATCCAGCGCTTCACTGACACACACACACAACGCACACATCTACACTGAAATAATTCCCCTAAAATACCTGAAAACAGCTTCCAGAGCAGTCCTGGTACTAAGTGTGTATTCTGCTCTCCAGCAGACATGACAGAAGCAAGTTTTGCTGGGAGGCAGTTTGCAGTAATTTCCCCTGACAGCCCAATAATCAAACTCTGCTCACAATCTGCACCTCGAACCACAGCACTCTCTATTGACTGCTGCTAGTAAGGAGATTAATTACAACACACAAACACAGACACAGCTACCTCTCTCCGGTATACATCAGTCGTAGCCCACAGCTAGTGTCTAAACTCTGTTGTGTGTGTACGTGTTTGTCTGTGTTTGCATATTTATTTACAGGTGGGAGCATATGTCCTAAAGGCATGGTCCAAAGGGAAAGTGCTAACGTCACGTTAGAAAAACAGAGACACTGTAATAGATACAGAAGATCTGGAAGCGGCGTTCAGGTCTGTCACTCAGCAGCCCCTTATGAATGTGTGTGTTCCTATCACTAAACAAATCAGCCAGTGGAGCGTGCCACTTTAAGAAAATATTTATCGCACAGTGCATAGATTATCAAAATTACTCGAAAACAAACCACAGAGTAAACTGACGCTATCCTGCATAAACTGGGTTGTGAGATCAGGTATTTTACTTTTTTTTTTTTTTTTTATAAGAGTAAAAAAAAGGAAAATCTGTCAGCGAAGGCAAACGTGGGCTGTAATTAAAGAGTACATTTCAAAAATCTGCAAACCAGAGAGATAAAAACACATGCTCAAACATCACAGAAAAACTAAAGAATTGGACTCAATGTTGCAAAAAATTTAATCTAAAGACAATGAAAGATCTCTGAACCTACGTGTGTGTGTGTGTGTGTCTGTGTGTAGCAGGCAGGGAGCCTAGGGGGGTGAAGAACGCAGGCAGACGGCCTTGGTTTGCCTGGTTACAACAACACTGCCAGGGGCATGAAGGCTGCAGCTGCCACACACACACAAACACACACGCGCAACACAAAACCATATTTCGCCCAACCCCAGGCTTGCCCACCATCGCCACCCTCACACCCCAGCGCTCCAGCTAAATCTTGGCTGGCACAAAACCGCACTCGAGAATATGTGCGTGTGCCTCAAGGCCATGCCCCTCGTCCTCTTCCACCAACCTGTCATGCCAGTTGTTGCTCTCGCTAACATGTGCATTTGACATGGGAACGCGATCGCTGACGCTGCGGGGTTTTGATCGGGATGAGACCGACATGCATTCCCTCACTGTCTTTTGATTTTCTTTGCTTTTTGTTTACGGCCACCTGGCAATTTCCAGAGTCTTTATTCTGTAAAGGCACAGCGGATTTCACACGTGAGCGTCACGCTAAGTCAGTCTTCATTTCCAGATCCACGACACAGAAGATCACTACCCCCTGAATAAACAGATAAAGAAATTACATATACTGGATATTAAAGAAGTATATTGTTTATGGGCAATTTCTAAATCAGGATATAGTTTTTATATTTTTCTGTAATTTAGAATTGAAGAAATCCTAACAATCAAATCATTTGCAAAATCCTCTAAGATCCAGTAATCTTTAAATATGTACATTTTAACTGGAGCGGCTTTGGTGCACCGCATTTCTGTCAAACAGAGGAAAATAGAAATTGTGAAGACAGAAATGGCGATTAAATTGGCATTTAATCATCAAACTAAAAAAAAAAACATCTGTGAAGCAGCCTCTATTAAAACTGCTCTTTTCCCCCATTAGTTTCCAGCTCACAGCTGTTCCCCTGCAGTGCTGAGCACAGTGTGAAGATCAGGAGGGGAAGGAAAAAAAAAGTGCCTTAGATGTTACTAGACCGCCAGATGTTCCATGAACAGTTACATGAAAGTTGCAACTCATCTGTCGCAGTCCTGCAAAACCAATATTCAGCACTTATTAAGGGAACAACATACACGAGGCAGCGATGCTATAGCTGTTCAGTTTTAATTCCTTTTACTTTTTTGAGCACTGCACTGTGTACACATTTATATTCATGCACGCTGAATAACAGCGTGAATATAATAACCTAAAGTCTGTCAGGCCAGCTTCTTCTTCTGAGAGCACGGCATGAAGTGAAAAATACTTACAGCATGTGATCACCAACATTAAATAATACTATACCTTTCTTAAAAATGTTTCTTTTTTGTTGATTGATTTTTTTTAATTTGGCTTCTCTTGTGTTTGTTACTACAAAGTCATGTTAACTAATCATGCTTTTATTGTGAAATCTTTATTTAACAGGTGAAAGAAAATGCGTTTTAATGACATTTTTGTTTGAAAGAAATAAAAGATCAGCATGCTTAAACCTTTATATGAGATTTAAAAACACTAAAACAGCATTTATATTATTACTGGTTTGTTTTTTTCTAATTTTCAAATACAATTACTCGATATTACTGCTACATTTACATTGCATGCTGTGGTACTTTACAGTTTTTAGCTTTACATTAAAGTGAACATAAAGTTGAGAGTAAAAGAAATTAAACATCATGCCTGCTTCTTGCGCTGATTGCAACAAAAACTATAAATATCCAGCTTACTTAAGTATTAAGTTATTATCAGTAAAATAAAATTTGAAAAGTCCTGTGCAAAAAAATCTTAATTGCAGATTCTAAAGTGGGGCTAGTATTAGGCCGTCAGCTGTGCTGTACCCAATAAAACATCTGTAACAGACACAAACTTGGCAAATCTGTTTGTCTTTTTTTGTCTTAAGACCTTCCAGTGCCATCACCTTCCGTATGATGTAATTTCATATTTTTAATATCAATTATTTTCCTTGATCATTTCAGGTGCTTTTTCTTTCATTCCCGTAAAGCGTCCCAGACAGCAGTTCACCAGCGTAAAATGAAAGGCTCCTGGCCAGTATTTATAATTAAAAATAAAATCTGGAAAGAGTTTAGGAAGGGATGTTAGAAATATATTCACAATCTGACGAAGCTGTAAACAGCTCTGAACGGGCACAGAAGTCGTCTCTGCTTTCATTTCTGCATTAACAGAGGTGTCGGTGCTGCTGCAGGCTGGGAAATCATCTATTTAACGTCAGAGTTGTTTGCTACCGTGAGGCCTCCTGACTGTTTTAAGCCGTGTGTTTGAGCTTTTGCTTTGCTGGCATTAAAGTGTTTCTGCTGATGTTACTTTTAACATTTTTTCTAAAGAAGGGGCAGGTGCTTCTGCTTGAGTTTTCTACTTGTAGTTTTATGAAGTAGTGTTAGAGTCACTGACTGGGGCTTGAGATGTGACGCTTTGCACAGTTAACGCTCCAGCTTGCAAGCCTCTGGCTACAGCCTGACATCTGAGCTGCAAATCTGTGCGTCTGTGTGTGCGCGTGTGTGTGACAGAGCTGTAAAGCCACCGTTTGACAATGCTCTTTCAGCAGGCCGCCCTGCAGTCGCTCCCGGCTACGGGAGCCAGCTGGGCCATGCGGAGACAGAAACGATGAGAAAAGAAGAAGAGGAAGATGAAGGAGGAGGGAGACGACTGATCAGCGCCATCCAGAGGTAAGAACGCAAGTATGAGTGAGGAACGAAATGGAGGTAGTGTCTTAAAACGGTTGATACTTCCTCGTGTTTGCTTTTGTAAAAATGTGAAATATAAATTAAATATTTGAAATGTTTGGAAAGTAGCTGCTAACAAACCACATTCTGACTACCCAACTACCTACCTGTGATCAGTGCTTTATGATAAAAACCTGAAAGGCAAGGGGCTGCTGTTATGTGAAAAATAAAAATCCATTTTTAAAGAAATCTGTGAAAAACGGCTATGTGTGATCAGTAAAAAAAAAAGAAAGAAAGAAAGAAACGCATGTGAAATGTAAGGAGGTGATGTTAATATTAGCGCTCTGTGGAAGATGAATACGAGGCGTTAACGACGCTGAACCTCACACTGGGCCTTCTTTGTCTTTATCCTCACTTTCTCCACATCTCACTCTTTTTATCGTCCCCCTGTTTCTCTGTACCTCTTAGATCACACACATAGTGGCAACTCATCACACACAGATGCACGCACACACAAATATCTGTATGTGTGCGTGTGTGTACGCGCGAAGACACAGATGAGACAAATGAAAGCTGTCCTGTTTTCTTCTGCCCAGCCTCTGCCAACTTCATTTGCAAATGAAAAGTTTTGCGAGGAGCGTCCTTTTGCTTCTGGGGCGGCATGGCAGCACACTGTGTGTTTGGGAGCGGGGGGATGAGGAGAGACGAGGGTTTGACAGAGGGTGTGTGTATGTGTGTGGCATGAGCCCAGATGAAGCAGCCCTCGCCTGAGGCTCGCTGTCCGCCCGCGGTAGCAGCAAGCCTGTTCCTTCTTCCCTGGCCCGCCGCGACCATTTGTTCCATTAACCAATCTCCTGGAGCCTCTGGTGCAAACGCACACACTCATACACACGCATGCACTCACACACACACACATCCACAGGCATACATACTTCAACAACTGCTTGCACAGCTCATGCCACACATGGCCCTCCATCCTCCGCTCCATCCCTCCCTCCCTCTTCTGCTCTCCTCCAGACGCAAGCACCATCTTTCTCCGTGGAGGCCATATGGCCCAGTGAAGCCTGTGGATCTACAGACACATCTGCGTATATGTTGCTACTCTTCTTAAAGGGCTGCACAGTGAGCTGCGCTCGTACACCTCTACAGCACTTGCGCACCGAGGCCTGACAAACACACTCCGCTGTCACGATGCGTGGTTAAGCAAGCGTTGGTGTTGTGCTGGTCCGTCGTACATGTGTGCGAGAGTCTATGTGCGTGACCTAAGTGTGTGCATGCGTAGTGATAATTGGTAAAACAGCCTGCCAACAGCTGTGGGGTGAGAAAAGGTTGCGTGGTGTTTAGTACGGAAAGCAGAGGGGAGGAGGAGAAGAGAGGAGAGGAGAAAAGTTGGAGCAGGAAAGGAAAGTAAAGTGAAAAGAGATAAGAAGAAGAGAAGAGGGAGGTAAGAGGAGACGGAGGGCAGAAGAGCCACAGCTGAAAAAATAATTAATATGAATAGAAAACTGGAGAAGTTACAGTTTAAAGTCACATTTCCCAACAAACATTACTCTGTTAGAAAAAGGTTATTTCATATATAGAGAGATCGACAGATATGTTTTCCTTTTTCTTATTAAAGCTGCATTAGAAGAGAAATTTCCAACTAAAATGGACTAAAGTGGATTAAAGTTTCAGGGCCAGCTGTACATGCTCATGCAGCGTTTTCAGATTTTAATAATATCTTTGCTTTAAAAGAAATGCTCGTTTTTGTTTATGTATTGATTTTAAATATTTTGGAATAACTAAGAAATGCATGATTTGCACTGAGAGTTTAACGTTTCTATTAACTAATTCATCTGCACTGCAAAATGTTCACTTTTGTCAGTTTTAGCAAAATCTAAAACCATATTAATCCGAATAAAACATCTTTTTTCTTCCGTTCGTGCTTGTATTAAGTTGTTTTCACATAATACAAACTCACAAACATCACCTGCCCACTGACAAATGATCGGCTGTCATGAGTTAATAAACGCTGATTTGTTGTTTGTATTTTTCGGACACAAAAGCATCTGAAAATGATCAAACACCTTAGTAAAAATGTTAAATAAAACATTCTTGAAAACTAAAAAGAAAAAACCTATTTAAACCTAAAATCCCAAACTACATTAAACACTAAACTAAATCAAAATGTTTTTAAAAAAGGCTGATAATAATGATAATAATCGCAGAGCCTTTAAATTCAACATTTGCATCTATGCATCTTCTCTAACTCTGTCCTGCTCCATCTCTCCACCCTCCGCTCCATTCCTTCATTTCCAAGCAGAAAAAAACAAAAAGAAGAAAGGAAAAAAAGCAACAACACAGAAATAGTAAAATAAATAATTAAATGGTGCAGCAAAACATTGTGTGCTAAAACCCCTGTGTAGTTTGGCAATCAGCTTGCCCATGTAAAAATAAATCAAGCTGATTTTCCAAATGTTTTGTGCGTGGTGCGCTGTTGCCGCTCTTCGCAGCACAGATTGCAGGCCGATGGAGAGGCTGTGGGGAGGGGCGGGGCGCTGGATATTGAACCCACTTACACCAGCTTGTTAACACGTACACCTTAACCCCCGAGCGGCACGGCGGGGCGCCCACCGAACACTCGGGGCCTGTGGGGACCAGCGAACGTATACCCGACATATAGACGCGCAAGCACGCCGAAGATCACGACAACAAGTACAAGAAAAGAACCGATGACGTACTGGCTTAAACGCGCACAAACAAAACTGCATGCACACACACTCGGAAGCCACATCTCAAAGTTCGCGCCTGTCACTAAACTTCCCAAACTCCAACAAATATTATTCTCTTATACTCTTATGATATATATTCTATAATGTTTACCTCAAAAAGAAGCACATATAAAGATAAAAAAACAAGTTTTTAGCAGCATTGTGTATCATAAATGTTAATCACACCTCTCTACCTCATCTATGTTGCACCTTTTTAAAAAAAAAAAGCAGCTAAATGCCAAAACTACTCGTCAAACCCGTATAAACGCACTCTCAAACAAACACACCTTCTACCGGCTGAAAAATAAAAACGCGGTCAGCCGGCTTAACAGTCGCTCCTGAAGTGACCTCTTGTAGAACTGAACTTGAGAGATTTTTAAATATCAGGAGGATTCATCAACAAACTAAGTGTCAAAGCAGAAAATAAAACTCAGTAAATGCCAAGAGTGATTATCGTGGTTCAGTTGGGAGAAGAGAGAAGTTAGGTGCCAACTTCCCAGCCAATCCACTTTTGGCAGCCACATTCCTGCTCTGCTAAACCTCCTGAGAACATGCAATAGCAACCAACACACACACGCACACACACATACACAAAATACCGCAGCAACATATGCACAGAAACGTACAGAATATTCATACTTCACACTCCTTGTCAACTTAAATAGCTTTTCTTTCTCTAAACCACACAAAGAGTCACACAGAACCAGGAGACAGCTGTGACTTGGTAAACTTTGTTTTTTTGGCAGCGTGTGACTATCGACAGGTTAACACCGGTGGGAGGTAGACAATATGTAGTGTCATGGATGGAGCAGGAGAAAAGGGTGAGCGTGATTGCAAGTGTGTGCGTGTTAAGAGGAAAAGTGGGGGGCACTGGGGTAGAGATCCTGCAGAGTGGGGCAACAACACCCACACACCCTCTCCCACATTGGCAGAGCCAGGCTGTATGCCAGGCGCCCCGTGGAGACACACGCCAACTGGGCTCCGCACTTAAGGAGGAAGAGACCCCCGCATCACACATACACATGTACAGATACTGTAGCATAAGCCAAAGATGGAGGCACTTTTAGCTGCAGCTTTCATAAGTAAAGAAACCCAACAAATCTTCATATTTAGGACGTTTGAGTAATTTTCATGCATTTTCATCCAACATACAAATACTCAACTATAACACTATCAGATTTATTTTCTCTTAACTGACTCCTCAGTTCATCAGCTCACTCTGATCAGCTTCGTTCTTTTCTTAAAATGCACACTGCCATGTTTTTCTTTGACTTGAAGACTATTTATGGTTTCTAAATCCTCCAAATCTCACTTTACTGTTCACTGCAGTGTAATTAAGAGTCTATTAGAGTGTGACAAGTGCACAGGAGCATCGTGTGTCAGCTCCCGCTGACAAGAGATCAACTTACCGCTGCTTATTATAGGTTGTAGTCACTGCCGAGACGCACAACTTCTCATGAATTACCCACTTGTTAACTTCATAACTCATCTGAGCCAGAGAGGTGTGAAGAAGCACAGCTGTAAACGAGCAATTTGATAAACGAGTACCTAACGTCCTCGTTTTAAGACTTTTTTCCCTTTAACACGTGTCCATTATCTGTGTTGAGCTGCGAGAACAGTCGCAACCGTGTAGTTATACTGCTATAACTACTTTACTTTCCTCCTGTCTGTTATGTAAGAGAAAAGTTTCTGATCAGGAACTCTTAGTGTGTGCAGCCTCAGTACAGACAGCAGGAGAATAAAGCGCTGACACAAAAAACACTATGTCAACAAAAAATTAAAACAATTCTTATATAAAAATAAACATCAGATGTGCAGAAGATTCACTGGTGAGGGGACAGAATGTGAAGAAAACTGTGCTTCTTTTTTTTTTAAAGGCTCGCTGCCATCGCTGTAGAAATGTAAAGAAATGAACATTTAAATACTCCGAGAGCAGGAGGGATTTCTATGTAATGTCACTGATGTTTACGGGACTCTTTCAATCAGATAAAATTCTTGACGGGGAGTTTACAAGACCAATAAACAAATTAAACAACCCCAAAAAGATGTCAGAAGATGTTTTGCCCTCTGCTGCACGGACAGTATGTGTAGCTGTGTAGTTATGTGTGTTATGCGCCCACCTGTCCTTCATGCGCTGGTGCATGCGACCGTGCTGGACACACTGTTCTTCCATATCCGAGCAGCGAGCTCTCAGATTCTTCACCGTTTCCTCCAAGTGTTGTTTCTCCAATGCCAGCTGTTCCAGCTCACTTCTGCACACACACACATACACAGCTGCTATATTCACACTACCAACGTACGAAGCATTATACAGCCAACAAACTGAATTCATCATCCACTTTTTCTTCTTTAATATACGACTTTTTAGTAAAGTGTATCGGCGTAGTCCCAGAGAATGAAACAGCAGAGATAGCAGCAGAGTCTTTGTCAGTGTGTGCACACATCTTACGAGAACGTATGTGTCATCAAATAAATGGCAGCGAGGTAGCTCAGTGGTTAGCATTGTTGCCTCACAACAGAGCTCTCACACCTGAGTACTTTTCTCTGGTGTCCAAAAACAGGCTAGGTTCATGATGCCTATGTTGATCCAGGAAATAGAAGTCTCAAAAGGCAAAACAACAAATAAATAGTGACTTCATTTACTCTTCGGCTAATTTGGCAAACATGCCTGTTTTAAGATCACCATTTTCCACTCTGCCTACCTAACATCAACAGTAGAGGTAACAGCAGGAAATGCAGGGATAAAAATAGAGGTAACGGGCTGCATGTCCAGACGTAGTAAGTGTCACTTTCACAACATCACATTGGCCAATCTGCAGCAGCACACTTGATAAAAGGTGCAGAGTCAGCAGGACTACC
Organism: Neolamprologus multifasciatus; assembly: GCF_963576455.1. Taxonomy (NCBI): domain Eukaryota; kingdom Metazoa; phylum Chordata; class Actinopteri; order Cichliformes; family Cichlidae; genus Neolamprologus; species Neolamprologus multifasciatus. The sequence goes on from NC_140451.1 coordinate 24,539,314, forward strand.
AAAAACAGATGATCATTTTTCTTTTTCATCTTCCTGCAACTGTCTCACTGTAACCTCACTTAGCCCGAGCGAGGCCGTCCAGCAGGACTTTAACCGCTACGTTGGGCTTAGACTCCAGGAACTCAAACAGCCCGAGGCACCAAACACACCACCACGCTGCTGCTAAACTACATAACGCACACATCCAGAAGATGTACACGATGAGCCTTCAGGCCAGTGTGTCTGCATGACTCTGTACCTATAAAAACTCTATACGTGTACCTGGTACTCACGTCCTTCCAAACAAACAAAATACACAGTGTACTTTGGTGTGTGTGTTGTGTGCATGTGTCCTGTGGTTGGTGAGGCCAGTGCGGTCTGGCAGGGCCAGATTGGAGGCTGTCATGTGACTAATGTGCAGCACAGCTCCAACAGCTGACAGGACACTGAGCCCAGGGTCACTGTCATACACACACACCCAGAAGACAATCACACACACAGACACACACGCATTCAGCCCAGATGGAGAGCTGGGCAGGCCTGCTGTGACTACTGTAGCATCAGGTTAACAAGAAAACAGGTCAGACTGGAAAGCAGTATGTAGTATGTTGACGTGCTCTGTTCAAACAGCCTGGATAGATGATGCTTTGTGAAATGATGACATGGATGTCCAGCAGATAGAGGGAATAAACAACAGAGTGGCAGAGCAAACAACTGTTTCATGGAGAGAGAAAAAAGCCACTGAGCTAGGAAGCAAACGGCAAATTAAAAAAAAAATAAAATCAAGGCATAACTGAGCGAATAAATGTTCAAACACAGAGGAAACACTCACCTGCTTTTTTCAGCCAGCTCTTCCAGTTTGGTCCCCAGGTTGCAGCACTCCTCCTTCAGCCTCCCAATGAGGGAATTCTGGGAACTCAGGAGACCATCCAACTCTCCAACTGTAATCAATGATGGGAAAGCTGGCAGTCACTTTAGGTTTAGCCACCACAGGTGACGTTCCTCCAGAACAGGTGAAAGTCCTCACCTACCTACCCTTCTCTTTAAAAATTAAATGTTATTTATTTTGGATGCAAACATAGTTTAATGCCATCAGTGATTCTGTAGCTGACTGGCTTTAATGATGATATCAACACGTGCCAGCTAAACACAGAGAAGAATTAGACACCTTTTTCTGAATGATAAATTACACATAGGTTATAGAGATACAGATGTGTATTCAGGTCCTTTCAAAATAAATCTCCAATCTGACCAAAACAAAACTGAGCCTAACTAGACCATTTCCAATCTAATACTTAAACACAACTGAATAAGTTGCTCTGACAGTGTAGCAGCTGTTGTTTACCTAACAGCGGTTACACTCCCTTTAATTAACTGCTGCTATATGTAAAAAGGACAATCTCAGTAACAAGGACATGATGGTTACATTTTTAAGCCGTGGAGCCAAATCAAAAGAAATTGACAGCATAATAAATGTTTTATGCGTATGCAGGTTTTAAACACAAGGAACAGCGAGAGGCTTAATTTGAAGATTGTATCTGTCAGTTTCACCTCTGAGAATATAAAATACTAAAGGTAAAAAAAAAAAAGAGATATGGGCTACTATTTTTCACAGGTGAGGATGATATCTTAATGTCATAATCATTAAGATATCATCCAAGTATGTTTTTACTATAATGCCACAGCTCATAAAACTGAACATGAGGACAACATGAGAGTACAGCATCCATCCTTCAGTGGAATAAATTCAAGTACACCTGCATGCCCGCCTCAATATTATTGATATAATTAACAGACAGAGATCTGATTCCCAATCTGGAGAAATTATTGAAAGACATTTACAGAACCCTATAAAAGGCCTCCATATTTTGGAAAACCCTGAGATGCCCCTTTTATTCTACGTTGATAAAATTAGCGGTTTTGCATGCTCATGTCATTAAAACTACAAAGGAAAACATAAAGAAGATTAAAATGATAATTAAATAAGTAAAAAAAATGTGGGTCAGGGCTAAGGCTGTTCGGTATAACGATATATATTGGATGACGATATAAAAACGTCTATCGTTTCATTTTACGCTATCGTTTGTTTCGTGGTGTCGCAAAATAAACTGTTTACAGCAATATTTTTTCATCCTTTTGATGGTCACTGTAGTGGCTATATTAATTCATTCTTTCTCTTATATTTTATATAACCTCACTACTGACGGACAAACGCCTGTTTTATGCGTTGTCATAAGCGGACACGCGATGGTGTTACCGTCGTTGTTGCTAGTTTGTTTCACATAAACCTTTCACAATAAAGCTCAAGATCCTGTTGAGACTTTTCAAAATAAACTGAATCACGTGAAAGAGCAGATTATTTACGGATGAGAATTTAAAAAGAGCCGCCAGGTGCTAAAAAATAAACCTTAGACTCAAACGTTAGAACAGGCTTTTCCCCGCAGCACGCCGTGTAATAAATACTCACAAAGAAAACGGCGGCCGTTACAACTTATGTCTAAAAATGTATCGTTTCATGCATCGGTTAAAACACTCGACTCCAGCTACATGACGCGCAGCTGGAAACACGTCGCGCAAGTTGAGCTGCCCGAGATTCACAGAATTTACAGAAAATGTTACATTTTTGTGATTTATATCGTTATCGGACGATAGAATTCTTATATCGGGATATGAGATTTTGTTCATATCGCACAGCCCTAGTCAGGGCCAATAATATCAACAAAAAAAGATTCGAAGTGAGCTGTACTAAAGGACTCTGCACTAGAGGATGGTCACTGTGACTTGTAAACTGGAGTCATCATGTGAGATCTCATCATGTTTTGGAAAGAAAAAATCAATGTTTAAATGCTGTGTCTATGTGTGCTACTTGGTTTCTGTACAGAATAAAAATTACACCGTGACTGACTAAATAAAATACAATAAACAAAACATATGTTGTTATGAAAAGTTAGTGAAAAGACATTTCCCAACTTCTGTGGGCACATAAAAAACCCCAAGTGGCCTCACGTCAGAGGATAACATCTACCTTATGGACAGCACAGAACAATGAAACTAAAGTCACATATACGTACATATGTCTCTTTGAATCTGCAAAAAAATGCTTTAGTCAACAATCCTATTAAAATAAAAACTGTTCAATCGACAAATAAATGTACAGGGAAAAAAAGCAGCCATGCACAGAAGAGAGAATTTAAATATAAAGTGAGAAGGGTAAAACAAGGTGGAGAAAAAGAGCGGATAGTTGTTTAAAAGCGCTTTCTTTCTCCTTTCCACCCTTCCTGCCACCTCCTCATCCGCTCATGGGGGCCTCTTTCTGAACAATCCAACACGGTGCTTTCATCGTTCCTTTGAAATGGTCCACGTTCAGCTCTCCAGCATATGTCTGCTCTTTTAAAATAACAATGGCTGCCGGTTGGATTGAAGGAATGATCCACCTGCTCCGGCATTCTGTTACAGTCAACCAAAAACCAAAAAACACCAAGGACTCGCAGTCTTTGAAAAGTAACTCAGACTTTTTTCATTTTCATACAGCAAATATTGTGGAGAAAATAAAGATCTCTGCAGACAGAAACTGGACTCTCCCCTTTAGACATCTTTGCTCTCTCCGAGCTACAGATTAGCTATTAAAACAGAAAGTTATACAAGTCTTGATTGGGAGAAATTTAAAGGGTAATGCTTAGGATGATGAGCACCTCATCCATTGACCGTGACTCCAAAGGAACCTCTAACCTATTTTATTCCACTGTCTACAGCCGCCTTCTTCAAATCACTACCACAGACAATGTAAGTCGAGCAGAAATTGGATGCTACTGAGCATTAAACTATTAAACTAAACTACACAAACTCACAGCCGTGCACACACACATACACTCTACAAAGTTTGGTCAGTGCTGGAAAAGTTGTATGAAGAATGCTAATTAGCTGAACAGGCTTTGAATGCGTCTGGCCATGCGTAGGCCAAAAAGAACCCTGGGACACAGAAACACAGCAGAACTGGCACTGGAAACAAACAGAGGAAAAATGAGGGAGGGAGGGATGGAGGGAAGAAGCGTGGCAGGGAGGGAGGGACAGAGAGAAACAAATATCTGATATCATCTAGAGGCTGCTCTGTACACATTTACTCAAAAAAGAAACATGAAAAAAAATTTCAGAAAAAAGAAAAAAGGTGGGAGGGAGCGGAGAAGAAGTGAGAGAGGGGCGGGGGGGGGGGAATGGATGGATGGAAGGACAAACGGATGGACAGAGAGGCGGGATTTGGAGAGCAAGAAAGCTAATTATCCAGCTCGTCTGTTGAGTTGCACGGGGAGAGGAAGTGATGCGAGCTACTAAAGGACGTCCACCCCTCTATCCCCTCCCCATCCACAGTTTCCTGCTGTGCTCTGATGTCAGCTCTCTTTAGACAACATGTGTGCTGTCGACACGCGCCAGCAAAAAAAACTCTTTGTTTACCCCCCCGCCTACACCGCCACCACCCCTCCCTCCCTCTATACCCTCCATCTTTGTTCTGCTTACCAGCAGGCTCCCGGGTTGTTGAAGGGAACCACAGGTAAATAAAAAGATAGGGGAAGGGAGGGAGGGGAGGGAGAGTGGCTGAGGGTGGGTGGTGGGTTATTGGGGGGGGGGGGTATCCAGATGGTGCAACAGATGTGCTAGCAGCAGCAGCTCTGCTGTGCAGACAGACAGGGAGCTCTGAGCTGGGTCTCCCTGCTCTGCTCCCATCACCTTCCCTCTGCTCTGCCCCTCTTCTCTCTATTCTCCTCTTAAGGCTTCTGTTTGGCTCTTTCTGCTCTGTTCTGCACTTCTGAGGTCACTTCAGCCATGTTTTGTACAGTTCAGATGAATTGCTCTCCTCTCTGTGCCGTCATGGCGGGGACGAGGGGGCACAGAAAGAAGAAAGACACCCTTCAACTGGATGATGCAAGTTCAAGACCTTGTTTGAACAAAGATCCACCATGCTGAATCGTCCTTGAGGAGGAGAGTGAAAATCATCCAGCTCAATGGATGTGAATGTGTAGCTGACCCTGGTCATCTCTGCCGTTTTGCCTCTTGTTGTTCTGGATATTTGACTCTAATTGCTCTGTCCCATTCAGTCCTGCTGCGTTCTGTAGTCTTGTTTATCTCGACCGTACACCGACCTCTCCTCTGTGTTAGAACTGACGTGCCTGTGTACTGCAGGGTACTGCAGTAAACCTAGCTGCGATGCAAATCGGAGAACAGACGGCTGCGTAGCCATGTACAGTTTCACAAGTGTGTGCAGGCCTTCGCTGAAAACTTTTTAAACGATGAACCTGCTCTATCAGCATCCACAAACTCGGATTTCTTTATTCACATGTTGTACATATAACATTTAAAGATTCATTAGATCCTGACACTGTCTTTCCTTTCGGTCTCCCTACTCTGAAGCATAAAACAGAATAAGAAACATTACAAGATTCCTTCTGCTAATATTTTTTTTTTAAATGTTTTAAAAATTATAAATACAAATTGCATTAAAAAAAACTATTGCAAAACAGTTTGTTGTAAGCTTTATAATGTTCAATGGTTTTTACTTTACAATATAAATTGCTTTAAGAAGCTTTATCATGCTTTGCTCGTCCAAGTTTTCCAGAAAGCATTTAAACTGCGGCATCGAGCTGTGGTGCAGTCTTACGACAGCATGACTCTGAATGACAGGTTCTGTGGTGACTAAAATGCCGATGGGGAAGAAGGGAGGGGCTTTTTCTTTTGAAGAACTGACCTGTCCTGATGTGAGCCAAAAATGGCTGATTAAGTCAGAGAGGTAAAAAGAGGACATTGTGACCTACGCCACAAGTCAAAAGCACGAAGACAAACCCGTTGTCACTGCTGTGGATTGAAGCACTGACCTCTCTGCAGGTGTTCGGCTTCTGCTTGCTGCAGCATCACAGTCAGCTCTCGCTCCCTTTCCCGAGCTGAAAGAGTCACAGATGCCATTTCCTCTTCGTGAGCCCGGTCTGCACCCTCTCTGTCCTGTCTGAGGAGAAAAACCAAGAAGTTAAAGAAAAAAAAAGAAAGAAGAAGAATCAGTGAAAGAAAATGTGTTTTCACTATTTCTACACACTTTCTAGTTTCATCATATAAAAGTGCACTGCAAAAAATACACGCACAGCGGCCCATTGGTAGAACCCTAAAGGCTAGATGACAGTGTTCTGATTCCTCCATAGCTGCTGTGTACACATGCACAGCATCGCATGTGAAAAGGAAAATAATGTGAAAAGTCTCCACAGCCACTCGCTGACATTCTGTGTCATCTTACTCATCACACTCTGCGGGTGATGGTGCATGAAAAAGGTTTCACTCTGAAGCATTTCAAGCTTTGTTTTTAGGTAGGAATTTGTGTTTTGTGGCTAAAAACTGCAGAAATAATGGGTCTAATGTTTTACTCCTGCAACATAATGCAGAAGACAATTTGTACACTTAGATCAAGTTCAAGTCTGTGCATTAACAGACATGTCAATCAGTGCATTTAAGTGGCTTCTGGTTACTAAGGAGATTAGTTTGTTGACACACCGAGAAACAAATTTCTCGCGTGCAATCTGCTCTGGAAGGAGTACGTTAAATAACTGCACTCAAACTGAGACGTGAAAACTAGGCGTTAAGTTAAATGTCAGGTCATCTTCAGTACTGTTGATGTTTCAGACTTCCCAGGCGTCCAGTAACAAATGCACAAAGGCTTACGATGTAATCGGGGTCATTTATCAAGTGAATCCCAGCAACCTGACAAGAATCCACCAGGTCGTATCTGCAGCAGTTTCTATAAAAAGAAAACGTTATGTGTCTGTGTCTATGTGTGTGTGTGAATGATGTCAGACAGGCTTTTTGCTAAAACCAAGGTGAGAGAGGGAGCAGGAGGAGAGCACATACTGTACAACATGAGAAAGAAAGGAAGGGCAGAAAGGACGATGACAGAAAAGACTTGGAGGGGGTCGAAGGGTAAATGTGTCAGGCCACTGTCAGCTTAGAGACCCCTGAGTGATACAGCAGCTGTCTCATTCACGCAACACTCGAATAAACTGCCATCCCGCACATTTTGAGACAAGGTAAATCACTGTGATATATGCTACACTAATGCTGAGGACACACAACAGCGAGTCAGCTGATCGGTCATCTCTGTAAGTGAAGAAGGAGTCAAATAACTTTAAACTGCATTCAGATTTGTGTCAGTATCAGAATAGAACAGGTACGATTCAAGCTGAGGTGCTTCTGGCTTTGAACAGCGGCACATTTTGTTCCTGTCTGAACCAAACTTTCTATCTCAACTAAGTCCAAACGTACCCAAACAACAGAGAGACAGACAAAGAAGGAAAGAAAAGAAAAACTACAAAGAGCGGAAAAAAAAAAACGAACAAATAAACAGAACTCTTCCTGAAGTCCAAAGGCGCTAATGAAGAGAGAATTCTCCAGTTTAAGTGAAAACTTTTCTCCCCTACAGCGCTTGGCCTGCATCTCTAAAGTGACCGCGTCTGTCTGTTCCTTCGTGTGTGTGTGTGTTCTCCTGCTGTCCTGCTGTCTGGGGTGTGAAAGCGGGTGGCGGGTGTGCAGGGGACACAAGGAGACTGTGTGTGTCTGTACGCGTATGAGTGTGTGTGTGAGTGAATGAACCCCCGCTGGGCTTGAACAGCAGCCTGAGCCACCAAAGCGCACACCAGGGCTCAGCGGGAGATGGCGGGCAGGCGTTGCCAGCCATTTGGTCCTGCAAGAGGTTCCAGGGGGCCGTGTGTATTTGTGTATTTCTATGAGTGTGCGTTTGTGTGCGATTGGGACGGGGGGTGGTGGTGGTGGGGGCTCACACCAGACCTGTTTACCCACCAATTAGCATCAGACAGATCGCCAGAAAGTTCCAGCAGTCAGCAATAGAGTGGTGGTGAGGAAGAGGAGGGTGATAAAAACTGAGGAGAGGAAATCAAAAGACAGAGAGCTTCACATTTGGCATCTGCTTGGTCGTGCTGATTTACAGAACCGAACCTCAGAAGTACGACCTAGTTAAGGACAGAGAATTGAACAAACGGACTGGAAGCTTTCGTTCCTGGGTGAAGAAACCCCAAAGAAGTGCGCTGAGTTTAGGTTTCGGTTCGATAAGTTGGGTACGAGCACTTGTATCTCTGTGACAAGAGCCTGAAAGCCTCACCAAAGATCAAACTGGAGCTAGCAGATCAAACTTTTGCGGTTGTTTCTCCCCTGCGCCATTTTGTACCTCTAATCCAATGCAACATGTTTACTTGCAAAATGCTGTCACAAAATGGCTGCTGTTGAGCACTATCAAATTAAAGCATAAAAAAGAGAAAGCGAAGGCGAGGTATCAGCGAAAAGCCAAGCCCTGGAGCAAGCATAAGGGGTGACGGGTAGAGCAGAGGCTGAATATGTGGGGCTGGAGCTGTAGAATTCTCCTTGGGCATTAATCTGCCTTCCAGTTAATTGGTGAATGGGCTCTGGGATGCTGCCTGTGGCAGGAACTCTTGTTTGGGCCTAGGAGGCAATAGACTGACTGTTCAGTTAGCAGATAGCTGGGCCTGTTTGTATATGCCTGGCCTGATGCACAGTAGGACAGCTTGATAAGTATGGCGAGAGCTGCATGGGCCAGGGGCCTAAGGTAGGCTGGAATGGCTCTGGGGCTGCGTCCAGGTACAGTGGCTGCTGGGTAAGTGGGAGGTGGCAGAGGCGGTGGCTGGCTGACTAGCTGGCTGGAGTGGTGAGGAAGAAGAGGGAGCCCAGTCCACACTGCCTGCTTAAGTGGGCACTATTCAAGCTGTTGCCCATTAGATGTGGGGTGCCAGGGCCTGACCAAGCGCGGAGTTTGCAGCACCCCATGGTGCAGCCGGCATCCCACGCCAGAACCACCAAATGCCGTGGTTTATCACAGAACGAGCACAAATTGGAGTCAGACGGTGGACTTGGAGGAATTGGAGACATTCGCCAACGCCAGACACAACTGACCGCTGTTCTGACTAAAGTAAAAACAGAATCAACTCTCCACTATATAACTCCCATATACATGCATATTTAAAGCATAAAAATACGAATACACACACACACAGTTTATATTATGCTGTAATTTCAAATCCTTAAAAAGCAGTCACAAGACTGATGAAGGAAAAACTGGAGCTACTTATTCAACGCACTGCGAGGTAAAGAAAGCGTAAAACATTCACGTGTATCGTATATTAATTATCTACATAAAAACAAGCGATAAGCTAAAAAGAACAATTCCTCAAATTAATGAATATTCAGATTTATGCTCCGCAGTAGTTATGTGGTGCAAAATAACAGGTGTGAAATTAACATACAGGTGAACAGACTGCGAACTGAGCCTATAGCAAAAAACATGTGAAGACGCAGGCTTTGTTTGCAACAAAAAGGACTGAATGTTGCAGGTACTGATGATCCCTGCAAAGAGTTGAAGAATCAAGACAAAGACAAATAATAGCATTTCTACTGCGAAGGTAAAATACCTACGAGAGCCCAGAACCAGAAGATGCTATCCATTATGGAATTAGCGGGTCAATGTAACATTTTAATTGCAGAATTACAGATTTACGTAATTCACGTGTAACTAGGATGTCATTATAGAATAAACAATAAAACGCACTGATTTCTGAATTCTATAACATTAATTAAAGGAAAATGTTGGCACTCCCTACCACTGATTCATCGAGTCTTTAACTCTTCTGGGTCCCTCCAATTATCATCTCTTTATGATACAATCTCTCACAAGTCCTCAAAAGGATTAACTGAGGTGGTCCTAACACCTTTTTTTCTAATTTACAGCCTGTACAGTGACCCTTGGATAGGGAGCACTGCCATCTTTGAAGAGACCTCCCTCACCAGAATAGAAATGTTACATTTAGGAGATAGTTTCTTTCATTTTAAGGCCACAAGTGAAGTCAAATCACCCTAGCAAAACACAGCATATCAGATCTAGGTCATGTTTTTCCTCTTTATTTAGCCTCTTATATGAACATAGCTATAAAAAACCCACAGTTAATTTCCACCCCATTTATCGAGTCAGTAAGATTTTACTGAAATAAACTCATAGTATACTATAAAATGACAACTGTTAATTATTTGCTCTCCAACCGCTCAAAACGGTGACACTCGTGATGATTCACTCTGGTGGAGGAATTCCAGTAGATACACGGTTATTTATGATAGACTGCATCAATCAGACTATATTAATATTCAACAGTTTGATACGCAAGACTACAAAGATGATTTTCTGCTTATGTGCGAGTGCGATGTTTATGTGTGCGACAGAGAGGCGGTGAGCGAGCGGCCTCGTGTAGGCCCGTCTAACCGGTAACTGCCAACAATCGATGAGCGCGATACAGAGAAAATAATGTGACATATTGAACATTTGCAGCGCTGCGTATCGGTGATGTCGCACACAATAAAAATCTGAATTGTTCCGTGCGGCAGACCACGCAGAGTGTCACACGATTTCCTGTCACACGCACCTCAATGTGTTTTAGCACATTTTTATTAAACCTCTGGGTGATGCAAGTCAATCACTCTGCTCCCACATTTTTCCTTGCGGCACCCCTCCCTTCATCTTGCTGTCCGACTCCGTGAAGCAAGCACATCCAACACAGAGGCGGCCTGATGCAGCCTCACTGCTTCTTTACTCTGCACCCAGCCTTATATATATCTATACATATATATAGATATCCGTCCATCTATCTGTCCAGAGCATTCTCATCTCTGCTCCGATCCTTTTTTTTCTCCCGTTCCCATCTCTCCCTCCTCCTTCCTCTTTTCCCTCCCACCCTTTTTTTTCCTGTAACTAAACTGGCTGTGTCTCTCTCCATCTGCTGGTTCTTCCTTCAGCGGCCCTGCACCTGTTCACACCTCCTCTCCTGTTGGCCACCTCTTCTCTCCTCTCTCCCCCCCCCCCCCCCCTTTATCTCTCTCTTTTTCTCTTTCTCTCTCCCTCCGCTCGGTGCGATGCTGCCAGGCCCATTCCTGGCTCAGTTAGCCTCTCTGTCATTCAATCCATCTGTCGGCAAGTCAACTTTGTTTACAGCGGGCGGCCCAAGCCTCTTTTCTTCTTCAAGGAACACTAAAGCCCCCCCGCCGACACCAAGGTCAGTGGTTAGCAAATCGTGCCCGAAAAGCAGAAAGCTGCAACTGTTAAAAGTAGCGCAAAAAAAAATTTAATAAATAAATTTATATACCCCCTTGCCTCCCAAACTGTAACACACATATGCAAAAGTATGCACACAAAAAAGTGTGCAATTTCGCTCATCTGAAAAGCTGTTTAATCTCCCGTGCATATGAATAAATGTATGCATATACACACAGACGGCTACAAATAGACACGACCCTGCAGAAACAAACATTTGCTGTTACAGCACACATTCCCTCAGAGAAAAAAAAACAGCTCTAGATTGAAGCAATTAGTGGCTGATTGGCCTCTGTCATCATCTATCTGCTCACAAAACAGAGCGAGAGAAGTTTAAAAATCTTAATTGGCACAGATGACTGATGGTCTTAACACAAGAAAAGCGGCCTGGCAGCGCAGGCATCTGTGATTTTTAAAAATAAACACACAGCATACGTACAATATGCTCTCATATTGACCCAATCCAGAAACCAAAGACCTAACGTCAGTGTCAAATCTGTGCCCCGCAGAAATAGTTGTGGGTAGCATATGTGGCAGTGCTCGAGGTCAAATCTATTTTAGCAGAAAAGGTAAATGACTGCCTAAAATTAATTATTTCAACCAGGCTACCTCTCATTAGGCATCTTTTAAAGTGTATGTCTAATACCTGCTGTGTGAATTTTATGGGACAAATATAATAAGAAAAGGTTCTGGTTAATTCCCCAAATAAACAGAAAGAAATCTGTGATTACAACTGTACAACGCTTAACTTACATGCAATGCAACAAAAAAAAAGTGAGAGAAAAGAGAGAGGAAAGAGTGAGAAAGGTACTTATACTACAAGTCCAAATCTTTGGTACTACAGCAAATTTATCTCTGCTGGTGTGAGCACCGTCTACCTGTAACGGAATTCACTTCTTACTTGAGACATGCATGATGTTATTTAAAACACCCACCAGCCTTCACAGTGGGTCGTGTGCTTGGAGGTAACAGGCTCAAAGGACTATGCACCACTTTTCTCTCCTTATGCACCCAAATAATCGTCAGTGAATTCAATCATCTCCTTACTTTCATACCTCGTGTCTCTGACAACGTCTCTCCTCTCCCCTGGGCTATTTATTTATAATCAGCTGTGTCTTTACCAAGTAGCAACCACTAGAGTTGCCAGAAACTGCAGTTCCCCTGGTGGCCACTTGAGGCTGCCTAAGAAAGTCGAACAAATTCCCAGAGCCCCCTCTTCTTAAAATACTTTACAGTTATTTTTTTTTCTTTTTGAATTCTTCAGAACGACTTTACAAGTTTAAATTTTCGTACATTTTGCATCTGGAGTGGTTGCATTGACTAACTGTCCCGGCACAGGGAGCTGTAGCCGGACAGGATTTTCTAGGCTTCACCTCTGCTAACTGGTATCACTGATTGCTGCTGATGCAATCCTTAATGGAATTATCTGACAAATAATACAGCTTGCTGTGTACAGACTATCCAAGGAGTTGTGCTTTGGTGAGTGAAAATCTGGTATTATTAGTGCCTTATCATTAGTCATTACTTACTTAGTACTAATTAGCAGATGTTTGTCGGTACATTGCACCTGTTCAGTTTATTAATACAGCTTGCAAAACAAGCTTCCAACTTGTCTAGATATGGTTTTACGGTAAAAATAAAATAAAATAAAACTAAATAAATAAATAAATAATGTGCTGCCAAAGACAGCAAATCTTGAGGCTTCAGAATACAGAAATTAGAAAAATATGCGTGATGTCACAGTCTATGGTCTCAACTACATCACTTTGTTTGTCAGGATCAGGTCAACACGTCTTTAACCTGGCTCGCACGGCACTTCGTTTGGAACGAGCAGCACATCAACATACACTGCAGGGAAATTATATTAATTCACTTGAAATGTAGCTGCAAGCGCCAATGAAGAGGCCTAGCAGTTACAGAGTTGTCACTATGGAGAGTTGATTGGATCAAGTATGGCTGTAAGTACTAATAGAAAAAAGCTTTTTCACTCACTGCAGTGGCCAAAGTGGTCAAATAATGCAATTTTTTATATTACCTCAGGAAGGGGAGAAATCGTCCTTCTTCATGTTTTTTCTGCTAGTTCTGCTGCTGGTGTCATGTATAGACACCAAAGTGGACAGCACTCCTTCATGGGCCACACTGATCAGATTTCTTATTTTGTTTTGGGTTTTTATCAGCTTTGCCTGATTTGATCTCTCAGATCTAGCTTGTAGGAGTAGATCCTTCTGTCTTCTCCCAGTATATAATTATTATTACTTTTCTATGCTGTCTGACTCTTCCCTTTCAGTATTTGTCCTGCTGTATCTTCCATCTCCACTTAGCTGCCACCTTGCTCCAATCTTATCTTTCATCCATCTGTTCCTTACTGCTCTTTGTGATCAACTCCCAGTACAATCTGCTGAGGGCAGCACTGGCCCACTACCTATGTGGCACCGGTTGGCACTGCTGTGTCCACCCAGGGTAACAGAGAGAAGCTGATGGAACGAAGGCAAAAGAAGGGGAAAAAAACTGAACAAAAAGCAACTATGCAGGAAAAAAGAGAGGATGAAACGACAAAAGGATAGATCAATCAGGTAAAAGAGAATGAGAGAGGTAAAAGAGAAATGGGGGGGGGGCAGGCAGAGAGAGGTTCTGTCATGTTGGATGAAAGCTGTGCCTACTGGGTAGTGGGCACTGGGTAGCGCCACTGATCCTGCCACCCTCACAGCAGGGGTGTGCAAAGGCACAAAAGTTGAACAGATGACACGGTCACACAAAAACAACACACACTTTTAAACACAGATTTCAAAATCGACCTGCACTGGATCTTCAGCACAATCCTCTAAAACGTACAGAGCTACCGGTAAACCCCTCTCACCATACCCATTTACAAAGATATGCAAAAGATGAGTGCAGAATGAGGTGAAGGGTGGATGGTGGATGGATGGCAGGGGGCTGGTACTCCCTTTCGTTTTGTCCTCTAGCAGTAGTGTGTGTATGTAGGCCAGTGTCCCAGGGCACACTTGGCTGGGGTGGCAACAGTTGTAGCCGACAGATTTGCCTCCATCTTGCCTGAGGTCTCACAGTCAGCGATCTGTCTTTTCTATCCATTCTCAGCCTCGCCGGATGGATAGATTACAGTCCTGCTTAACAATCTTCATACTTACAGTAATGAGTGTGAATATTCTCTGGTGAATTTATAGCATCAACATTTTAACTGCGAAAGACATAAATAAGCTCCTGAGTTAAGAGTGAGAAGGACAGTATACCATGGCTGCACATTATCAGTTATCAGCCATAACATATAACATGTTTATATATAATACTTAGGTTGCGAATACTAGTGAGAAATGCGTGCACTGGCTGAGAACCTAACAAGAATGTATTCTCTCTGTATTGCAATTCTGTAATGCTCAAACTACTGTGTTTCCCCACAAAAACTATCCACACTTGCACCTAACTGGAAAACTGTTTGAAACCTACATGCATGATGAAAATAATAGTATTTAATCGTATAAAAATCACTGCAGAATACAATCTCAGCACATGAAACACATGTTTAAGGGATCAGGGAGTACCTGGTAAGGCCAAAGCCATAAAGTCATATGTACTAATGCAGTAGTAATGCTGTTCTAAGAACCATCTTAGATCTATTACCTGATAGTCAGATGCCTCAAGTCTGGTAAATTTCCTTTAATGTTATCAACACTCAGGTAGAATAAAGGGAAAAGACTCATAAGCAGAGCATAAGAACTACCAACACAGAAAGAAGATACATTTATTAAGATCAAGGGTGAAAACGAAATATGTTAGGGACTTTATGCATGATTTCAAAAGGCATTCAGACACTGACCTACTTCATAAAGTCAATATACATCAACATAACAGACATGTTCCTGCTCAAGGGGTCACATTTTCATACGTATAGTGCCAATTCCATTAAAACTGTACAAAAATGGTTTCAGTATAAATTTGCTAGTATTTTAAGAACTGTTTCATGGCAAATTAACATAACCTTTGAACAGTTAACCAAAGAAATACAGCAGTGACAGGAAGATCAAAGGAGACAGTTAAAAAAGCTAAAACGAAGACACAAACAAGTAGGTCTCAACAGATTGAGCGAGAGAGGCAGGAAGAGTGCAAGAGAGAGAGGCGAGGAGGCACGATGGCAGAGAGGGCACTCCGACAGCGAGGAGAGAAGAACACGGCAAGGTCTCGTCACCGGGCCAACGGGCCCACCACTGTCAACATCATGGCACTCTGTGGTACACACACAAACACACACACGCACACACGGCTGGCCGACGGCCCTCCCAGCTGCCCTATCCGTAACTGTCTGATTAGTTGTGCTAAGCAGCCCCTCCCCTGCCAACCATGGTGCCATCTGCTACCCAACAACATGGCCGCCGACCAGACAAGCACACACACACACAAACACACACACACAGAAACACACAGCGAGTCTCATACCTGGCACTGCACTGCTGCTGTCACACAGAGACACACACATCAAACTTCACAGACACAGGTGTAGCCCAAAGGTATCAACACATAACATTCACACACAGACGTGCACGCACGCTCGTCTAATTGCACGCTCGCAAACAAGTCAATACAGTTCACGAAACAAGAATACTCCAAGCATGTGCGCACACACAAGAATACATGCACACAGTTGCCTTAGAGGCAGAGTGCATTCATGTTCGTGGTGACAGTGGTTAGACACTCTTAATGCCAGGTAGAAAGAGCGATGCTGTGCTCAAGTGGTGTGTGTATGTGTGTGTGTGTGTGCTCGCTGGCAGCGCTTGAAGGTTCATTATGGCCCCCGCCTCTCCTGAGCGACTGCAGCCCGCGTGGCGCCCCGGCCCTTTTATTCCGGGCCGTGATTGGACAAGGGCCTCCCGCCGAGTTGGTTTGCAGCAGTTTTGTCGCGCCCAGATTTCACTCGCTGCTCAAAGCGAGCCTCTGGCGGGACGCGGCATCTGCTGCCTCACCTTCCTCATTTACACTTCTCCGCCCTCGCACACACACACACAGTTCTGTTCACCGCCTTTCCAGACCTTGCTATCACGATGTACAACAGAGGGGAGAAAAAAATAGAACGAGGTAGAGGTACAGAGGGAACGCAGCAGCGTGACGTGTTTAATAGAGTTTGGGGAACTTCGTGTATAAGAGTCACAGCGGTTGGTCCAGAGTTTTGTCTGCCTAACCCTCTCGCTCTGTGTCTCTTTGCACCCATCTTCTGATTTCAGGGTCACAGAAAGGAGACTGTGGCCTTAAAACACAGAATGTGTGCTTCTCTCCTTGCCCGGCCTATATGGTTGCTTTTGTATTTCCCCACACTACCAATTTGGTGCATTCCATCATTTCACAAGTGCCTTAAATGTCTCACATTTTTGCATCTCTAATACATCATCTCTTATGCCCTAACCAGACCTGGTCTAGTACCAAATATATATAAGTTTTCTGCAGAAAGCAATGCAGTGATGGCATGCATAACATAGCTACAAGAAATACAAGAAAGACTTCAATAAACAACTACACAATCAGAAAATATTAATCAGCCCTTTCACTTTTCTTTCTATTTGTGAAAATATAAAGTGATGCCAAAAGGCAGGAAAGATGTTAGTTCATGCAGTACAAAGTCTACCAAATCTTTTCTATTTACTGCAACTATTTGTTGGTTAAAGCAAGAATACATGGCAGATCAACAATGGTGTCTTCACCTCGCTGTTGGATATGCTCTGAATACATCAGTGAACAGTGAATATGCACCTCTGTATAGCCCCCACTAATGGAAGTGTTTTTCCAAGGCCTCTTAATAAGATTATTTCCAAACCTAAGGCTTTGTGTAAAGTGCCAACAGAAGCTTCAGCCTCATGGCTTACATAGTTAGGTTCATAAATATCTGGACTAGAGATGGCACAATACTACTTTTTTATGTCCGATACCGATACCATAAATTTGGATATCAGCCGATATCGATATGAATCCGATAGTGTTTTTTTTAATCAATAAAACTGTTTTTTAAATATCTTGCTGCATTTTGTATAAGTTCATATTCAGGTTTAAAAACAAACAAACACTAAAGCTATTCTGTTATACCTGTATGTAAAAAATACAGTGCACCCAAAATATTTCATAGTTCAGCAACACTGATCAATCTAATAAACTTAAACCTACTCCATCCTCCCTATTCTGGTATTTTAAAGAGTAAGCAACCTAACTAATAGGGTTGCAAACTCCCAGCAAAAAAAAAAAAAAAAAAAATAGGGAACCACCCTCCACCGCATGATGCTTAATTGACGTAATCAACTTTAATTTGATGCAGGGTGAAAAAAAATGCACAGAAATCAATTATTTTTCAAGAATAATTTAATAGATTCAACATCTTTCTTCAACAGAACTGCAGACTGCACAGATGGTACCTTCCCAAAGGAAAAAGTACTATAGCTTACAAGGGTATATTAGACTTAATAGTTACTATATACAGTAATGGACTTCTATAGATTTTACATCAGATTAAAACTTTGGGTGTAAGATTCAGATAATTATTTATTAAAAGCTAGATATTTTAAATGAGAATAAGAAAGAAAAGTATGTCTTTGTGCCCCCCTTTTCCCTGTTCATGCCCTATCGGCCCCCCTGGCTAAACTTTGCTAGATCCGCCCCTGCACAGTTACCAGCCGTCAGCTACGTAGAAAAAGATCCTGGTGTTGAAAGTAATATTAAATAAATTTTAACAACAGATTATCAAGCTGTTGTTCAGCCGCTGGTTTCCTCTTTCTGGCGCGAAGTGGGCGATAAACAAACAAGAGAGATGGACTCGCGACAGAAAAGCCGATCAGCTGATCATTAATCAGTTTCATGATTTAAGTAGCAGCAGGAGATGGAGGGGGAGAGAAGAGGCAGTCGCTCCATATATCGGTTGTTAAGCTTAACGCGGGAATGCTTTACAAACATTCAGAGATGAACTTACACACTTGCTTTACTTCTCTCTGGGATCACTTCCTCGGAGATAAAATGACGGTTTGGTAGCGAGGCTCCAAATGCTCAACCAGACCGCTGACGGGTCTTGCACGTGTATAGGAATTTCTTTTATTTATGTATTAATCACATTATTTTATTGTACAATGCCTTGGTGCCACTGGATTTAAACATGTCCCACACTCATACATTAAGACAAATGGTGGGGGTGTAGTAAGGAAGTTGGGGGAAGCAGACCACTCCACAAGAAGAGTCTTTTGTCTCTTCCAGGACTCTGGGAGGTAGCAAGGGAGTGTGAACCTTAAGGTGTGAAACAGCTGTGTACTGCCTTTTGTTCCTGAAGAAGGTATTTAACTGAGAGCCATGCTAGGCTCAGGGAGACTCTGCTGACTGTCTGCCCCGCGGTCATGCAGGCTCTCCACCAACTTGGTTTTCTGTTCTTTGTGTGTTTGGATTAAAGAATGTTAGCTACCGCTCACCGCTCGTCTGCAGGCTTTATTTAATGGAAAACTTCCACAATACACGCCACAGCCGCTCTATCGCGTGACGCATACTGCTCCGACGTGCTATGGTTATGAGCCGAGTTATGCCATGTCGCAAGTTTTGTGAGCTGCTTTTGTGATATTTAATGGATCGGATTACATTTTTTATTTCTCTCCGATATCCGATCCAGTAATTTAGGTCAGTATCGGACCGATACCAATACGTAATATCGGATCGGTCCATCTCTAATCTGAACAGAGACAACCTTTTTCCTAATTTTGGTTCTGTACATTACCACAAAAAAAATTAAATGAAAACTCAGATGCAGTTGACTTTCAGCTTTGATTCAGTGGGTTGGACACAAAGACCTTTACTGCAGCAGCTTTCAGTTGCTGTTTGTTTGTGGGCCTAAGTTTAGTCTTCAGCAAATGAAATGCATGCTCAGTTGGGTTAAGACCAGGTGACTGACTTGGCCATTCAAGAATAATCCACTTACTTGCCTTAATAAACTCCTGGATTGCTTTGGCTGTATGTTTTGGGTCATCATCCATCTGTATTATGAAACGCCATCCAACCAATTTGACTGCATTTACCTGGATTTGAGCAGACAGTATGTCTCTGAACACCTCCGAATTCACTCAGCTGCTTCTGTCCTGTGTCACATCATCAATAAACACTAGTGACCCAGTGCCACTGGCAGCCATGCACACCAAACCCATCGCACTGCCTCCGCCGTGTGTTACAGATGATGTGGTACGCTTTGGATCATGAGCTGTTCAACACCTTTTCCTCTTGTACCTTCCCATTGTGTGTACATTTCAGTGTTTTTTCCGTAACTGCCGATCTCCGACTTGTAACCCCCATGTAATGTCTGTGTTATGTGTGTAAGGTCGGGGGGGGGGGGGGGGGGGGGGGGGGGGGTGTCTCATTTTACTGCGGGGCAACCTGTATGTGACAAATAAATTCTGATTCTGATTCTGACCTTCTCAATAGTTTTTTCTTGTCATTATTCTGGTAGAGGTTGATCTGAAAACTGTGTTCAGTTTTATTAGATGTTTTTTCAATCTAGCTTTTCTATTACGAAGACTTATGAGTGGCTTGCACCTTGCAGTGAATCCTCTGTATTTACTTTCATGCAGTCTTCTCTTTATGGTAGACTTTAATACGCCTACTTCCTGGAGAGCGTCGTTCACTTGGCTGGGGGTTTCTCTTCACCATGGAAATGATTCTGCGACCATCCACCACTGTTGTCTTCCATGGACACCCAGGTCTTTTATTTTCACCACTGCTTTCTTTCTTTCTCAGGATGTACTAAACTGTAGATTCTGCCACTCCTAATATTGTAGGAATTTCTCTGATGTTTTTTTTTCTGTTTTCCCAGTTTAAGAATGGCTTGTTCACTTGCATGGAAAGCTTCTTTGACCGCACGTTGTCTGTTCACAGCAAACTCTTCCACATGCAAGCACCACACTTGAAATCAACTCCAGGCTTTTTATCTGCTCAATTTAAAATGACATAATCAACTAATTGCCCACACGTGCCCATGAAACAGCCTTTGAGTCAATTGTCCTATTACCTTTGTTCTCTTTAAGGTGGCACAGGTTAAGAAGCTGAAACTCCTAAACCCTCCATCCAATTTGAATGTGGACACCCTCAAATGAAAGCTTAGAGTCTACACATTATATCCATGCACATTATATAACTATAATTGTAATATGTTTTATCAAACAAAAAAACTAAACTAAACTTGCATCAGTGTCCCAATATATATGGACCTAACTGTACAAAACTTAGTTCTCAACTCCACCTGCATGCTTATCCCTTGACTTGTGGGATAAGCATAATTTTATCATCATTTTGAAGAGGGATGTTTTAACCCAAACCAATTTTTCTAGCTAATCCTAATCTAATACCTTTTAAGGGCCTAAACCTCACAAGCAAATGAAGGAGCAAGTTTAAGAGAGAACAAGACATAGCACCAAGCACAAAGGTCCTAATGGAAGGCAAACTGTGGCCTCCTGGGTCATAAACATTTGACTCTTTCAAATAGGACTGTTTGCATGCAATACTGCTGCAGTGGGTGCACTTAGCACAACTGCCAAAGAACAGATGAGGACACGCTGATCCAAACCCAAAAGACCTTCCTCATCTCACAGCCTGCTCTGCATTATCCAGTATCAACCTTTGGAAACTGTGACCCCAAATGCATAAAGATGAACATTTGCTGATAGGATTTTAAACCAGATATTCACAGATAATCATCACTGCAGATTTTCTCATAAGGGGTTTATTCAGCCTCCTCGACAAATTTGCTGCCAGGACAATTTCAACTGAAGACTCGTTCTTCAGGTGTTTGTCACATACAGGCACAGATTATATGGACCAGCATGTTCAGATATTTTCTGGCTGAAGACTCCACACTCAGAAGTTTTAGGTGGAAAAACTGAGCGCAAGTAAACTTATTCACAGAAGCAGTTTGAAGCTCCAGGTCCATCTACAGCTCTAAGCAAGCACCCTAATGAACATGGATGCTTGATTTCATGGGGATAACAAAACCGGTGGAAGATCTGGAGCCTTAGACATTCATCTCGGCTCAAACACAATGCAGGCCCACAGGTCTCAACTAACCATGGATACACTAACGCATGCAAACACACATCTCAGTCCTATCTGGCGTGTGTTGAAAGAGAAGTTATGCTGGGCAGTTTTCACTATGGCCTTTGGGATGTGTGATCACAACACGGGGAGAGATGAGGCCGGATGGAGACATGGAAAGAAGAAAAGAAAGAAAGTGAAGAAAGGCAGGAGCAAACAAACAAAACAAACTTAGTAAAGCCCTCTGCTGGGTTGGGGCCGGGACTGGAGAGTGTGTGTGCGCATGTGAGGCGATGTGAACAGAGTGGCGGGGATTAGGACAGATCCTGGGCTGTCCAACTCACAGCTGGCTGATGATCCAATCCTGGAGCACAGCGCAGCGCACCAGCCGCCATGGGACCCCCGGATGCGTGCTTGCATCTGTGTGTGAGCGCGTGTGTTTGCGTCTTTGTGTACAGGCATGTGGGTTAGACTGATGTGAATATCGGCGTGCACGTTTGCAAAGATGCCGTTGTACAAACAAATATGTGTGTGAGTGTGTGTGTCCATATTATATGTATGTGTTTATCAGGAAGGAAGGTAGGGCTATCAGAAATCAAACAGAAGCTGTCCTCGCTTCATGTCCCCCCTGTTTGAAGGCGAGCTGTGATCATTTGCGCCACGAGAGGTGGACCGAATGAAAGAGAGGAGTGAGCAAGTTGCAAAGAGAAAAATCAAAGAGCTGCCTTCGAAGGCTGGCCATAGAAATGCCTTCCAGCCTTGCTACCGTGAATCTCACCCTCTCCTCTTACTCTCCAACAACACACACACACACACACACACACACACAGCAACAAAAACACAGCCCAGTAAAGCTACAAAGACTCTTGGATGGCTCTGTAGTGAACAACAGCAGAGGGCATGACTATGAATGAAATACATGTAGCTCTGCATAACCCCTGAAGGCCCACAGATGGACAGAAAGAGAATGACACAGAGCTAGTGAAAGAGCAGAGAGACACAATCGCTTGAGGTTTATTTGTTTCCTTTTGGAATGGCAAAAGAAAAAAGCGATGAGGACATGACAAGTAAAAGGGGGGGGAAAAAAGAAAAAACATAATGCAGTGCTGAGGAGGGACAAAGGCTTTGACCAAACTTCAACAGGTGTGTACGATGCATGTATGCTACCATCTTTGCATGGATACATTTTTGTGCAGAGCCATTGCACCGCTAAGACTTGGTTTTAATGTTTAGTTTAGAACTGGCTCAAGGTTAGGGCTAGAACTGGGGTCAGCATTTAGTTTGAGATTTTAGATGAGATAGAAAGTCATCATATGGAGGATGAGAAAAGTGTTTGCTAATGAGTAACTTCCTAAAAAGCCATAAATGTATCAAAATTCTTGTGAATGTTTACATCCCAAATCTGAATGCTGAATCTTTAAGATGTGAGTGAAATATACCATTCTCTAAAGCAGTTAAATCAACAGAGATCCCATATCCATGTATGGATGTTAAGACTTTCCACGCTCCTAAGAAAACTGCTTTTTGGAAACAGGCCTGCTGGACAGCTTTCTGTGTGTCCTCGGCAGACTTTTTCCTTCAGAGCTCAGAGTAATGATTAACCAAATATCAAAAGTAATGAGTTGAAACTGCTTTAAAGTGCATCTCAGACGGACAAACCTTTTGTCTGTACAGTCAAACGGTGTTCAACATTTACTGTAACAGCACAACAACTCGTGGTGGATTGATACCTCTGTGTTAGGAAATTGTAACTGCAGAAACATCTGAAAAACTACAATTTAAACTACGCCTTAACCTGTGTTTCTACCTATTTTTCACTGCAGTTTCTGAATGAATCAGAGAAAGAATAATAATGATCATCTAAACATGAGAAATTACAATCATAGCCTTAATATTAGTACTCACAGATGTGGTCAAATTCTTGAGGGGAGACTGCCAAACTATTGGGAGTGGGAATGTACAAAAAAGGGGGAAAATCTCCCAGGATTTTTGGGTAGCACTGCATTTAAAACACTGAGCCACAACCACAAGATAATAAACACATTGCAGAAGGCCACTTGCATTGGTTACATTGTAGAATCAACAAAGATTTACAGCAGAAGTAGAAATCAACTGTCAGCCAGCTGCTATAAAAAGCAACTTTCAGCTGCTGCCTTATTCACAGGAGAGTCGTCATAGCAGGTAGCTCCACAGGTTTTATTGTGTCTCCTTTCAGCGTCAAACCAGGAATCTTTCAGCTGTCAGAAAAATGTGCAAACCACCGCACTATTATGGAACCATCCAAGCTTAAAACCAGGGGCGGTTATGGGTATTAATCATTTTTATACTCTTATACTTTTTTGCCTTTAAATGTGACTAAAGGTGTTACTGTGTGCAAGACTTCTTCTCATCTAAAACTGTTTAAAAAAAGAAGCAGCCATATTAAATCTCCATCAGAAGTGGTTTTCACTGCTAATGACCAAAATTGAATCTGAATGGCTACATGCTTAGCCAAGTCAACAGCTGTCAAACATCTAGTATGCAACTGAGGACACATAAAACTATAAACTCTCTCATGCACATACAGGCGCACACATGGCAGTAAAATGGTTTCGTCCAGTAGCTCCTCTAGTACAGGTCAAAGTCATCATGTAGCCACATTAATATGCATGTCATTCTCCACAGCTGGCTGCAAAATGCACACACATGTGCACGCACGCACACACGCTCATTACATCATCTTTTTTAAAAAAACAAAAAACACACACAGCAGCCAGTCATGAAACCAGTGTGTAAATGCTGGCCAGCTGACAGACAAACACACTTAAACACAGATCAGAGCCAGAAGCAGCAGTGGACACACGCACTTAAACCAGACACACATATACACACTTAGATTGCACAAACTTGCATCCCGCAGCCTCCAGCACCACGGGACACCGCCGCCACATCTGTGCCCATCTCAAACACTTCGGCTGTGGGCAGCGGGGGTGAGAGAGTGCCCTGAGCGGCTGGCATTGGCTGGCGTGGCCTTGGCGGTGAATGGTGTGGAAGGGAAAAGCAGCCAGAGGATGAGAGGAGGGACAGAGGGAAGAAACAGACAAGACCGTAGTAAGAAAGGAAAGAAAGAATAACGTCAAAGGGAGGACGACGATAGGATAACGTTACAGGGGAGATTAGTTTCAATTAAAGAGGAGACAAAAAGGCCAGATAAGGACAAAAGTGCAGGTGGCAGTAAATATGAATCTATTCCCAAATAGGTGGGATGAAATCATAAAGAATATCAGAGGTCTTGATATAGAGATACTGGAAAAAAACAGGACAGAATGGTGCAAAAATAGATAGAAAGATAATGGAGGGGTGCCGGTAGTGCCCGTTGTGAGGACGGGTGCAGGGCACTGGCAGGTGGCACTGAGGCCAGGCTGTCCAGTGACCATCAGCCGCACTGTTGTGTGTGTGTGTGTGTGTGTGTGTGCGCGCGCCAGGGACAGAAGAAAGGCTCAGGCGCCATTTTGGCTCTGTTGGAGCTGTTGCTGGGCTGGGCACTGGCCTGGTGGCACAGAGTGGGCAGTGTGTGTGTGTGTGTTGTGTTGCATTATGTTGTGGCATGCTTAACAGGATTAGAGGTGACCTAGTGAGGTCCAGTTGGTATCGGGACCATGGCACAGCGGCGCGCATGTGTGTTTATGTGTGTGTGGTTTGTATAATAGGATTAGCTGTTACCTGGTGCGGTACAGTTGGTGTGCTGATCTGAACTGGACTGGACTGGGCTGAGCTGGGCAGGAGCTGGACAGAGGGGAGCACTGTGTGTGTGTGAGTGTGGTGGCATGTATAATAGGATTAGGTACTACCTGGTGAGGTGCAGTTGGCGCTGGGCATTTGCCAGCTGTTCTGCTAGGCTCAGGGCTTCGGCCTGCCATTGGCTCCCATCCTTTTGGACCGCCTCCAGATGCTGCCGACAGCCAACCAGCTCTGAGCTCAGCCTTTCCACTTCCTGTCCCGCAGAGATGGAAGAAGAGAGGAGGTGAGGAAATCTTTCACAACAACCCACCCTGTGCCCTCAGATGAACGAAACATTAAAGCCTGGTTACAATAACATGTAGAAACTGAGCAGGACAAAAAAAAGACGTCAGGTTTGATCTTCTGAACCTCAAAATGGAAACACAGAATATCCTGCATTCATTATTTAAATTTAAAGGGACAGTTCACCCAAAAATCAATCAGAACCTTTAATGCCATTTAGTCATATAGATTGTTTTGGTGCGTCTTGTCCAGTTTTTGAGGTGTGTAGAAATGTCTGCCTTCTCAATGGCATTTCCCTTGTGGTGCTCAAAGCACATGAAATACACTTAAAAGATAAAATATATTTCTAGGAATCATGACAGAGTTATCCCAAACTACTACCAATACTTCCTCATGTAGAGTGGTGCGTCTGTCAGCTTTCTTTTAGTAGCCTTGTCATGACTTCTGTAAAGAGACGTTAATGCCAATGCTGTGGGGCTTTGAGCACCACAAGGAAAATGTCATTTAGCTGTATTATATTCAAAAGAAGGCAGTCATTTCTACAGTGGAAAAGTTCACACCAAAACAATCTCTATCGCTTAATATCACTAAAGGCTGAAGGAAAAGTATGCAAATTTGATTTTGGTGTGAACTGTTCCTTTAACAGTTTGGGTAATTGATGCTTGTGCAAATAACTTGAGAATTATTTGGAAAATTTGAGTTTTAATACTCATTTTGCTTGCTATGCTTCAGTGAAGACCCTCAAAAAAGAAAAATAAAGACTATTTATGAAACAATCGACTCTACAAAATACTGGGTCAGTAGCCGACTTAAACAAATATCAAATAAATCCTAACTAATCAATACATCAGCACATACCTGTGCTGCCTTTTCCATCTGTCTGCTGGTCTTGGCGTTGAGCTCTCTGAGCTCTCGTTCAGCCTCCTGTTTCTTCAGCGTAGCCTGGCTGAGCTGATATCTCAGATCCACACATACCTATAGATGAACAGTCCTCATTAAACAAAGGCGGTCTTTTAATTAACAAGTATGTCACATTCAATGCTTCATCATTTATTGATTTTCTTTTTATATCCTATCATGTCCTTACTTTGAAAATCACCCATCTAAATCATCAGACTGTCTTGTTCCCAGGCTCAATGTTTTTACACTCGTGTATTTGACTAGTTTCACATTTCATCATCCCTAAAAGCACCTACTAATTCAGTCTTTCACCAAAAATATAAAAGCACTGTGATGTTTAATCTCTAATCCTCCCCTAGAAGGATTAAGAAACAAACACAAATAAGACGCATTTGAAAAGTTTTGAGAATCTCTTTGAATTATTAGAAAGATTTGAATCTGGCTGTTTGTTGTAAACTAAGTTTTATTTTTTTTAAGATTTGTAAAATGATATGAGGGTTGAATTTTGTGTGAACTCACACACTTTGTTTGTCTTTTTCTGAAGTCTCTTTCAGCCTGTGGGTTGCCATGTGTTGATTGAGAGGAGCAGATTGCCGTTCGCTTTTTCTTTCGATTCACTTGGTTTCTTTTTGTTTTTGTTTGTATTCGTGAATTGTTCAAAATAAATACAAATATTAATGAAAGAAAAATATGCTCTTGCATTTACGTGTTCAAAAACTGAATATAAAGTTGGAATAGATTATCTTTTGCTGCCATCCAGTGGATTTAGAAATTAAATGCAAGCAGATAGTGAAGCATGTGGGTCCTTAAAATTAATAGTTCTACTTTTTTAAACAACAACAAAAGAGCTTTTTGCTTTTTCAATCCCATACTTCTAAAGACAAACCCTGGCTCATGTTTATTTGAAATGCTCATCATGCCATCAATAAGAAATGAGAAGACATACTGACACAACGTTTTCTTGCGTAAACAGCATCCAATACCTTTGTGTTTTCATGTTCCTGGCTGGTAAGTGTGCGGAGAGTGTCCTCCAGCTGACTGGTCAGTGAACTCTTGTCTCTGAGAGCTCTGTCTAGCTGTCCTTCCAACTCAGCGACACGCTGGGAAAGGCCAGACACCTGACAGACAAACACAGTACACCATTTCAGCGCCCATTTCACTGCAGCGTCACTCAGAACTCAAGTAAAATGTCCTACAAATACAAACACTTGCACTTTATGAAATTTTTAGGGTATCATTACAAAACATAACAGACATAAACTCTAAGTACAAGAAATATACAATAGCTACTGCAAAAGCAAACAGCAATGATTCAATTTCCTACTTTTTACTACTTAATGTTTCATTAAAATAGTATTTTTTCAAATTTGTCTGTTAATATAGTTATTTACAGTATTTTACAGGCAAATGAACGGAGTCATTCTACTGTAATCCACTTCTTCTGTGAATTTCCCAATTCTGCGACTAATAATCATGTACATAAAAAGTAAGACTAACTATATTCGCCAGCTCCTCTTTTTGTTTGCGGGCCTCTGCTCGGCCCTCCTCTCTGGCCTCAGCCAGTCTCTGCTGCAAAGCGTGTGCGTCTCGGTCGAGCTGTTCTCTCTGTCGAGCCAGCTCCCTGGACAACTGCTCGCACTGCACCTCCACCTGCATGTGTGCAAAAACAGAAGGGTTAACAGAGTAATAACCAGCTGTACTAGAACAAAGAAAACAAAAAATGATGTTGTGAGTCAACACCGAGGTTGAAGAACATATGAAAGCTGAATATGTCCCTAATTTCAAGTTACTGGCGATGTTTGAGCACCCTCTAGTGGACGTATGATGATAGTGGTATTCCCATAAGCTTGTATATGTATACAGTGTGTGTAGCTTATAAATAGGTAAATCTGAGCATTAACAAATGCAATGCATTCTAAATATTAACTGTATTAAGCAAAGATGGCAGTTAGCTGGAAAGTTGTGTGTGTGGATGCTTCTCTGACCCTAGCTTTCTGCAGGTTTGCTTCCTCTGCCATCTCCACAGCCTGTTTGACCTGGAGACAGGCTGACCACTCCCTCTGTTGTGTCTCTTGCTGACTCGTCCTCACAGCACGCAGAGCCACCAGTAACTCATCACGCTCTCTGAGGAAAATCAGACAAAAAGGAATTAAAAGCAGAATCTTAATGGTACACTTAACTAATTCTAAACTAATGCTATGGTTTACGCAGTCAGTATGCTGCTGCTAACTTCTGATTGATTCTGCAGGAAGCATTTGTTACCACTGACTTTGTGAGCCTGTCAATAGCCTGGACATGCAGGTTTGTGTGAGTCCCAGCCAACACAGCTTCGTGCTGTGCACACTTCAGGCACAATCCTGCCACACGAGGAGCTCCATCAGCCTTCAGTGCATCTGCGGCCTGCTTCTCCCTGTGTCTCAGGCGAAGCTTCACCTCCTCGCACTCCTTCTGACTGACTGACAGATCCTTTCTGAGAATATCAGAGAAGGAAAAGTGTTCTAAAAAGAATTAAAGATAACTGATTTTTACAGACATAAGGTACATTTGCTAGGGTTAAAAATGACTAAGGTTTTGACACGGAGGGGATCAGAGATGGGCTTGGTATAAAAATGTAGGTAAGCTATGACTTATTTTGACCAGCCTACAAGAAATGGACTTTTTAAATTTTTCTCCAGTGAATTACCAGAAGACAGATAAAAAAAATTCAGGTCGGAATGTTTCTGTGACACCGCGTCATTGACAGCAAATAATAGTTTGGTTATTGAAACTATATGTTGATGCTCAAAGTTGGTTATTCAAAAACTCATGCTGAACAAAAACGTTATGTGTTTTGCACTGTGACACTGAGTGGGTGTCCACTTGATCTGGTTGCAGTTTTAAATAGAGCATAAATGTCTTTCTCAGCCCTGAACATTTTACGTTGAGCTCAAAAAAAAACTAGAAGACAACTTGAAAAAATGAGCATTTTGTTTTTAACCAACTCCTCTGCACTTTTAACTTGGAAAATATTTAGTACAAAATAAACATTTTTTCCAGGGTATCATTAAAAATACTAAAGTGACTAAACAAAAACCAATCTGCAGACTCTGAGGGCGTCAGTGGGAGGAACTGACCTTTTCTTCAAGGAATGACCCAGATGAGTTTCTGCTCGTTTGATGCCGCAAAGAACTAACCTGAGAGAGATGACCTGCGCCTCCAAGCTTTCCATCTGGGCCTGGTAGATCACCTTCAGTTTTTCCTGATGAGCACAAACATCTGAATCTAACTGGATAACTGGATGCAATTAAATATACTGCAACAGCTTCCTATATAAATGTACTAAAAAACAGAATTCATGTTTCTACTGTTAAAGTTTTATTGGAGGAAATTAGCAAAAGACAAATCTTAAAATACAATCGGGGACCATTGTGCATTAAAATCTGATGAACACTGAGGTAAAAGAGAACTGAATGGCAACCAGTAGAGACTCATCTTTCCTACCAGCTCATTTTTCCATGTGTTGTGTTCTTCTTTCTGTAGCACACTGTGGTCTCGAATGGAGGCTACGTGGCTGTTGTCGATTACTTCGTTCAACTGAGGGAAAAAATTGGAACGGGTGAACAAATCTTTAATTTGAAAGATGCTTTTATGATGCTTAAATTCAGTCTGTTGAACTATAAAAACTTGGCTACGTTAACTTTATATTTTAGTGTCTCTCTACTGAAAGTGTCCAGAGAAAAATGACTAATGCAACAGTCACAATATAATAGGAAAACAGCGTTTGGAGACCATAGCATGACTACAATTAATGCAAAGGGCTTGCAATCTCATTCCATCCTCAAGCCTCAGTTGCTGTTGTCAACGCAGCAACGAAATGACCGTCCTATTTTTATTTAAGTGTGACTGAGCCATTAGGTAACCTCAGTCTTTTTTATTCCTCTCATTATTATGTTTGTACTATACGTGCCTTCATTGTTACATGCATTACCATTTTCACGAACACAAAAATCAAACCAATGATTTTCACACACGCACAAATTACCGTGGAGTTTCGGATCGTGTAATCTTTTAGGGATTCATCCACAGCTTTGGCTTTCAGTTCTGAACGTAACTTCTCATTTTCCATCACCACTACTCTGATCCGCTGTTTCATTCCCTGCAGCTCCTCCTGAAGTCACACAAACAGGGAAGCCGATTAACATCCGTTCACATTAGCACACTGGTAATGAAGGACGCGCGCACACACACACGTACATTTGTGCACACAGACCTTACAGAATTTAACCTCAGCTTCCAGATGTTGGATGTATTCTGACTTGTGAAATACAGGAACCAAATCCTGAAAGGCAGGTAAACTGGACATCCCCTCCTGCCATGCAAAAGGGAAAGAAGAGTAAAAAGTAAAAGCCAAAACACAGAAGAGCAGCAAGTGAAGTCAGTTTTAATTTCATTTTTATTTCAGTTTAGCTTTCATTTGTTTTCAAAGTGGCTTTGCACATTTCACTTTTAGCCCTTTTTTTAAATTTTACTTTTTTATTATTAGAAAGTGAGTCGTATTTGTCTGTGACAATTTTAACAAATTTACAAGGCTTCCCAATGCTTGCTAGAATGACAAAAACTAAAACTAAGGGCCTTTCCTGTTTATTTTTAGTTTATTTCACTTAGTTTTCACACCTACTTTTAGTTTTTTCTTTCATTTTAGTGAACTATAAAACCATGGTACATTCAAGTATGGAGAATTGCTCCTAATCTGAGTATCAGTTCTGTAACAGGCCTTCGTCAGATCTAACGCATTTAAATATTAAACCATGCAAAACTGCTCATTCTACCTTGGATGGAGACTGTTTCTTGGAAGGGGAGACAGGTGTGGGAATTTCTCTGCCCTGCTTCAGCAGAAGGCTCTTCAGCTGATTAACTACAAAAGACATTAAAAATAAGTATGTACACAAACACATAAACACTTTATTTAAACTTTGTGTAAAAAGACTGTGAGAGGGGAAATCTCACCATACTCCACTATAAGGGCTGGGTTTTATCACATAACCGACTTACAACTAATCAGAAACATTTCATCACTTGTCCAAGTAACTTCTTCGGTCTCAGCTGACTGCACGTTTCCCAGCCTTATAAGCAGAACAAGTGCATAATTTAGCACCATTGCGGGTCGTTTTAGAGCAAACACCATCCCCACGGACACAGCAGCCAGGGAAGCAAAAGAACGTCATATCAAAGAGCTCCTTATTAAAATGTGGTTATCACAGGTTGGTTAGTCAAAGCTGGGAAGAATGCTATGAGCGATCCAGGAGAGAAGAAGGACAACTGCTGCCTAAGGAAACAATCTGATCTCTTATGTTTCGGGAGTATCAGAACAGCTGAGATGCATTTTTCTTTTTTCAAAGCACCATGTCTCTGTGGTTTGAAACACCAAAAGATGATCCGTCAAAAAGTGGTCCACCTTAATGATCGGGTGCCCCAGAACAGACACAGTAATACAGTACATGCAGCTGCCAAGACGACTGCAGTAAATTATACATTATCAGAGAACCCAAACAACCACTGGCAGATGGGACAACACAGAATATTCAGTTTGTCAAGCCAAGACTGCATGTAATTATACCTACAGGGTACTGCCCAATCTTTCAATGTTGAGGAAGTTTGCATCCCGGGCTGGGAGGAACACTTGGTTATGTAAAAAGAGGGGTGACCATTTTTTAACACTGGAGGGGGCCTAAGAGTACATCTTTCACAATCTTGCAATGCTATGATTTTAGCCACTCCTCACTGATCAGTGGTCGTGACAGTTGGCATATTAACAATCACGGGACTGAGCTCATTGCACATTGTTGCGCCAATTTCCGTCATTATGCAACTATACTGTTTATAAGGTTGAGAAAGCCTGCAGTCAGCAGAAAAAGTTACTTGATTGGTGTAAGGTTTCTTCCAATGAAATGCTTACATGTGAACAGAATCAACTTTCTATGTATTCAATCAGTCACCTGCTTCACTCTGTGACTTTTGGTTCCATGCAGCCTTGTCCTCTTCGGCCATGGTTGTATAATGGTCTTCATCACCACCTCTGACCTCCTCCACCTCATCTCCATCAGGGTCCAGCTGCAGCGGAGCACTGCTCAGATGCTGGATGCTTTGGTTGGCCCGCTCTGAATTCAGCATACACATAGATGCCAGTGTAACACAGTATATGATTTATTTGATGAAATGCACAGACAACCACAGAAGTCTATACAGCAAACAAATACACCTCCAGTGTTGTGTTCACGAAGGTAAGCAGGTGGCACAAAAACTAAGCTGTAAAATCTCAATTTCACCCATTTATTTTAGCCAATCAGTAGCCAAATAATGCAAAGCTTTTATTTTGCCTAGGGCAGGCATCCTAAAATGAAACCTTTAGAGCAGTGGTGCCAATCATAAGGCCCGGGGTCTAGAATCGGCCCAGCAGAGGCTTCAAACTGGCCCATTAAATGGCTTTGGAAAGGAGAAGGAGAACAGAAATCTTGGACTTTTAATTGTATTTTCACAAGTTTTCATACTGATAAAGACATCCTCCATGGTCATTCATACTACACCAAAGTAATTAAAATTTAGATTTCTGCAATTTTACACATTTACTTCTTATACTTTCAGCCCAAAGAGTCATGCTAACAAATCTCGGGGATTAAATATGTAGTTAAACTTCTGTACACCGGCAGCAAGGGCAGTTTCCCTGGTCCGGTTCACATGAGATCATAATGTCTCCTTTTTAGCTGCACTTTGAGCGCCTGGATTCAGAATCTGAAGCTTCATTTGATTGTCAGCTTGTGTTTTCTTTTGGTTTAAGATTGCATTGACACTTATGTTCTGTGAAGTGTCCTCATATGCTGCCCCAGCAGCAACAGGTGGCAGTCATGTGCCTGTCACCTGTACTTTTCCACCAATAATGGTTCTTTTCGGTAACATACCTCTAGAGATAATGCTCTATTGGGCTCTGGCGGCATAAATTTAAGACACCAAGTCGGTTTCATCTTACTATGTGCTAACTAACCATCCAACGACGCTCTCTTGAGCTGCCCATTCAAACAGGTTAGCAAACGTAGCACGACAAAACATTAACATACGCCTCAGCTCCTTCTGCATGGAGCTCGGGTGCTCTCCTTCATCTTCATCCGAGTCTGTCGGTTTCATGGATGTTTAATCGTCGTTAAATCGCACTGTTAACTAAGGAAACATGCTAGGCTACGTACAACAATCAAAGCGACAACCATCACAGCGAGCACGACGTAACGGTCGTCAAATCCCAATGGAGGTGTGCTTAGTTCATTAACCAGTATCGCCCGAGAACAGTTCCCTTTAAGTAGTGAATTTTAGATTTTACGTCACCGCCCCTGCGAGAAATCACATCAGCTTGTACCCTAAAAGCAAAACGAGGCAACCATTAGCTTACGGGTCAGGCTTCCGTAAACACACGTAGCTGATGGGAATTGTAGTTGTTTTTTGTAGTCATGATACAAACGCGAGCGCTTAAAGACGAAACGGTTTTTTGTTGTTGTTGTTTTTTTAACTCCCTAAACCCAGTTGTGAGATTACAGAAATGTTTTAATCGACGCCAGTAGGCAACACTTAATGTTAAACTACCTTCCTTGGTATTTATAAACACCAAATACAAGTAATACTCCATATTTTAAAGTAGTATACCTTTATTTCTTATTGTCCATTCATGTATTTTCTCAGTAATTATAGGGAGTTTTGTTTTAAATGGTTTGGTATCTTTATAGCTCTTTCTTACTAGAAGCCTCATTCACACACATATTCATATAAGTTCCTTTTTTTCTACACCTAAGGACTTTTAACACAACATTGGCACACTCGCAATTTAGTGGATGCACCAGGGGTAACTTAGGGTTCACTATCTTGCCCAGGATACTGAATATGTAGACTGCAGGCCGAGACTCAAACCAGTTTACACATATGATATTCCAGTTGACAGACGACCGACTCTATCTCCTGAACCACAACTGCCTTAGTTATGCAAACATTTTAGAGCTGTCTATCAGTGCAAGAATCCCTTATTGCTCTTTTAGAAAGAAATATAAACGTGACTAAGTATATGTTGTGATGTTAAAACAACTCCCTTGTTAGATGTTATAAAGTAAAACGTTTAATCATCTCTGTGGGGGAAATTACTGCTGCAGTGGAGACTATGATGTAGATGAAAATATAAACAACCAAAATAGTTAAATGCAGTTTATTTTGTTCAGCTAAAATCACCTTAGGGAAAGTTAAGAGACCTGAAACTGCAAGGTTAATGACCTGCTCCATGGTGTTTTGTTGTGATCTGTAGCCCATCGGTTTCACTTCTTTTATCATTGCCATCTAGACAGTCCAGTGACGCACTGTTGAGCACTCCTACAAGCATACACATACTTACACACAATGATAGGATTAGAGATCCTAGATTAGAAAGATTAATAACTGTGAGATTGCCTGTTGGATTACTCAGAATTACTTTTATAACACAGGACTTTGGGTTATGAAACTGTGGAAATTTCACAGATGTACATCTGTAACACTTTTACTTCCTTTATTAAAATAAGTAGCTTATGAAGGACTCTAATATAGCTGTAAACCAAAATGAGATCATTTTTAGATATCCTTTACTGCATTTGTCATGTATGAGGTAATTGGGGGTGAAATGTAACACAGCTATATCACATTAAGCATTTTAATAACTGTAAATGTAAATACAGCACATGTATGTGTTTGTTTTATATTTTTACTGGTAATCAAAACTTACTTGAATATTTACAGTAACATGTTTAAGTCTGTTGACGAATGACAGTCATGAGATGTGGCTGAAAGCACAGAGGAACTCTGAATGAGCAAATCTAGCTTTCAGTTAGAAACATTTATTTTAAGCTACCATTAATCAGGCTGGTTAGGACAAAACACATTCATATGAAGGACAATTCTGATACTGACACCTCTCTGTATATACTGTGAATTTTACACCTGTGGTATTTTATTGGTAGCTTATTAATTTACTTTTAAATAGTTAACAAATGAATGAGCAAACACTTTAAGTGTTCCCTTATCTGTGTTTTTTTTTCAGCTTATGAATGCCAAATAAACAGGGTTAGATCATACTTCATGTGGCATGTACAAATTGTACTTTATATACTACTTGAATAATAATTTTAATGGTTTATGTGAAGAGCCTGAGAATGGCATTAATAATCACTCAAACAAACTGTGTTCTGCGTATTTCACCTCACTCTATAACCCAAATCTGAATCCCGCCTCAGTTTCCAGGAATGTTACAGTACTTGAGAGTTTTAAATGGGCCAAAAAAAAAAAAAAAAAACCTCAGTTGGTGGGTGTTTATGTGATACTGTTCGGGTGAATGGGCGTGCCTTTTGTTTGCTGCTGTTACAAAAGGGTCAGACAAAGGTAACCATGGATACACCCTCTTCCTATTGCACAACAGCAGATGACTTCCTGTCGAATGAGCTTCTGCTGTACTTTTGAGTTTTGCGACATGTCAGTTTTCAAAAGAAGAGGCAGTGAGTCAGATTCATTCATGAACAGACATTGTGCAGCGATCTTGGTTTGACATTTTCATTCATACTTTATTGATGACAGCTTAAACACAGAGTTTGGGCAGCTGTTTTTTTTCTGTGTAAATCAGGGCGTTTTGCAGTCTTGCGAAATACCACAAACATCAAGATGAAAACTTTTCTTGTATAATCCTTGTGGTTACATATTTGAGAGTTTGATATCGGCTTGATAAAGAGGCTACAACTAGAAGGTCACCAAACTTCCAAGTGCACCAAAGCTCCTCTTTCACTGCCTTTTTAAGGAAGTTCTGGTAATGGCTCACCTTTTTCACTACCGCACAGAGTGCTACTGTAACCATTTCGTTCCACTATCTATATTGGATAGTTGTAGTTACAAGTTACTTGGCTGATTAGGATTATTTTGTTCTACAGGTATGATTACCTTATAAAAAAGTGGTGCTTTCTTATAGATTAATCTATCCACTGGTGGATAGATTTAAAAAGTACATATTTGAATGCTTGTCTATTTTAGCACTGCGGGTTTTAGACACATAGCCAGTGACGCAGTGGTTTTCTTTATTCGGAATAACATAAATTCACACCTCTTTAGCAGATGCCTCTGGTTCTCCCTGGTCTGCTCGTCTTACTGGTCCCAGCTACCTTAGGGCGAGAGGCAGGGTCCACCCTGGACAAGTCGCCAGACTGACACAGCAGGGCTAACACAGAGATAACACAGAGAGACAGAGAACCATTTGCACTCAAGTTCACACCTGTGGACAAGTTAGAATCACCAGTTAACCTAACCCCACTAACTGCGTGTCTCTGGAATGTGGCAGAAAGCCGGAGTACCCAGAGAAACCCGATGCACGCACAGGGACAACATGCAAACTCCAAACAGAAGGGCCTCGTCCAAATGGTGGAGTCAAACTCAGGACGTTCTTGCTATGAAGCAACACTGCTAACCACCATGCAGCCCTAAATTAATAAATATAATGCCTTAAATAAAACTGAAGTTAATTAAACTGAAGACGATGTTGTTGCTGCAGCGTTAAAAGGTACACAACAACACATTTTTGTCCCAGGCCAACTTGACAGGTTAATCAAGCCTAGCAGACTGGAGCTGTATAGCATTTAGTCATGTGTTGGTCCTTATCTAAATAAGAATTTTAAGAATTTACTGGGTCTGGTATGTAACATTTTGATTGATTTATGTATTTGTGTACGCACTTGCATACTATTTTCTAATTGCAAACTTGTTAATATACTTTTTGCCTAAGTCATCTCTCTGTCAGGATAAGCTATTCAATGAAGTCTGGCAATAAAAATAGGCTATTTGTAATCTGACTGCAACTAAGGTGCTAAATTTGCCTCACTATATTTATTCATACTGCGTATGAATAGAAAGGTCTGCTGCACCACACTCATGAGAAACCTCAAGTGAAACACTTCTTGCCTGCTTGTCAGAACGGTTTTACAAGAGCGTTTGCATGTTGGGGTATTTCCAGGAAACCGCATCAGCCTACCAATCTCCCCACGCACAAACCTTGCAGTCCCACGTTTGTTAAATGTCACCTCAGCCCTACCATATATAAGTATTGCCAATTCCCCACCTGTAACTGCCATATCTCCCCTTACTCCAAATTCCCCCCTCCCACCGTATGACCCACTCCTCCTGAGTAAACTGCGTTTTCTTTTGTGAGGGTGGGGGTTCCCTTTTTTCTTTTCTTTTCTTTTCTTTTTTTAGCACAAAAGCCTTACAATAACCTGGAAACAAGAATATAGTGACCAAAAAAGAAAAGAAAAAAAAGCACAGAAGGAAAAAACCTTATTGTTTGTGCTTCTTTTATGGAAATCTGCATAACTGACAAAAGAAAGAAGAACATCAAAGGCGGAAAGAAGAAGAAAAAAATCTAACCCAGTTAAGCATATGGGAAAATGGTGCAGTCTGCCACATCTAAACCAGGCCTCAGTAGTCATTTATCTGATGTTTTTGCAGCACCCACTATACTTCCTACACTGGAGATGGATTTGGTGCCAACAGAGTGCAAGTGCTTGTCTGCAGAAACAGTGTTAAGCAATATCCAGCTTAGTAAAGAGAAGCAATAAGAAGAAGGTTGAGCATCTGAGAACACAAGCAGACTCCATATGCAAGTGCATGCAGGCTAGAACACATTATAGTGTTTCATATACTGTATTCTCCTGCCCCCTACTAACCAGCCACAAGAAAATAATAGAAAAAAATGCCAAACAAACCCATTTGTAATGCTACTAATAATAATTTGAGAATTATGTCTCTCTTTTCTTTTTTCTTTGCCTATTTTGACAACTGTTTATCCAACCCAGTTCAAGCTTGGTGAGTGTGTTGCTGGGGACTTGACTAAGTATGATGCCAAGTTTGACATCATTTGGATGAACACTTCCCATATTTTGGCTAAAAGTACTCTCTTACCACTGTTTCCCCTGTGTGGCTGCCGCCTGCTCCACTCTCTGTGTGTGTTGAGGCATATACATACAAACAAGGCCATATTTAGCTATCTTTATAAGGACCTTCACTGATCATAACATCATAACTAAGGGCCCCAGGCTTTACCCTGACTCAATTATAATTTTAACACCGAAACAGTATTTAATGAAGTGTAGGGAGTAAAAAGCAATAACTTTTGCATTGTTCTAGCTTCTTTCAGCTGCTCCATTATTCACAATGGGTCACCACAGTGGACGGACCTGCGCACTTTTACACCAGATGGCCTTCCTAACACAACCTTCACAGGAACTTGTGCTTCCTACTGGTCTGGAACTTTCACACATTAAGTAAACCTGTTAACCACTATACAACATTACTCATTCGGGACAAAACTCTCCTCACAATGACAGCCTGACGTGCTTCTTTTTTTTGCCTTTGATGTCGAGTCACTGATGACCTCAGTCACTCATGCATTGGTTGAATGAGCTGTTCTCGAAAAACCCGCAATGTTCCCATTATGCAAAACCTCATTTTAAACTGGAACCATCATACACTTAAACATAAATGCAACAAGCTCATCTTTACAACTTTCTTTTCCAAACAGCAACTTACCATTCCAACCCAATGAAGTTTAAGTAATCCTAATCCCATCCATAACCCTAGCACTCCCCTATAATTGTATATTTTGGAGACTTTTTTGGGGGAAAACAGATATTTTTGATGTATGTCACTTTGAATAAACGCTTTCTTTGTTTCCCAATTGAAAATATTTTGGAGAACAACTTAATAAATCAATAAACATATTCTAATTGCCTAGTTCTAGAGTTAGGGTCATCACATATGATGTTTGTGGTGTTGTTTGCAAGCAGGTGATGCATTTGAGACTCATCAGTAAGTTGTACCTTCAAAAGCTTATAATAAACTGTCCCCTGACAGCGATTGCACTTGATGACATGGGGCTGCACGTTAATATGATTTTTATCAATATAATAAAGGTTTGACGCCAATCCTCACGCAAATCAAATTCTACGGTTCCACCTGATGTCAAAATACATCCACACAAGTATATGCGCACACACACACACCCACACACACACACACACACACACACACACAGTAAGTACAGACCCAAGAAACACATCAGTCAGATTTCAGATTTCTTAATAAAAATAATTCATTTCAGGACGACATATAAATAATTATTGAATCACACAATACAGATATTTTGATATGAATAAATACTTAACAAATAAAACCAGGCTTTTTTCATACAATACCCTATTGTCAAAAAGTCACACAAAGAAACTTCCACACCATTTGCATGTTTTGTTACACCTTCTGCTCTTAAGTCGATGCTCTGTCCCTACACAGGTCGGAGTACCATTCCTAAATGCCTCAGCAGCTTAGACAAGTCATGTGCAACTTATGTGATCTCCTCCCAGTCAAACTCAGTAAGAGCCCCTTGTTAAGAGGTTATGATGAGCTGAGCACTAATTGGCCTTGAAGTGATTAAGGTTTGTCTAGAGGTGATTAAAGCACACAGAGATCTACGTCCAGGCCGTCAACACGTGGGCTGGCCTGACAGCTTTAGATACAGTTGAATGAAAAGGCAGACCAAGAGCCTGGTTGTCTATGCTTTTCTAACTAGAGCCACAGATGGATATCTGCCTACAGCTGAAGTAAGAGGGGAAAGAGGTTCCAGTTATTACCAAATTTGAGTCTGATAAATGTTTTATGTTTGAGCTTATCTTTACAGACAGACATTTCTTCGTATCTGAATAAAAGATAAGTTCATGGAAAGATGGTGTCCATTAGGGGGTT
The DNA here is from genome assembly GCF_963576455.1 of Neolamprologus multifasciatus. NCBI lineage: Eukaryota > Metazoa > Chordata > Actinopteri > Cichliformes > Cichlidae > Neolamprologus > Neolamprologus multifasciatus. Next base: position 24,579,185 of record NC_140451.1, read on the forward strand.
TTCAGCATGAGAGATCTGGATTAGCTGAAGTCGGTGGTTGCGCAGAACAGGAGATGTCAATCTGTGGCACTCTGGTTAGTTTAGAATGGTCCAGGCTGGTCGTTTTTAAGGAGGTAACAACAACTGTTTGGCAATTGATGGCACGTTTTTTTGTTTTTTTTTCCTCTTTTGGCAGAAAAAAAAACAAATATATCAAAATACATTTGAAATTCAAAAAAAAGAAAAGAAAAAAAAGAGGAGGAATGTCAGTTTTTTGTGTACTCCAGACGCACACGCGCGTACGTTTTATCTGTATGTGTGTATGTGTGTGTGTATTGAAGATGAGGCATCGGGTTGGAAGGTCCTACGGTATGGACTAAGATCCATGTTCACAAAAGCATTTTTTATAAGTGGGAGCACTGATCCATAATCACTGATCAGGCCCCTCTGGTCCATAAAATTTCAATCACTATGTAAAGGCAAAACTTATCGAGGATCAGCCCCAATACTGTGCTGCTGTACAAGCAGCACAAACACATTCAGATAGACAAGATTAGCCAAAGCAGGCAACAGGATTGCTCTCTGAAGTTTTGAAAGTGATGCCTTGGCACATCCAGGAGGGTGAAGCAGAGAGGAATGCATCTTTACAGGTTCATTTACCTACACATTACCTCAGGCTGGGGTGGGGGCATACAATCTCACAAAGCTGTGTTTGCATGTGTGCGTGTGTATACGGTAGTAGGGTGGATAATTATCCAGACTTCGCCTGTCCTTGTAGTCTCAGTTCTCCTCACAGTTGCCAATCCCCTTTTAACAGGACTGACGATATTATGTTCGTGTATACACTGTGTAGATATGTGTGCGCATGTGTCTATGCGTTTCTAGGTGCTTAAGTGGTAAGTAAACAGGAAAACAACGTCCAAGGCAACAGATTTGTTTTGGAGAAAAAGGGAAATAAGAGGAAGGAAAGGAGGTTTCGAAAGAGAGTGAGTCCTGTCTCTACTGTGATCTCTGCCTTCTGTCCGCTGAAACCACCAGCATGTTGGCTACAATGGAGAGGCTTGTATTTCTGTACATGTAGCACCAAAACTAACAGGGGCCTGCCCTGTTTGTCCTGCACAGTTTATAATTTGTTTTTTTTTTACGTTCCATATCAAGCAATTTACATCAGATATGTAACAGTAATAAGGTTAATTAGCCTCAAAATATAAACTAACCCTGCTATTGTCTGGCTAATGGAAGAAAATCAATCTTTGACCATTTTTACAATATTGACTGCAAGAGAATCTTTTTGAAAAAAAAAATCTTTGTCTGGGTTGTGAGGACATAGATGAGTGATTTAGGAGATTTAAGCAAAACAGTGGTGAATGCCATTTAACTTAATTTCAAGCACTTTGCTTGCTTTCCTTTGGCCCAGTTTTGCACACTTCTGCTGACTACTTTCACAGAGATTTGCTGTTGGGCATGCCCAACTACTGCATCTCTCTTTCTTCAGAGCAAATGCTAGACAGACAGGCAGACAGATACACAGATGGGTTAAGACAGACAGTCAGACAGACGGGGGGTATAAATCCTTGGCTGTGGTCTAGAAAGCAATGTCAGATGCTTCTTGTTATGTCGACATACAATCATTTTGTCCGGCACGATTCACTACGTACCTCTAAATACATATTGTACACAAGAGTTAAGTCAGTTGCTCTGACATGTAGCCAAACCTCTCACCGTGTAAGTGCGCAGGGCACGTCAGATGATAATAATTGCACAAAGAGGTATTCTGGAGGCCATGTCTACTGCGAAAACACACACACTCACCACCACCCCCACATACACACACTCTCTCTTCACATTCTACATGGGGGGTTTGATTTTCAGGCCATAAGGTAACTAGTTAGTCACTAGCAAGTTAGTTAGTTGGTTAGTTAGTATCAGAGGTGCATTGACTGGCATGGAGAGCCCACAGCAGGGCGGCGGCTCTAGCGTGCTAGCGATGTGTCATCATCGCTGTCGTGTGCATGGGCGCTAAATGTGGTCAGCCGCGGTAAATCTGTTTGAAGTGGTCACACTCGTTGCAGTAGCCCTGTTTCTCTTGGTTGGCGTAGTGGTCACAGCCTTGTGTCCGGCACCGCTGCTTCGACTTTTCTTTGGGCGCCTGCGCCCGTCTTCCTGGCTCTCTGCCCTGACCACGCGTGTGGCACTCTGGGCAGAGGTCTGTGCAACCCGGGGACACATTACTGCAGCCACTCCGCCGGCACTGAGTCTGGGTCTGGGATTGCTGCGAAGATCTGGGTTTTGCTGCTCGTTCGCGCTTTTGTACAGAGAAAGAGCGAGAATGGAAAGAACCGTCAACAGGCGAAGAAGAATAACACACGAAAAAAACAAGACATGTGAAGAACAGTGAGGAGTTATGAAGGTATGGCAGATACCTACCAGAGGAGGGGACGTGCGATTTGCGACTTGGTTAAGTCTTGCACTTTGCTCTTTTACGTAGCACTTATCACAGTAGCCCTCCAGCATCACCTTGCCAACTGCACCACACCCAGGCCCACGACATCGTGAGGCATTCTGGAAGCCTGTCTCCAAACCATGCCGACTCTGGGCCGGGGCAGGAGGAGGAGTCAGGTCTGGAAGAAACAGTGGCCAACATAAGCAATGTGCCATATGACATTTGAATAACAACAAACAGAACAGTTAAATGAGATGTTTATTAAGACAGCTATACGGCTTTTATAATAAATTTTATATATACGAAAAGCTTGCAATGCAAGAAGTGTTTTCTAGTTTTGTTTTAGGACTTACGGTGATTTGTCTGATAGTCTACGTAGCAAATAGTGCAGAAACCCAGTTTCTCAGGTGTCCCAAAGAACTGGCAGCCAGATCTTTTACAAGGTCGGGCCACAGGGCCCTGCCAAGCTGAGGTGTGCCCTGGAGTTAGAGTGAGGCATGGCCGCTCAGTGTCCCTGGCCTGGGTCCAAGCTGAAGATGAGGCTTCAGTCCTGGGATTGATCTGTTGTGGCTCTCCCCTTTCGGGAGCCTGCTGTCTCTGCATGCAGGGTGGACACAAGCCATTGAATATCCTAAACGCCTCCTTTCTGCACATGTTACATCGCTCTGTCTCGGTCTCACAGCCTCCCCACTGGTTCCAGCCGGAGCCCTGGGCTGGGTGGGGAACAACAGGCCCCCCATTGGTCCCTGGCAGTCCTGTAGCGGCCGTTCCAACTCCAGGGGGTCCATGGTTTTGCCTGGAGTTGAAGCAGCGCTCACAAAGTCCATCATGCTCCACACTTAGAGTGAAGAGGCAGCCGGGTGTCTTGCACTTCATTGCATGTGTTTCACTGTATAGGCTGAGGCTGGGGGCGGTGGGCGGGGCTGAGCGGGGACTGGATAACACTACTCCTCTCCCAGATGAAGAGCATGGGGGGCTGCTACTTCTGGCCCCTCTGGAGCTCACCTCAGTCTCTGATCCCCCTATGACTCCTACCCCACCTTGTAAACCTCCCTCCTTAGTCTGAATTACCCCTTCTATCCTCGCTCCTCCACCAGTAGTGGCCTGCCGCTTTTCAAAGCATTCATGGCAATGAGGCTGCGTGTCCACAGAGACATAGAAGGTGCATCGTGGTGTGGCACAGCGGATCTCAATAAGTGAGAGCTGGGAGACGGAGAAGGGTGGCGGACGCTGTGGCTGGGCGGCCCATGCCTGCTCCTTGTCCTCCTGCCAGCGCTGGTACTCATGGTTCACAAGCTGTAGGTAGTCCTCCATCAGGTTCATGTCTTCAGGAAGGTTTCCCTCATCCAGCCTTAGGACAGAGACATACAATGTGGTTCTTAACTGCATTTTATTACTTTTTCCCCTTTCAAATTCATAGTTAATAAAAGTAGTTTGGCTAAATTATCTTTGATAATCAGTCAAAAACAATTCTTATGCCATGAGCTGTTCAAAGCTGCATTTAACAATGGATGGAGCTTATAATGCCCAAGTACCTTGCAGCTTTCATAATCTGTGTAATGTCATGGCCCAATCTGATAGGGATCTCTATCAGGTGCAGGTACTCTTTGAGGAGCCTCTCTTTCTGCTGCTGCTCCTTCTCCATCAGAAAATGAACTTTCAGTTCCTCAAAGCCATTCCGCCTCGGGTTGATCAGCGGTACTGCTCGGATCTCTGGGAAATTCAGTTAAAGATACACAGAGCCAAATCCATGAACAGGGGTCCTGCTTTGTCCCTTTATCGTGCCAAATATATAACACCTATTTCTTTGTGATTTGTACCTGGACCACTGTCTTTGATGGTGATGAGGGGTGCAAAGTGCTGGGAGTCGTAGCCGAGCACTATTGGGTATTTGTAGCACTCTGTGGGTTGCCAGTGTAGAGGCAGATAAATCCCACCCACATTCAGAGGAGAGATGGAGGTGCCGGATTTCATACTCCTGACCACCTGGTCTGTTGAAAGAACAAAGATTTAAGGGTTTATAACTCTCTAATAAATGACAATGAACAACTTTTATAGAGCTGCACCCAATTCAAGCGGAATAAATGGAGCAATGTGCAGTCATTTTAGGATTTTAGATCCTGAAAAAGCAGGATTCGCTCAAATATGACTGCAAACATGTTTCTGCATATTTATTTTTTTATATTTTGAAGTTGAGAAATCATCAGTATCCATTTGAGATTCTTTATTAAGATAGACACTAAGTGACACAGTGCATTAAGATGACTTCAAAACAACCGAGAGCAAATGTTGAGGAATGCTGGTGATATATTATACATTACAAGATGTGCTCTTACAAAACCAGTGAGTCTTTGAGGGCTAACAAGGATAAATAAGCATAATTTGAGATGATAAAAAAGGGAGCACCTGCAATGACGATGATGGGTCTGCGGAGAATGTTGGAGAGGATGAAGATGTGGATGTCCTCCAAAGAATCAAACTGGAGGCCATTGCTACTGGAGACTGGCGATGCCATCTTCACAATCTTTTCCCACTCATCCTCCCAGTTCTGGAATAAATGCACACAATTAGGAAATAAACTTCTGCATGAGTGTGCTGTGGATTCAATTTCTGCAAACATTTCTATAAAATATTTTCTAGGTGAGAGGCGAGGGACAGGTTATTATATCTGGCCCGAACTATGACATGAAAGTAGAATTATTAATCTGTGGGTTGCTTCTAAGAAATAAAAAGTAACATTTCAATACAAAGATTTAAATGTTACTGTGTCACTTGCAAATAGGTTACATGCGCTAGCACAGTTTTCTCAATGCAAAGTAATGGGAAATGCATCTAGTTGAAAATTCATACCATGGTGGTGTATCGGAGTCCAGTTTGGGTGAACTCCTGAGATTGGAGCAGCTCTGCCTGGAAGCGAGCTTTGAAGACGCCCGTGTCAGTTTCTTTCAAAACACCATGGAGAGCTTTCCGAAGAACCAGGTCTGTGTCCTGAACACCCAGCATGTACTGAGAGGCTGCATGAAGCAAACAGTTCCCATCTCCTACAGACACACAAAGAGGAGGCAAGAAAACACATGTGTTTTTAGTACTATGGTTGGTTGATTTTGTACACAGGACACAAAGTTCTCCTTCTGTGAATAGGCACATGCACACGCACACATACAAAGGCTATGCACATACAGCATAAAAAACAGGCAACTGCAGTGTGTACACACACACACACACACACAAGTGTAACTAAAGTCTGGGGATTTCCAGGCCGCTGGGCTGGTCGTTAGTATCTGGTGTTTCGACTATTATATGACCCTTATACATCTAACAGTACACACGCCACAGACAAGGTTGATAAAAATGACCCGTAATTTCCCCGGAACACGTTTTTGAAAAACTGAATCTTTTTACAATCTAAATCTGTATAGAAAACCAGAATTCTCACATACATATATTTGTTTTTGCCAAAGTGTGTGCCTTTACCTATATTCTACTGACTGGCTGCAGTGATAAAGACTTGGTTGCTGAAAAGACCAGTGTGTGAGAGCGTGAGCAGCTAAAAATCCAGGAATTTTATTTATTCTCCTTTGGCAGTACTGGGTCTTTTTCTCATTGTGAAACAGCAGAGCCCATATTTGTTAATGTGTGCAGCTCTGAAAAACCCTGTTGCCACACTAAACACAGGAATTTCCCTGTACTAACTTCTGTCTTTCATGCGAGTGCATGTGTGCGTGCTCCCCTCCTATGATCCCAACTCATCAATGCTACTCAGCTGGTCCTGTACTTTCCACAAAGGCGTGACTTGGACCAGATGGAATGTTATCTTTTTAAATACTACTATCAACACCCGATGAATGCTGTGATTAATGAGCAGAGATAACATGGGTCCTCACATGCACAAGCATATACACATGAACTGTAATGTGTACTTCTTTTTTTTCCCCTCCACAAACATTTACCTGGCAGTAACTTCATACACATAAAGCATCTGCACCCTTCTTTGTATAATACTGCTGTATTAAACAGACATTTTCAAGATCTCTCCTCTATACATGAAAAGTTTAAGTAAGTTTAAGTTTAAGTAGGTTTAAGAAACAGCTAGGAAAAAATTTCTAAAAAAAGGATCATAAAATGTTGTTTTGTTTTGATGCAAGTGTTAAATAGGCCAAAATCTGATCTCAGTGTAGCATTAATTGTTGTGTGGCTCAATTAATGCAATCTGAGCTACAGTTGTTTTCTTTCAACTGAAGGAACATCTCACTGTATTTAAAGAGAGAGAAAAAAAAAAAACACTTCTCCATTTTAGACCAGCTAGATGTTGTTCCATTTCAGTGCTCTTGCATCACTCAGCAAAAACATAAAATGCAAGGCTTTTTTAATAAAAAACACCAGACATATGTAGGCCCAAAGGTACACACAAATCCAAACAAATGTCCACACACGTAATCACTTCCTCTTGCACGAAAAAAAAGTCATGATCACAAAGTGAGGTGCCTGAAAACTAAAGATGAAAGTGGTTCAGCAGCTCCCATCAGGTTATATATAGATACTTCCTCTGTGGCAAGCTGGGGAACTTCCTGAAAACATATCAGTGCAGAGCCAGACTTAAGTTGATTTGGTCACTGTCCAGGTGACAGCACAAGTTTGTGACAGTGTGCTTCCAGCAGGGCTGCACTTTCCCACACATTGTCTGCAGGTTGTTGTGTGAGAATGGCCCAAGATTTTTGACTGTAAACAACTGCACTAATTATTACCAAACTAGAAAAACGTTCATAGATTATCCACTAAGGCCAATGTCCCATTTTACAGAAAGTGATATGGAAAATTTCACTGGCTCATCCTTTGCTCATGCGTCGCCTCCTCGTCAAGTTTTTCCTTGTGTAGTCTTGCTTATAAAAACAAAGTGCACATACCACATACCCCAATCTAGGAGGAATAATGTGGATGCCCCAAAAGAAACCTAAAAGCTTTACTTGTAAGGCAGAACACTGCAGCAGTGTATGTGTCCTCCCAGTAATTTAACCATGAAGTTAGTGTATTGTAGCTGAACAAATCCTTCCTGATGGGGACACATGACAGACATGGGATACTGTTTGGGAAAACCCCACGGATGTGTCCGAGACATTCAAGACAGAAGAGAGACTGAATTCTAATAAAGCCTTGTTTTACTTGGAGGAAAAGTTGGATGCATCAGGAAAACGGATGTGGCTCTGTTATTTTAATTGAAGCGGAGTGGAAGTTTTATGAGTCTGTTTTTTTCTTTTTGATGGTCAGTTATATTCCGTGATCTTGCTTCGTAATTAAGCTGGGCTCGGGAAAATTGGTTATGGGGTTTTGATCTTTAGTGCATTTGCATAGACCAAATGAGATAAGGATTTTGGGTTCACTGGTAAATTCAGGTCTGAGATGATGTGGAGACAGATATCCGAAAACAGCGCTGGACATCAGTGAACAGACTTCTTCTCTCTCACGTTTTCTTTCTGTATGTGTGTGTGTCTGCTGAGCTCCAGTGACTCAGCAGCAGTCAGTCAGCCCTGTGTGTGTGTGTGTGAGTGTGTGTGTGTGTGCGTGCGTGTTGTCCGTCCTCTGCTCAAAGTCACGTCTGGGTCCTTCAGAGTTAGACGCTCCGGCACTAAATTCTGTCTCCTCTTTATGACATCATCTTCGCAAACCAGGAAATTCCAGCCAGGTTACTGGCAGCAGAAGTCATCCATTTTGGTCATCAATTAAGGGGTCTTTGCGAGGGGGAATTATGTGCTGATGACAGTTACAGTAAGTCCTTCAGTGCTTACTAACTTCAGAATTGGCTGGGACCCTTTCAAAGAGTTTCACTATTTAAAAAAAAGTACTGTAGGACATAACACACCCAGCAAGTTCCTCAACCATTCAGTAATTATTCAAAGTAACTTCTGATATGTGACCAATGTAGGAATTTCTCACATGAGAAAGAAAGAAACTATTTCCTCTGGAAACTCACATGTTTAGCACAAAGCTGCAATTATGACTGATTTCCTCTTCCTCCTTCTGTTGTGAAGCTATAGCTGATGATTCCTCTCAAAAACCGTCCTCCCCATTAACTTTAAAATAGATCTGATGTACACAGCAGCTGTGTTTAAGCTACTGCAGTATAGATGGAAAAGGCCACCAGAGACACACACGTTTGCTTTAACAAGGTCTGATGAGCTCTAACAGATCATCACAAACACAAATCCATAAAGTCACATAAAGTCAGGCAGGTGGGGAATTTAAGGTAAAATGGTGTGTGTTTTTTTGACATCCACTGACATTCACTAACACACACCTACACAGAAAAAGAGGGGGCATACCCCAAATGCAGCAAATGAAAAACTGTGGAAATAGTCGGGTCTGAAACATCACAGACAGTAAATAACAGTCCTGCATGTGACGCCAGAGAATTTCCCAGTACAGAACTATGATCAGAAGTAATCAGGCCCGAGTCTACATGTTTGCCTGCCCTGGGATGTTCCCGTCTTACAACATTCACGTAACAGAAAACATGACTTAGCAGTGGGGTGCCTAAAGTCAAACGCTAAGGTCGGCACAGTAAAACCAAGGGGGCTGCTAAATGAGTCTATGTGAAAGCGGAACTCGCGTCCCTTGATTGTTGTCATTTACAGTAACCCTGCCTGTGAGTAATGACATCTCAGAATTTGCATATCAAATAGCCCTGACTCATAAGAGCTCACCATCTCTCTCATAGAAAATGAAACAAAAGCAAAACACATCCTGTGTTGAGCGCAATATGTTTTGCTTCTAAAATCAAGGAGAAATGGTTCAACATTAGCTCTGTGACCAATCTGCTGAATTGTTCTATTCGTGTTGAATATCACCTACTGCTCCAACAGCAGTTATTTACGGTGCCCTCTGCTATACAACCAATAATATAAAACATCTTTGAACATCAACAAAGCTTCGTGGAGCTTCATCCACTTATAAGACCACCACAGAAATCTGGTTTACTGTAGCCTCCATATTCCAGTACAGCTCCTCAACATCAGCATAATCGTTCTTACCATTGGTGCGTAAGGGCACCATCTTCTTCAACTCCCCACACCAATTGAGCTTTTTCTCCTTCTCTAATGAGGCCTGCATGGCTCGGTCCAGGATGGCGGCCTGAACCACCTCCCTGAAGGCCTGGGGGAAGTGGTTCATGGCGATCATCTCCAGCGTGTACCGGTGCATACCGCGCAGGTGGTGCATGAGGCCACCGCTGGCAGCAGGCTTCACCACATCGTTAGGCACTCGCTGTCGGATCTTCACTGCCTTGAGCAGGTTGGAGACAAACAGGAATTTGGGGAGGAAGTTCTGACCCTGCGACATGGCGGATGGCTGGCCAGGTGAATGGAAGGAGGGGAGGAAGAGGAGCAAGGAGGAGAGGAGGAGGAGGCACCAACCACCGATGCCGGATCAACGTGGAAACTGGATGGAGAGAAGCGGAGAGGACATGTTATTTCACAGCAGGGATGTGTGGGAAATTTTCAGTGGAGAGTCCCCTTCCTAACAAATTAAGACTTAAGGCACAACTTAATTTACAGTTTGTTTGGGAAACTACCCATCACAAAGGATGATTCCAGTGTGGAGGCTGTATGGTGCTTTTTCCTGGAGATTCTGCTGGGCCCAACTGAATAAAGTACACAAAGACCCCTTTGTATTCTTGTTTGTTCTTTTAATTCTCCTTTTTGTCTTGATGGTTTTTGAGAGTTTCCCTCAACAGGGCTTCCTAGTGTCCCACTGAGCTCAAAGACTTCCAACAATAAACGGGTGCTTTCCAGACCTTAACCGAAGGCCACCCAGGGCTTCCCAGGCTGATGGGAAGGTCACAAGGCCTCTTCCCTCAACAGCCTGCATAAAGTCTCCGTTTAAAAGGCTGGGAATCATTAGAAAAATTATAGGCTTTCAGTACAGACAATAACACTGCTCTCAGTACAGGAGGAAGATAATCTAACCTGGGTTTACGTCACTCCCTGAAGTCATTTAAAAGACAAATAAAATACAACTTTCAGCCACGTTTCCCAATTTGTTACAGTAATTTGAAAGCTAGGAAAATTAGGGAAACTTTTGGCAGTTTTTATACTTTAAGTATAAAGGTACTGAGGTTCAATGCACAACCTCTATACCCAATTTGAGTCAAGTTTGCTGAAGGGAAGGTTTTAAAGGACTATTTCCCCTCACATTTCAACACAGTGAAGACGCATTAGCAGTTTAGAGGAAGTAGAAAGTAATGGTCAGCAAGTGGGCCTGGAGTTTTGCTGACTTTTAAACTTCCCACAACATCCTTCTATCAACCTCTGGCAAGCTGGCAGTCAGGTCGGAAGATACTGTTCGAGTCCACAAACACCTGAACAGCGAGCTTCTATTGGCCTCTGTGCCTTTACTACCCAAACAGCAGCAGGTGCAACAACAGACTAGGCCGTGCTAAAGGGCTAGTCAGTCACATGAGGGACCAGACAACAGACACCTGGATGTCAGGGAGCATGTTGACACGAATCATTAGCGTGGCGTGCTGTCACAGCGGGGCACACTTTAAGGCAGACAGACAGCAGCACCCGGGTGGACGCTGCGGTTTAGGATGGCTGGCTACACAAAAACACAATAACAGGAGACTTTGCTGACGTTAAAGGCTTACGTAATTCCAATGACAACTACCTTTGGAACAATGTAGCGTTCAATCGCGTCTAACAGCGCGGGTATCGATACACTGTAGCTTCGCCGATGCCACATTTGGCTGTTTAAATGTCCTGCTATCCGCTCGAGGGTGACGTCTTTGTAAACAATGGCTGTCAAAGCCACTGTCGTGAGCAGGCTTCAAGCTTCCTCCGTGTCCCCAGAAACACGACCATACATTACTCAAGGCCCAAACGTGGTCTTATCCACCAAGTCTCACCCAATTGCTAAGAAATGTGTGTCCACATGGGGAGGCACAAGGAGGGAAGGCTGGCGTCTTACCTGTGTAATATGTCGGGGTAATAACAAAAGCCTCCCGGATGCTCAGGCTAGTCCTCTCTCAGCCACTTCACTCAGCCTCACCGCAGCGGTCCTCGGCGCCATTCAACCTTCTCTTTCTTTCAGTATCAGATCTATTTTGGAGCCCTCGCAGCCTGCGAAGCCTTTCAAAAGAATACACACGTACGATAATGATAGTTTTTTTAAAACAAGGAAAAAGTCCAAGTCAAAGGGGATTTCCACACGGGGACTTTCCGTCCACCCATTTTCCTCTCTCTCTCTCTCTCTCTCTCACTCTCTCTCACTCACACACACACTCACACACACAACCGCTGTAGTTGCAGCTCATTGCCACCAGGGGGTCTTTACTATCTGTCTGACTCGATACTGAAAAGCATATCCCACCTACTGAGCACAAAGGAGCGTCACCGAGGGAGGGAGGCAGTTCGCGTCATACTCTATTTCATGAGACAGCCTTAAAAAAAATAAATCATTAACCTTCAGAATCAGCAAATGAGTAAGGAAAACGAAGCTCATTACCTGATTGTGAAATGGATTTGAGTTGTTGACTGCATTCACTGATATGTGTATTCATGGTCTGATGACTGTAGCTATTGAAACAATGATGCGATGGTGCTTTAATTGTTAGCAAATCATGTAAATATAATTAAAGACTTTAGGGTTCTTGGGGATTCCTGTCTTGCTCAAAGATATTTAAGAAGCAGATGTGAGCTCTTTGCTAACCCGCTGGTTCATTCACTACATTAGTAAGTTAGCTCAATGTTCATGTAAAGTGAAGTTTTCTTTTATTTTGGCAAAAGTTTCTAGCTCTTCCCACCCAAATCACAAAACAAAAATAGGTTTCCTCTTAAAGGAAGCCTCTTAACCTCCATATGTCTCCACCTAATGGAAACGTAAACTGACACTTGGTTAAATTGTGCCTCTCATTTTCGTGTGAGTTCAATACTAAACATCAACAGATGATCTTTGCTCGAGTGTACCAAGAAAAGTGTGCACCTTCCATCATCCAGCAACCCACCTGACTGGCTGTCAAGGCGGCTAAAGCATTACAACAGTCAAGTCACAAGTCTGTTGTGCACCTGTGGTTTGTTGTGGTTGACAAGTTTTATTATCTTGACTGAGCTTCTAGTATGTGGCAGAGCATGCTTAACTGTTTTACTGCGGTCTACCATTCAGAAGCTGCAACGGAAAAGTAGTCAGAGCTTTAAGTTTTATTTCCAAGTGTAGCGTTTGCTTAATTTGTGCATTATGCTAACACATGCAACTTGCTGGAGTTGCATGTGTTAGCATAATGCACGCGAAAAAGAGGCGTGACACATTTAGATGACACAAAGAGACAAATATTTTTAGGCTTTGTGTGATGGGTGTGTTCCAACATAAATAAAGTTTCAGTTTAGCATTTAGGAGGAGGTGAAAATACAAAGTTGGAAAACGCCCACATGCTCCAAGTTACAAAGCAAAGTTTTTAGATGGTTTGATTTCCTTAAGTCAATCAAAAACTAAACATAAATTCAATTTGCAGTACTACTGGGACCAAATAGTTAAAGAGCTACATATAACTTTGCATTGACTTACTATACAACACACTGGGGCCAGTATTTTTTTTTTTTATTAAAACATGCACACACACCCTGATTTCTTTTTTGATTAACTTGTCAGTTTAACTTACCAAAGTCTTCTTGACTTCTTGCATTTATGAATTAAAGGAGAACTGAAGTTGACTAAGTCATTAGACAGGAAGGAGCGGTAAGTTTATACTTCTCTCTAGTCCTTTTGAAGCATAAAATCAGAATTGCTTATATATATATATATATATATATATATATATATATATATATACATATATTCAATTAATATATTTGGGATTTTGTTTTGTTGTGTCTAAAAATATGGATTGTACATTATTCCTTCAATTGTTTGAAATAGGCATATCTATCTAAATTTGCAATGAAAAAACAGAAACTCACTAAGTGAGCGGGGTAAAGCAAATCAGAGAGTTTAATAAAGGAGCTGACACTTTATTTGCAACTGTAATTCACACACACACACGCAGACACAAATATGCACATGCACATTTAAACTGTGTCGTGTATTGCGCTGTCCTGGGCCACTTAAGATTAGAGTAATGTGCCATGACCCACTCTGTGATTCCCACCCCTAATTTTTAGTGTCGTAAAATAGATAAATCAGAAAAAATAACCAAGTACAAATAGTATATTTTGCACAACGTGCAAATACAAGTATTCGGTCCAAATCCCAGCTGTCATGGGCCGAGAAGCAGAGCACAGTTACGACAGAACTGTCGCAAATTAATGTCGGTCTGTATATTTGTTCTCAGTTAAGTGATAGATAATTTATAATGTCATCTTTTCAGTGTTGAATCAACCATTAGAAAGACCCCAGAAACTTGGTTGTCATTAGATTTCAAAAGAAGATTAATCCAGCCAGAGTCACAGTAACTGAAAGTAGCTTTAACAAGAATTTGACATCCTGACAAACATGTTTATTATATAAGGGCAGGATTCACGTAAATCTAGAGTAGGCCTGAAGCTGAGGTAAAACTTTATTCTATATTTTTCCCACTGTGGACAAATATCCACTTCACCGCTGTGAAAGAAGATAGTTCGTCTTAATCTTGCTGTTGTTATCCTGTGCTGATCCTCACTTTTTATTTCCTTTCTCCTACCTGTGGAAAGACTCCTACTGCTGTGTTGAGTTGCCCCAACAGTAGAAACTACATTTCAGTTTTCTACCTACTCGGGGAAAGAAACTGTTAAAAAACACCTGACAGCATTCACGAGGAATGAGCTCTGTGAATCAGTCTTACCTTTCGAAGTTTCAAGCTGTTGCCCCTGAGGTAATGCTTTGCACGCACCGGCTGTCAAACGAACATCTATAAAGTCACTTTGACTGACCTCAAAAATGCCTTTGACTGAGTAAGTGGGCACTTAAGAAAAACGCATCTAACTCTGGTCTGTTTTGACTGAATGCTGCTGAGGGGGCTATTGTAGATAAAGCTAAAAATTTCAGTTTCCAAACTTTTTAAAAGTTCCTTACTGAGTCACATGCTGGCTGAGTCACTGGCTGGAAGTCAATAATCAATACTAGCCGGCTGTGGAAGTGGTGAAAGCTAAGTAGCATAGTCATCAGCACATGGAAAACCCCAGAAGGGACAACTGGCCCACTCCGCTGTTTCAAATCACCAGTATGAGCAATCCTCTTTTAGTCACTGCCCCCACCACCGCCACCACTATTGTCTCATATCAATGCTGAACTTTTCCCTCATTAAATGACCTATATTAGACCAGCAGATGATACTGTAATAAAACCACCTGACCGTTATACTGCAGGCCGCATTTCCTTATAACGTCTGGAAGGATTTATGTCTGTCAAGAAAAGGTCAAAGGATTCCACAATAGTGCATACTTTTATAACTTTCTTCTCAAAACTGAATAGTTTTTCAGTTAAGTTACATTTTTGAGGATATGCTGCACACCATGCTGAGATGGGGCAAGTTTTTGGCTAATAGATCTTTGGGAATCCCATTGTTGGTGCAAAAATAGAATTTTATGTCTGTCAAGCTGTGTTATTGTTAGCATTTTTTAAAAATATATAGAATAGGAACAAATGTGTTTTTGTGACAGGCTGCTAGTAGCAAAGTCCCAGGAGATGCATTTTACAATGGGGTCTTTGTTAAGTTGTCTGTTATGTGTAGACAGAACACTGCTTCATCCCTCTATAGTTGAATAATTCATAGGTCAGTGCTTAAAAAACAACAAAAACCCCAAATATTCTTTTCTTAAAATAGACAGGTACAAGGACTGGACTGAAAATGAGTGAAAAAAGTGAAAAAGCAAAAAAAAAAAAAAAAACCCAAAACAACAACAAATTAGAAACCCTTGGAAAGATCTGCAGAAAGTCTGGAGAGTTATTGCTAAAAAGACCACTTTTAAAACATTACACACAAGTTTAGCCTTTCCTTGGAAGCAAAATGTAAAAATTCAGGGTGACTCAAGATTATTGCACAGTATGTTTCCATTTCATTTATTTTGGACTTTTTTCTTCATCTCATTTATTTGTCAATATTTGCTTTAAATAATTAACACACAAGAGGCCTTTTAAAACAATTAAAGTAATAAATATAATAATAATTTAGATATGTACAATGCTTTTCAAAAAATCCAAGGACACAAATATGTTGCATTGATAAAATAAAATGAGATGAAAGTACTTGCAGTATACAGTGCAGCAAGCTCTAACTTGATTGGCTACAACAGTAAAATATTGCTTGCAAATAAATGCATCAGCAACAATAACTTACTTAAAAAGTAAATGTCAGCTTGACACTTTTAGCTTCTACAGACATGATGGCTACTTACTTTTAATTGAGCAACTTCTTCAATGCAGGACTTTTTTTTTTTTTTTTTTTGCAGAAGTAAAGGTCTTGAATACATCCTACAATGTTGCCATCTTGAAACACCAAAGTTGAACAGCTTTTTAAAACCCATGAACATGCAGACAGAGGGGTCTGCAAAGATTTCATCCTTTCTTCAAATTAAAAAAACATAAAAATGAGAAAATTCAAATAAATATTGCTAGTGTGCATTATATTCCTTGGCAGTCTATTGAAACCTTGCATATTAGGGGATTTTGTTGATGCTCTAAAGGAAGCAACAGTTGCTAACGTGAAGTAGAAATCTGACTCACTGAGACTTTGATAGTAACCTTTACTTTAAAATGTGGCATCCCCTTTTTGATCTTAGCTGGCAGCAAGTCCGTGCTGCTGCTGCACTTACTAGCACTGCTTTTGTTGCATGCTGTATGTGCTTTATTTTAAAGCTTGAGACATTTGCCAAAACAACAAAAATACGAGCATTGCAAAATCTTAGTCAAGCCTAATAATGTTGGCATATACCACCCTGTCCAGTCTCCTCATCTGTGTTAAAAGGCGGAGCACAAGTGGAATTGGGGATTTATGACAGGTATGTTGGATATGTACATTCTGCTGGTAAACCATTTACTTTACATTAATCTATCAGCCTCATTCTTACCCATATACATCCTCCAGAGTCAAACGTCTCTTGTGTTCTGACAGTGCGGCCAGTCCCTCAGAGTGACTTCTGAACCCGGATTGTTCCATCAGAGCCCCAAAAGCTTCGGAGCCCCATCCTGGTATGAGGTGGCAGAAGAGTGGGGAGAACCCTGGAGAGAACTGTGAAGAGGAACATCTCAATGTTCTTCTGACTCTTCTTCTCAGTGGAAAGCACCTCGGAGGCGGATCGAAACCAACCCCCACTAAAAAATTAGTATACACAGCTTTGTGTAGGGGTGAAGACTGACATTCACATTGTTTAATTGTGATATGTCCCCCCTTTTATGGGCCACTACTCCTAAGAAAGTAGTAAAGGTTGATGCTGACTGGTTCAGAGAAAGCAGTTGTGGATTGAACAGCTGGATGATGACGCAGCCACGGAAGCTCTTGTGCTGATCAAGCCTGACCTCCAGTGGCAATTGTGTGGAAACACAAACTAAAGGGAACCTGTGAGCTACTAAAGCTGTACTGGTAACCTGTGGCAAAGAGTAATTGAGCATATTGGTTCAAGAATTGTACCACAGTAAATTTTTGAAGTATTTACCGTTTTCTTTCTTTAATTTCTGCTTTTGCTCCACTACAATACAGAGGGAAATACAACACATTTCACACCACAATTACTTACTAACATCAGGGACTTTCCAGATTCGTGTAGAACATAAAATTAATATAAAAACTTGGACTTATATCATAAAGTTAGTAAATAGTATTTGTAAATCTGAATATTTTGTGACCCTGAAGAAGCTATCAAAATGGTTCTTCTGATGAGAGTGCATGGGAAACTGAGGGCTGAATTTTTTTTTCACCAAATGCACTTGACATTAGGCAAACAACATCTTCAAATGCTCAACAGGAATTCATCCATATATTCCGGGTTGTGTGGATATTTGCATGTCAATTCACACATCAAGCATTCATTTGTGTTATGTTTGATGCCTGCAATGTTTGTAAAGTAACTTAACATTTACATAGTCCATTATACAATATATGTTGTGATTTGTCAACTTCTGGGCACTTCAACATGCTCACACTGATGGTGAACTGTTAGTAAGTTGGAGATAATAGTAGAAACATGACCTGATCTGAAGAGTCTCAATTTCTGCAGCTGTATTTGGATGGCAGAGTCAGAATTGGGCAGAAACAACATGAAAGCATGGATCCATCCTGCCTTGTTTAAACAATCAGCTCACATTTTTTGTGGTTTTGAAATGGTGTGGGCCTCTTAGTACCAATTAAGCATCATTTAAACATCACAGACTAAATGAGTAATGTTGCTAACCATATACAACCCTTTATGACTACAGTGTATTCATCTCCAAAGAATAAAATAATCTCTGAAGACAAACAGGGATCGACTTGAAGCATACTTATTAAAGTGACCAGTGAGTGTATAACAGCATTAGAAGTAATGTACCGTTTAATGTACTTATATTGCTTTCATTTAATTTCTATAACAATATTTTGCTAGTTTCCTTGTGGAATCACTCATTTTTAAACTTCAGGGCTTACAAAAAAAAAACATGTTGACTTTTAATTTGAAATGATGTGCTGAATTAAAAAAAAAAAACTTTTACAGAGATAAAAACAGCAGCTGAGAAGTTTTTCAGCGTGCACTGTTAGAATTTCCTGTTTATATGAACCACATTTCTATTCTCTGCTAATATCTCATCACCAGCATGTTTATTCTGTAACTTCTCAGACCTGAGGGGGTCAGCATTGTGCAGATAAAGACAGCAGAAAATCGAGCACATAAATTACAAAGATGTGTTTAATGTGTTAAAGATATCATCTTACAGTGCTGATTTTTCTTAGAGCTGCACTTTTGGGAGATTTTTACAGCAAAAGAAAAGAAACAAAAGTCTCTTCATCTCAAGTGAAAGTTGTTGATACTTTGTTGTTATGCACAACTGTTGAGTAAATATTACTTCTTTTTGTCTTCATGCTCAATTATTTACGGAGACTGAAGAAGTCACTCCCACTGAAAAGGCTATGTCCACACAAACAGAATCAACTTTTTGGGATCTCTTCATTTTGTGTTGTTGGTCAAACATGTCAAAAACATTTAAACATGATCCACCAATGAAAAAGGAATAACTGTGGAAGTACTCAGTAGTTTTATTAAGCACTTATTTTATATGTGTTTATATTGTAGATGTACTGTGTAGCAAAATACACTGCAAATACCCAAGTTTGAGTATCATTAATTATATGAACTGTGGTGCTACGTGAACAGAAAACAATGGCGCAGCAGATTTTCGCTCTGTGACGTGAAGAAAAACAGAAACAACACTGAGGGAAAATAATTATAGTCCAAGGTGTGGATTAAAAAGTTCCAGTGTGATACCGTTTGTTTCATTTTCTTTCTCTTCCTGCTTCAGTGCTGTGTTACTTTCCCTTACGATCTCTACCTTTGTGTTGTCTTTCCCTTCCCCTACCTGCCTCTGTTCCTGCCACTCCCATTTTACAGAGAAACCAGACTTGCCACAACATGCTGAGCAAAGTCTAATTCCCAGTCAGGGAGGTGCTGGGTGTGTACACCAGAAATGTATGACTCACATCGTTGGATCTCTGAGCTGTTTTTCACCTATGTGTGTCTCCACTTGCATGTGGTAACAAATGCTCTGTGTGTGACGATAAACTACGAGTGGGAAATTAATGTTATGCCGCCAATAACACTGAACAAAAACTCAGGTTGAGATGCACATTTAACTTTAATTTGTAACTTTGAAGTTACCGATGAGAAACCTACCAGTCACTTTAATAGGTACACCTTGTAAGTACTTGGTTGAACACTCTTTTGGAGTTACAGAACTGCCTTCATTCTTTGTAGCACAGATTCAACAAGCTGCAGATTTACCGGTGGCAAAGTGTTTGATTGTGTTGACTGTGATTAGTGACTGTGAGTACTGTGAACTCACTGTCATGCTGAAGAAACCAGTTTCAGATTACATTATCCTCCTGCGAGCAGCCATCATAAGATGGGTACACTGTAGTTAGAAAAGGATAGACATGGTCAGCAGCAATACTCGGGTAGGCTGTAGCATAAGGCCGCCACTAACAGCCTGAGCTGTTGATATAAAGCAAGATAGATTCATGCTTTCATGTTGTTTGAGTCTCACCCAACTAACCAAATCTTACAGCAGAAATTAAGACTCATTTGTTTTTTCAGTCTTCTTTTGTCCAATTTTGGTGAGCACGTGCAAATTATAAGCTCAGTTTCATGTTTTTAGGAGAAGTGGCACCCTGTGTGGTCTTCTGCTGCTCTAGCCCATCTGCTTCAAGGTTCAACTAAGAAATGTAACAAATATGTTTTAAGGATGTTTTATTTTAATCAGTGTCACGCTGATGACTTTCAATTGTTTATTTCTTTTAAGTCCAAAGAGGTTTATAAGTACAGACCTTGCACAAGTGCTTTCACTATATTAAAAGTTAGGTTGACAATTTCATCTTAATAAAGGGAATAAAAAGAAGTCTTTGTTTGTGCCCCTAACAGAATTCAGCCAAAACAAAAGAAACTCTCAAAAAGTTGGTGTAACTTTTGAAGCAGCTTTCACTTTAAATTAAACATTAAATCTCTGGTTGATTCATGCTTTTATGACTTCAGAAATATTGCCAAGTTGCGCTTCATTCTGTCATGCTCTGAATTAGAAATATTACTGATGCCTTTATTCCATTACATCTTAGTAATTCCAATTCATTGTTCGCTTGTCTTAAAGCTTCCTTGGAACATCTGCAGGTTGTTTAGACCAACTAATGTGAGGCTTATGACTAAATCCAATGACTCACAGGTCACACCTCTGCTAATTCAGCTGTGCTGGCTCCGTATTACCATCACAGTCCACTTTAAATTTATGGATTTAACTTCTCTATCAAGTGATCAGGACTCAATACTCAAAGAGTACTAAAGGAGCTCCCACACCCTGGAGCGTTCACTTTCTTAGCCCAGCTCTGTTGACTGATCTATTATTGTGTTGTGATATTTATCTCAAAACTACAAATATTTGA
Organism: Neolamprologus multifasciatus; assembly: GCF_963576455.1. NCBI lineage: Eukaryota > Metazoa > Chordata > Actinopteri > Cichliformes > Cichlidae > Neolamprologus > Neolamprologus multifasciatus. The sequence continues at coordinate 24,599,680 of NC_140451.1, forward strand.
ATTTGACTTGTTTATGCACACAAACTTCACTTTATCATTTTGTCCATATGAGCAATACAAACATAGTCACTGCATTTCAACAAACACTCAGAAAATCTTTCCAAAAAACTCTTTATTGCATAAAAATACACACGCTACCAAAATTATTCAAACTACAGCAGAAAACCAGCTAGATTTCCAGTGAGACAGTCCCTATAGATCCATACAGTTACTAATGATATATAAAGCTGGAACTAAAAAGAAAAAAAAACAAAACAAGAAAAAACAGAGATCCATGCCTTGAGCAAAAACATGTTTTTGCCTCACTTTTAAGAGTTGCAATAGAGTTAGGAAGAGTAAACCTGCCCTCATTAAATGGTATAAAATAACGGTTGTTATTTTATTTAATGCAAAACACTTCAGCTGGGTTGTGGCCAATAATCGAGAATCAATTACTAATAACTACTTCTTTGGAACTCTTTCTTTAATTGATTAGAAAAACGTCATCTTGCTCGGGCATGAAATTTGTCTCAACACGAACAGAGTTGTCATAAGTCAGTAAAACCTGACTTACCAGTTGGATCGAACATTCAAGGATTCAGAAACACAACACTGAAGAAGCTAAGGCACAAGTTGTCCACACAGTAAGTCAGATGATTGTACAACATTGTTTCTGTGTCTTATCAAACAAGAAAATGTCGGCCAAAGTGGCATCATGAGAACTTTTGGCGGCCTTTAGAAAATACACGTTTGGTCATCTGTCAGCAATCTGTATTAAAAACAGTATTAAAAACACAGTAAACCTACTGAGTTCATCTCGAGTCCCTTTAAACAAAGATTTTGACCACCTAAAACAAAAATGTTACCACATTTAGATGTTCTAAAATAACTATGATGTGGACGGGGATATCAGTTGTTATCCAGTTTGATAAAGGTTAAAAAAAAATCTGGATACGAGTTGTTCTTTTTTTTTTTTGTTTATGTTAAATTAATCATTGTGTTCAGTGGAAATTTCTTTATATTGTCTTCTAGTTTAGAGTGGCACGCAGAGAAGCAACATGCACTGTGAAGCCAGAAAACAAGAAAACAACTCATTTTTCCGGGATCACAGCAATCATCAAACTGCCGCCCTACTCGAGAAGTGTATCATTAGCGGTATTCATGATGGGGTATTGAAGGTGTTTTCGGCCGACAGAGGGGGAGAGGTGAGAAGTGAGGCTAAGAAAAATCTCAAAGAATTTAAAGATTAAGTTCCTAAAATCAGGTGAAGATTGTCTCTGACATTGTTTGTAATAAAAGTTACAAGAAACAAAACACATTTTTCCAAAGTGAAGCAGAAATTGCTTCACTTCACAACTGTGTCAGTGTTTCCTACACTGTTGTTCGCCAAATCTGATCGCAATTTAGGCCGTGATTTAATGAAGTTATTAGAGGCATAATAGAAGGTTTGTGTTATAAATCGGTTTTTTGTGACTTAAGGGGAAATTATGAGCCGTTTCTCAGAATATTACTCCCTTCCTTTAAAACATTTTTACTCTTAACTTCAATCGCTCTACTTAATAACACATCCAGACAAAACAGCACAGTGAACTCCCCCAGTTATATCCCTTTGGTAATGTCGAAATTTAGAACAGAACTATGAAGACAAACAGCAAATGAATAAGAAAATGTATAAAAAGTTACAAACAGGAAAGTTGAACCACACAGACATTTTCTGTATAACTTGATTACATTCCAGAAGCAAAGTCTCCTTCTTATCATCTATTATATCTTAACATACAGAACAAAAGACACAGAAAAACTAATGATGGCACACAGGACTAATCCAAGAAATGATACTGAATGATTTGATATCCTGTGCAAAATATTTGACTCTGGATTGCTTATCTATTCAAGGAGATACAGACAAATCAGACAAAAAAAAGAAAGCTTTATACCTAACCTCCTTTAAGTTGAGTGCACTTAGGTGATCTTGCATTGACAATAAAGCATAGTCTCGTGGTCCATTTGTGAAATATTCACAAAATGTGAGCTATTTAGTTGACTATATGGTCATTATTTGATTTTTTTATTTATTTAACTTTTCTATACCATCCTTTTAGGGACACATAAAACATGTAGTAAATATAGTAGGTTAACCCAAGCGATACAGTTTTCCTAAATATAACCAGGAACTCGTGTAACCAAACATATAGAATTATAAAAAGTGTAAAATTTATGCTTGTCTGTTTCTTGGTCCTTTGATTGACGTTTGCAACTATTTCACAAAGTGATGTGAGACTGTGTTAGAGAGTTACAGTTATAAAAGTACAGGTAAATTGATAAGTGTGTTTTATATGACAAAAACAAAAAAAATAACATCATGATTATTATTTTTTTCTTAATAAATCTAAAATAGAGATCTGTGTACTAAATTAGATGCAGTTCCCAATTGCAGTCCACTCCCAGTAGGAATTACTTCTTGCCTATAACTTCACTCACAGATTGTAGAAGAGTGGTTTTCCCATTGCTGGACCATATTAAACTGAATAAGCCATTGGAAATCTTTGGTGAAACGGCACAGTGTAAAAATGTTCGGTGGCCAGTCCAGATGCAGTTCAGAGCGAAAAGTGGAAATGGCTATGACTGGGTGGGTCCCCAGGTTTTTTCCTTACTCAGAAGAATACAGGTATTTGACCTTTGCCTGGCCGCTGAGTTCATCCTCATATCTCTGCAGGCAGCAGAAGAGGATGGCGCAGCCGATAGAGATGATGGTGGCGCCCCAGCCAAATCCGTAGGCCCAGGTGTAGTAATAGTTACCCTCAAAGATCAGCTCATTGAATTTGACTGGGTAGATGATCAGAGCGATGATTTGGATAATCGCTGCAGAGAGAGACAGACAAACAAGGCTTGGTGCACAGTGTGAGGTGATAATCTACACTAATAAATCAACTAATGCCAAACTGCCTAAACCAGCAATGGCTCAAACTAATTGTTTTTTTTTTTACTTTACTAGAAATGTTGTCTAAGGTCATTGTTAATGGTCAAAAGCTAATTCAGAAATTAGGGTTTCAGGGCTTTAAATTACAACATGATGAGAACTACTTCTTTTCCTGGGATAATTAAGCAAAGTACATATTTAAGTTTTATTTAAAAGCTGATATAAAGCTATGTGTTAACAACTGCAAAATGCCTCCGGGTTCACTACAATAAATTAGCTGGAAAATTAAACAATGCAATAATGATAACCTATTATTACATTTGATAATTTATGCAAGATCTCATTTTGGGGATAAATTGTTTAGAAGCTGATAAATGATCTATTGCATTTTTTATTAAGCAAGAAATAGAGGGAGATTTTATATAGCAGATTGGCCGAATAACTTACTCTCACAGACCAGTCAGTGGAAAGTAGAGTTCGTTTTTACCGTGTAAATAAAAACCTACTAATAAAAAATATATTTAAACCATAAACTAGATGAGCAGAGTTTTAAAACTATTACAGAAAACAAGGAAGTTGAACATACTTAGTCAGTCATGCAGTCAACACTACACTGATGGTAACAGCAGGGTGTGAAAAATACCTTCACAAGCCTGTGTAAGAGTTTCATCAGCATATCAACATCTGGGAGTTGGAGGTGAGTTTTGGCAGACCTGTCATTATTACCAGGGATTATTCATGAGAAAGGTGTGACTCTGACTCAGTTAGATCCACTTTCCCATGACAGATGACTATTAAAACAGCATTATTTTGCTTAGGAAAGGCAGGGAGTGAACATAAACTACTCTGTTTCAACACGCACTTTCACATTAATTGCAAAGGCAGGCCTGAATTTTTGAACACTGCATTAACATATTAAAGGGGACGGGCCCCACAGTTCATCTACTTGACTGAAGCAAGCTCTTTTATCTCACTTTCTGTTCCTAATAGGCCAAATTTTTTCCGAGTCGCTCGTCTCATTAAAAAAAAATTTTGAATGGCAGATGGGTTGGGCTGCTGTGCTCACAGAAAGAGCCAACCACAGTAGGAATGGCCAAATTAGGGATATCCGCTCTCTTTGACATTATACAGACACAAGAGTAAAGACTTAACAAGTGAAGAAAATATAGTTTTGAAGGAATGCTTGCCAAAAATCATCAATATACTCTTTTTTTTTCTATATTTCATAAATACAGTTTAAATCAAACGTTCAAGTTTAGTTTGATTTGTTTCATTTTTAACCACCACCTCTTTTTTGTAAAACCCTCCACCAGACTGAAACTGAACTTCCTCGCCCCACTATTTTGCACATTTTGTTCAAACACACGCCTTTATTTTAAAACTTCTGTATAATCAAAATCTCACTTGCAGGCAACTGCAACCGACAAAGTGATTTATCCAATCCAACATATTTCTGTAAAATGCAGCTATAAAATAAACCCTGAATCTTGGATTTGATTCAATGTAGGATCATATCTTCAACGAGGAGCTGTGTGGGCTGAAACAGCAGCTGGGATGCCGTCGAATAAAAATAGGAAAATAGATTTTTGAGGTGGCACATTTCTGTGCCAGTCATTTCTGATATCTTTTTGGTAACTATTACAGTGTAAAGAAACTTTAAAAAAAACAAAAACACCCCACCACCTGTAACTGTGTCAGGGTCTTTCGTCTGTGAGGTGAGTCAGTCAGTCAGTCTGTCTGATAAACACACCAGCTGTTGCCACAGCAGCGTCACGCCTCAGGGGAAAAGGCCTTTTCCTATGCTCACCCTCTTAACGCCAAAACACGCAGTCATTATCAGCGTCACTAGTTTTATTGCGTGATTGTACGCAACTCCCACATATTTTCCTTCCTTTTTTTTTTTTTTTATAGTTTTGGTGTTGGTATAAAATAATATTGTCAGATTATTACTTTTTTTTAACCTATTTTGCATATTGCTTCTATTTGGGAAGCTGCTGTCTGAACATTTGCAAGCTTAAACATGTTATTGGAAGATTAAAGCATCATGTAATGGACGGATAAGACCGGAGGCATGTTTGGTATCAGTTTCAGAGATTCTTATCTGTGGTTGAGTGTTGCTCTTCATGTAGTTAAAGTTAATGTCATTTACCAACAAAGAATATCTGAAGTGGATGATTTTTTCTTCTTCTCAATACATGTTGCCAGCCCCACCTGACTTTGTTTACAATATTTTTACTGTGTAGATGTGGAAGTAATTATACCTGCAGAAATTAGGTGTTTGTGCGGATGCAAGTTTTTGTGCATGTGTGTGTATCTTACCAACAACGATCAAGAATGCTGCAACAGCAACCATAAGACCAATGTTGATGTTACACATCGCCACAATGGCCAAAATGAAGGCGATGATGAGGATGATTAGACCAATGATCATTAGAGCAGCGACTGCCTGGGCCCAAGCTAGAACGAAACATAAGCAAAAACAATTGTGACACTCAAGAAGAAACAAAAGTCTGAAAAGTTCAGTTTTTGTAAGATTTTCAACACTGGTATATCAACAAGTGTTACAACAGTGTATGTCTTATACACCGCACAAGGTACAACTCCCATTTCCATTTTTAAGTTAATTTTCTTAAAAACAAAACAAAACAAAAGAAAATATCTGAATATGTTCTGTTAAAAATGTTGGTACATGTTACCATTAAGCCCTCAGAGAAAACAGCTGCAGAAAGTTACACCTGTAAAGCTGCACACAGACTTTCCAGTCTTAGTGGGAAGGTTTCAGCTGCTTTATGCCTCAACACAGCTTTGGTTTTTCTATTTATGGTTAATGTTCAGGAAAAAGATTCATGAAAATGAAGGACGCAGCACTCTTTCTGCACTATTCATTCTAACTTTATTGTGCACCTCTGAAATAAAACCACCACCTTTTTGTAGAAGCTTAGAAATTGAAGCATTAACTGCTTACTGGGTCACATTTTGTGCGTTAAAATTGTCCAAAAACAACAGTTTATGACAGCTCAGGATGCAGCTTGGTGGTAAATCCAAATCCCTCTCACTTTTGTTTGTGGAACTAAATGAATCATCTATTGTTCAATATGTCTACATGGTGTTTAGTCATTATTGCAGCTCCCCTCCCCAAGGCTGTGCTCACACAGATTGCAAAGTTACTAAGGTTCAAGCTGTGACAAATTTTGTTTTCCTGAACACACACACCACACCCTTAAAAGCACTGGAATTCTCTAAAACTCTGTAACGTCAGCAGACATGCCTCTGAACTTTAGCAGAGATGCAAACCTCCCAAAATGCAAATTTTTCAATCTTTTGGACAAAAACTGATATGAGTTGTTGGCCAAATACTCAGCGCACCACCAGCCTTTGAACAAATTATCATGCGACAATGCTGCTGTTTGCAAATAAGTACCAAGAGGTGTTCATTGTATTGTGAATAGGTTTTACTTGCATCAAGGATTAAAAACAAAACTTCCTGAGAGTTTTAGGCTTTGTGTAAGCTCACCATGTGGATCAGCACAGCATTACACCCAATTTACTGATACTGGATAAGTTACACCCTAAATTATTCACAGAGTTTTGCCTGTGAATGTGTTCAGGTCATGCCCTACCTGCCTCAGCCACAGGCAGCATCACATACACATCAGACTAGTCCAACTGGTTCAGCCTTTCATACCCATGTCAACATCAACCAAGCTTCAATCTCACCAGTAACACAGTGTTCTGCTTTTCACCAAACTAGACTGGTTATCAACAGTTTGATGACTTTAGGGTTATTGTGAGATTCAGTCCAATAAACTTACTACAAGTATTTCTTCAAGATACTTCAAGAAGCAAAGCTCTCAAAATAAAACAAGTGAAACAAAGGAGACACAGTCACAGAGAGACATGCTATTATTTCAGCTGTTTTACATGGTGTCTTGATTCATTATTGGTAGAAGAAAAAGCTTTTGAGTTTCTGAACTGATACTTTTTGCCATACGAGAATTAAAAACGGATATAAAAGCTCCTACACTTAACGATGACTGTTTAATTTAAAAATATTCATGGGTGTGTCCTTGTTTACTGGGTGTCCCAATCACTCACACTTAGTACTATCCAGCTGCTCAGCATCTGCTTTCCCCATTTAATCAAAACAAAGACATTTGGCTGCCCTCCTACATTTTTACACTATCGCTACCCGCGTGCCTGAAACTGCCTCTAATTGCAAATTTACTAAAATGCTCCTATGAGTATGACTCTGAAAACATACACTGACTTTCCCATACTTGACAAATCTAAACCTTCAGATAATAAGGATAATTTAATAGCTTTTATTCTAAAAGCTTTTAGAATAAGGCTTTCGCAGAGGCAGCTGGGATCGACAACACCCTGCGCTCTCCCTGAAAGAATTTTAATGGCACACTCTCTTAACCAGAAACTCTAGTGTTAGAAATGCAGTAAATCATACTAAAATAGCTCCTTGGTTTTGTTTTTTTTACTTGGTGTTTACGCATTTACATTTTTCACAGTTTGGGCTCAGCTAGAGAGCGGTGACAGTGAGTGGGCGATAAGCATTAAATCTCCAAATGCTGGTATTTAATTGAGGGCTAAAATGATTACTTGTGTGTCTGTGCAGCTACTCAATTTTATTTAGATTTCACCAACTGGCAACAATCGTCATCTCAAGACACTTAATATTGTTAAGAACACTTTCTGTCTATTATTGTAGGACCTTTACCTTAAAATATAAAGTGTCTTGAGGTGCTTTGAAGTATGAATCATCATACCTGATACTTTTGATTGAAAATAAATCTGAAAAATACGCTCCGAGCTCTGACGGATATTAAAGTGGCCTTTTTGTCATTACTCTCTCTGCACAACAAACTGGGAAGACAAGCAGCAGATTAATAGATAAAGAAAGCAGTGGTTAAGTATATCATTTGCAGCTATCTTAATCTGTTGCTAATAAATAAGATATACAGACTGGCATGTATCATACTTAATCCTTGGAATCACTGTATCACTGTGGCTCCAAGTATGTGTGTGTGTGTGTGTGTGTGTGTGTGTGTGTGTGTGTGTGCTTTCAAACAATGTATAGTTAGTCAGACTCAGAATGGGCTGCTGTAATTTGAAATATCACTCTTCCTCAAAGTGATGCAAAAATCAAATTTTGCCTTAATGCTGTGCTCCCCTAACTGCCCTAACACACTCATAAGGGCGTCACAAACTTCTTTTGTCTCAGCATGCTATCATATCACCCAACCCTTTGCCATCATCCATAGTCAAGCCTGTAATTATGCGATTTGTTCAAGCACTCATACCAGAACACTGAAACTGCTTCTTCCTATTTAAAACTGCAGTTCCTGAGAATTCAGACTCTTCAGCTTTACAGGCAGTTGGCCTAAACGCCCTGAGGGGGAGTTAGTTTGGTCTGCTTCCAATATTCACAACATCTTACACACACAAACTGTGCTCTGGTTGTGTTTGTTTCCTTAGTTTTCAGAATATCCCTACAAGTATTTAAGCCAGAGAAACCACCGGGCCAAAATGTACCCTTCATCTAGCCAGCAGCCTTCAGGCAGCTTTGTTCTGCTTCTTCTTCTTTGTGTAACTGCTTCAGCCCCGCTGAGACTAAAGGAGACCGGGCCAAAACAGTAGCAGAGAGCGGTTGAGGCAAATAAGGCTACGTTGACACTGCAGGTCTTAATGCTCAATTCCGATTTTTTGATCAAATCCGATTTTTTTTTGTCTGCTTGTTCACACTACAAATAAAATGCGACAATATTGTTTGACTGATGGCCCTTAATATAAAGACTTCGGACTTCACGTTTCCCAATTTTTGCTTTAAGTTATTTTGTTATTTACATAATAATGTAAATGACCTAATAATTATCCTTATTGTTGTTTTAGAGAGGAGCGGTGCTTCAAAGGATAGTTGCAGATTTCTGTCAGAATCTTCAGATTATACAGTACAAATAAAATGTTCACGTTTCTCCAACGTTGTCTTCCCAGCAGTTTCACTAACACTAGCGTTCGCGATGTCTTCTCGGGCGCTTCTCGGGAGCTGATAATTGGCGTCTGTCTCGTGTCAGTGACGTAAAAGACGGATTTAACGCGACATGACCGTTCAAACAGCAGTCGCTTTCTAAAACATCGGATATGCATCGGATTCAGTACAACATACGAAAGTGACCCAGATCGGATTTGAAAATATCGGATTTGTGCCGTTCACACTGTCATACCATGATCGGATATGGGTCGCATAGGGACAAAAAAATCGAATTTGATGCGCTTTCGCCTGCAGTGTGAACGTAGCCTAGCAAAACTATTTAGCCTGAAATATCAAAAGAGATCAGAAAAATGCCAGAAAAACACTGACAACATGCTAGATCTATAATACTCTCTTAACAACCACACTGGCAATTGTTGTTGTTGTTCACTTTTTGGAGTTGCTGTCACACAGCCATGGAAATTTACATTAAACAATCATCTTAATTAGGGCTGCAGCAAGTGGTTATTCCCATTATTGGGGCGATTGGGGCGATCGTGGCTCAAGAGTTGGGAGTTCGCCTTGTAATCGGAAGGTTGCCGGTTCGAGCCCCGGCTTGGACAGTCTCGGTCGTTGTGTCCTTGGGCAAGACACTTCACCCGTTGCCTACTGGTGGTGGTCAGAGGGCCCGGCGCCAGTGTCCGGCAGCCTCGCCTCTGTCAGTGCGCCCCAGGGTGGCTGTGGCTACAATGTAGCTGCCATCACCAATGTGTGTGTGTGAATGGGTGGATGACTGGATATGTAAAGCGCTTCGGGGTCCTTAGGGACTAGTAAAGCGCTATATAAATACAGGCCATTTACCATTAATTATTATTATAATTATTTTCTCAACTGACATGTTACAGTGAGGTCATTAAATATAATAAAACATGACATCACAGTTTAGTAGACTGTATACTGTGTTTTGTGTAAAGAATATAAAACTAACTTATTTAGTGACATACAGTAAAACTGAGGTGATCTGTTGAACTGCTGATTAATACAGTGATCATTTAAAACCATGTTTTAAACTAAAACACAGGCGTGCATGCATAGTATGAAACACAGAAAAGTAATATCAACAGACATCTAAAAAATAAGGGGCATTTTCCTGTGAGTAAGGTTTTATGCCACTGAGTGCTGAAAGCACTTTTTTATGTACATATTGCACAAAAAATTTGCTTTGGGGCTGTGCTCTATGCTTAGATCTCTGGTTATGTTTTCTAGAAATGGCATTAAAAAGTGGAGGCAGCTCCTAAAATAATTACCACTGTGAATGGCGAGGCTAATAAGCGATGCTACATGTATGCTTTGCAGACCCTAATTTGGAGCTGTGTGACATTAGGCTGACCTAGGTGACTTTCAAAGAGTCTGATAAGAACAACAATAGTGTCTCTGTTGGCCACAGCAGGCGTGGAGCAACACAAATAAACCCTGAGTAGGAGACACCGAGAATACAAGTCTGTTCTGTTCTCAGTTATTGTTCCACATACTGGGTCTCCTTGTGTGTCGGTGAGTTACGTTTCTGTGACAGTCTTTGCTGAAGAATAAACTCATTAACTGGTTCTCCCAATATTGCCACGTCTGTGTGAAATTCTGCTTCTCTTTGGTTTGGGCTGGGAGAAGCTATTAAAGTATTTTAAATGTAAATGAGTTGTTTTTGTTTTTCCTGATATGGTTTTCGCTACCTGTGCAGATTCACAGAGTTCACAAAGTTCTTGTTCGTAAGGGTTTATTCATTCTGAATCATTCTGATGAGTAAAAGTATTTTAATCCATTAAGTCATAGCAACAATGACCTCATCTGTCAACAGTTTGTCTTTATAGGTTTAATTTCTCTGTAAATCCATTTTTTTCAGGGGCTGTAATCAAAAGTGGACCTTCTGGTCACCAATGGTAAACCCTGACGGGGGACTGTGCAATTAAACAACTACTACTTTTCAAGAAGAACTTGATTTACAGAAACATATCTCTGTTGTTGTTATGCAACCACCACAGTTGTGGAAACATATTTCACATATGGGTTGCTATGGGGATAGCACTATGAGTTTCACTGCTTTGATAAAAAGAGGTTTATACATTATATGTACTGTAAAATGCACATTAGTTATTCGTGTGTTCTAATATGAAGATAACCTTTAAAATGACATCAACCAAGGATTTGATAACAAGGATGCCACAATTTACAACACCATCAAACAGCAGCTCTGTGCTGTTTGTTATGAAGGCCACATTTAGTAATTATCTTGATGATAAGAACATCAATATCTTAACAGTAAAAAAGCCCAGGCTTTTAGTCATCTTTGCCGCCTGTTGGTTGCACCCATTTCTGATACTCCAGAAGTATGTTTTCAAGATTCATGCTAATCATTCCATTAATATCAAACAAACATTATTAACCATAAAGGGGAAAAGGGGGGGGGTTGTTATGGTTACACTCCATATAAAAATTCACAATTTACTTATAAATATCCTCTTTTCTTTTTTTGTTGTTGTTGCATGTCTTCACAACCATAACCTAAGTGCGCCTGTATCCACTATTAGTGTATTTTATTACGTTACCTTTGATCCTAATCAACATTGTATAAAGAAAAACTTCAACATCCCATATTTTTCTTATCATACAATGTTGCACAAAGGAATTATTTTTCTATACTTCTACATAAGAGTCTTCTCTGTATTTGTATTTTACAAATACAAAAAAAACCCACAAATAAGAAACATGATGTTCTTTACCTTATCTTCCCAATAATGGTATCAGCCCCCCCCCCCCCGAAAAGAAAATTCTGCCTCCGCCAATGCCCAGGTTTCATACTGAACAGGATATTATGTACGGAATCGTTTCTTTATTCATGATTCTTTTTGCTGCCGTTTATCTACATTCGTTTTGCCTTCTTCGAACTAATGTTGTGACCCTTCACACAAACTAAAGAACAGAAAGCTATTTCAAGGAATGTTTCTCCTGGCGTGAAGACGTCAGCCTAGGAGGAAGGCACTCGGGACTTATTATCCAACAGCATTCAACCGCCTTTCTTTCAACTGCGTTTATTTAAGCTGGAGGTGATAAACGAGAAAAGAGTTAATGCTCGTGGAGACCAAAGTTCATTCCGCCTGCTTGCCTGACTGTTGCAGGCCTCCCTCCTTCCCTCAGCCCGGACTTCTTTAGCAGAGGTCAACACCCTGAAGTTACAATATGTGAATGTGGAATTTCGCACTGACTCGAGGTTTATTATTGGCTGCATTAAGGCACTCTTGTCGTTTTATCTTTGAACAGCCTATTCTGTATGGTGTACGTGTGAGGTAAACTGATACTTACAGAACTCCATGAGCGACTGGCACCGCCAGTTGTCTTTTAAGCCGCGGCACTGCTCCCACATACTGGCGTAGTGAGACCTGGCGTCCTCGTCCTCTACCCATCCCGATTGTGCGCAGATGGCGATAAGGTCAAAAATAATGGCGAAGAGCAGAAGCAGGGGAATGATCCACCTGCATCGAGGGTAGGCGATCCCACAGCGAAACATGACCGACGATCAGCGAGCGTTGAGCGGTGTGCACGGAGAGGAAAGGCGAGCAAAGGAGCCGAAATCTGTCCGCTCAATGTCTTATGCGTCTTTGCGCAGTGACAGTGACAGTGGGTGATGTGAGGATATAACATAAAAGCTCCAGCCCCACCCAAGAGTGAAATGTACCCGTCAGCCAGGTTAGGATCGCGAAGGGCTGGGCTTATTTGGATACAATAGCAAAGTATAGCCCATCCCCACTCAGTGTGTCATATTACACACCCAACAACCGGCCTGTCACCGTGACTGTCTAAGCTCGAGTCCTGATCACAGAAAGGATTGCGTTTAACAGAAGATAGTTGAGCTGAATGCTGCAGAGATGTACTTTTCTTTTTCGGAATTCCAACAGGTAGTACAGATAGTGCTGTGAGGTAGAAAATATAAAGAGAGAGTACAAAATAAATGTAATAAATGTAAAATGCCACAAGATGGCAGCCCAGCTAACCTTAATATTTTCTTTAAAGGTAAGGAGGTAAAAAAAAAACAAAAACCCAACAACACAGCTTTTGGCTGTATTTATTCTGTATGACTTTATGATTTTTACATGGAACTGTCTATCTAATCAAAAATTAAATGTATGATTCCGTAACTTATTGAATCATCTTTAACGGCAATAACTGTATATGGAGGGATTTTGGCCACTCGTCTTTACGACACTGCTTCAGGTCCCTGTTTGAGCCATGCTTTAATTGTGAGACAGATGGTCTCATATTTGACTCTAGAATACTTTGGTATAAAGTGAAGTTCATGGTCAACTCGACTGCAAAGTGCCCAGATCCTTTGGCTGTAAAACAAGCCCAAATCATCACCCTTTCATCATCGTGCTGCAAATGAGGGTTTTTTTTATGGGGCTTTGCTGTGTTTGGTTTTAGAAAACCTAAGCTGTGCTGCCAAGCTCATTTTAGATAGAAGAGGCTTTTCTCCTGGCAACCCTTCCAAACAAAATACTATAGCTGCTACTTACATTCTTAATTCTTATGGAAGCAGTAAGGGTGTATGTAGTTTTTCCAAAGGATTGCACAGAGTCCGGTGAAACCTTTATTTTTCAGATGAATGTAGTTATCTCTTAATAAAGAAGTAAATTAAAAAACATACTGTGATTGTAGATTACTATAATAAACTGTTAGACAACACTCAGTTGTCACCTGTGGAGAGCACATTGGACTTTTTTGGTCCAACACCTAATTACAGTTTGCTTGTTTGCTTTAGCACATTTCTCACAAGTTCTCAGTTCTGAAGATTTCTTTTGCAAAATAGAGCATGCTTATGCATTCAGAAAAACCCCCCACTTAGGTTAATGCGCAAAAGCTGTAGCTCACTGGAAATACTTAATTCATGTGTCAAAATATTTTTTGTTTTTTGTATTGATCAATAAGTAATGACTACCAATAGATAGATAGATAAATAGATAAATAGATAAATTAATATTTAGTCACAATTACGGTAGCAATGTGTTCCTCATCTTCTAATTTTCTGTTAGTTTTGTGACATTGAATGTCTGGCATACCAGTTATTTTCTCATGGTAACTCTGTGCTATTATGTATCAACATTAGCAGTTTTTAGAAATTAATTTCAAGGCCAGTGGTTTTATTTATTTATTTATTTGTAAAGAAAAAAAAGGCCTTTTATTTCCTAAACACAATACAGTAAACTACAGGAGCGTGGAAAAAACACCAGGACTGCGCAGAATGAGACATGCAGACTATCAGTACCAAAATGTGCAGAACCTGATGCTCTCCCTGGCGGCATAATGGATGAAAAACTGGTATTAAATCCAAATCCATCCTCTGCAGTGTTCTGCGTCGTCTTATGTTTTGTTCTACATGCTGCAAACACTCCTACTCCTCCTTCTCTTCAGCAGGAAGACTGCAGCTTCCATAAAATATATATAAGAGATTACTTACACCAACAATTAAAAAACACCAACGCTTCCTTGGGGTTGACAGTGCATAAGAGAGGTGAAGAAGAGAGTCTAGGTGGAGTGGGTGGAGATGAGTGTCAGGGGTTCTTTCTAACAAAAGGATAGCAGTAAGAGTGCGACCTGTTATGATATGTGGTGTGGAGACGGTGGCGCTAAGAAGAACACGTGGAGGACAAATTGAAAGTGGCAGGGTTGAAGATGCTGAGATTTTAACTGGGAGTGACCAGGATGGAGAGGCTAGATATGAGTACATCAGTGGGAAAGCTCAGGATGGAGACAAAGTCAGAGAGCCAAGGCTGAGATGGTTTGGACATGTGTAGAGGAGGGACAGTGGTATGCATATGGTGCTGCCAGGCAGGAGGAAAAGAGGAAGACCACAGAGGAGGTTCATTGATATTGTGAAGGAGGACATGACGGAGGTTGGTGTGACAGAGGAGGATGCTAGGGTTAGGGTGAGATGGAGACAGTCCCCTAAAAGGAGTGGCTGGTAGAAGAAGCCAAAATATTCATTTATTTATTTATTTATTTTTTATTATTATTATTATTATTATTATTATTATTATTATTATTATTATTATTATTATTATTATTTGAAATAAAACTTGTCAGCTGATAGAAAAAATACACATGTTTTCGCAAAAAGTTATATGAAACCAATATTTGTTTTTAGTCATGGTCCTGTCAGGCCAAGGCTGTTTTTCTTCTTCTCTCTTTTTCTCTCTCTCACTTCTGCCTCCCCCTTCTCAGGTGGAGTTGCCCACCCTGAGGTGACTCCAGTTTGAGTGTCCACACTCTGCAAGATCATTGGCTCCTTAGTATTGCATGGTGTTAAGATTGCTGGAAAGATTTTGGTGCATTCCTCCAAAATCAGCTTACCTGCACTTTCAAGTGGGACGTTACCTGTCAAGAGAAATAAGTTAATTTCCTGCCCGCTCTCCACCACTCTCTTCTGTTCTCTCTCTTGATTTTTCCAGCCTACTTGTTTGGCCAGTGCAACCTGCTAAGGGGAAACACAGAAGTAAACAACTTGAAACTGTATCTGCAATCCTCACCTCAGTCAGCTCTTACGTGTCCTCTTCTCTCTGAGAAAAATCCCCATTTCCCTGTAAAGAGTTCACTTACCTGTGTACTCACCTGTTTCAAAACTCTTCAGAATTCTGTAAACTTTCAGGCTGCTGTGCTTTCTCTTGAGTCCGGTGTCACTTTTATTATGACAAAAACATTATCAAATGATAACAAAGAACAAGAAATGCTCTAGCTAATGTGCACAGATAGCAACTCTTACGGAGGTTTTCCACAGTTATCTTTGTCTCTCTGTCAGCCCTTTGAATACCTGCATGTTTATCCGAATAACAGGCAAAGTCAAACTGGTGACTGATATTACACAGCCATGTTCAGTTTCTTTCACTGTAATCTTCATGCACATGAAATGAAGACTTGGCTCAGAAGGCGACGCACATATTCAGAAAACTTTAATGCCACAATGGGCAATTCAGTTTGACAGTCCACCATCATAATAACCCTATAAAATTTGGAATAAATAAACAAACTACACGTAGGTACAGTTTTAAAGTCTCTGGGTAGAACCCAAACATAGATTGAAGATGGAATAAGAAAAACTACTCAACATTCAGCAGCTTATTAGAAGACGATATGAAAGATTTTGAGTAGCAGTTTGTTTTTCCCACAGGTGCAGGACAGCACCAACCTGAGGGCAACAACATAACTTCTCTTAAGAGAACATGCTTTGGTTGACAAATAATGCTTTTTGCCTTCTGAACTGATTTTTCTTCCAAAGCGAGTTCACTTGCTGTTAAACTAACTCTATTTTACTCAGAGTATGCAAACACTACACCTCAACACACCTGTCAAGCTTTGAGATGCAAAACTTTTATTTTGGATTTTTTGGATCATCGTGGCAGTCTGTGGCTGCTCTATTAAAAACAAACGAACTCCAGTAACAGTTTGACAGCAGCCACAGTGATTTCACAGAGAGCTCTAAGCTCAAATAAAACTGACTATGATTATACTACATGTCAAAATCTGCCCACAGATGGCATCAAAGTGTTAATACACTAATTGTCCACAAAGGGGAGACAGCAGACAGGTTGCAGAATCGAGTTACTGTAAAAAAATGATCAGCTTTACACAAAATAAATATGCTTTTAAGATTTTTTTTCTTAAAGTGATTCAGCTTTTACTTTAAGGTGAGGCTGTGCAGAAGTCAAGTAACAGCTAAACATTATAATATATACTTTGTATCAGAATTAAGATGAAATGCATGCTCAGAGGTTTGAATTTATATCTGTGAAGTGAAACAGGTCACTCCATGATCAGTTTAATTCTGAAACAAATGCCTGTTCAGTAAAGTAATGAGAGGCAGAGCTACATCATTTAATGATGTTTATTAAAAAAAAAACAGAATTACAGAAAAAAATAAGACCTTGACAGGATAAGATGCTATTTCTTGCAGTAATCTGGGAAAACAATGCAGTCAAAATAGCATCACCAAACCAATACAAATAATTTGAAAACAAAAATTGCTGGCATCTTAAAGCCTGAGGTGAAGTTTAAAGGTCTTAAATACAACGCAAAAAGAGGTCCTTACCTGAGTAAAGATTAACGGTGTGTTTTGTCTCTTTAACAATATTGCACGAACGATAAGATAATTCACCCACTTCAGGGATTATTTTACATTTCTCATACTTGTTAAAAAAAGAACCATCCAAGAGGTACAATTAACCATCAATCAAGGTGTGGAATAATTATCCACGCTGCTAAAGTTCTTTTCTTTAACAGCCAGCTGCTGGATCAGGGTTTGTTTTAGTCAGCCGGAACTTCCTGTCTGCGTTAAGACAGGAAAAATGATGCCGAGCTTTTTGTCAACACCTCCTAGCCTCTGAGCCATTGCTCTCATCTTTTTTTCTCTTCCTGTTCTTGGTGACCTCATGTCCTCTCAGCCATTAAGCACAAAAGTCTTACCTGAAAGTCTGGGACTTCTGTTATTTTATGCTGCACTGACAAGCAGAGGCACTGGAGCTACTTTAAGGCATTGTGGAGCGTTGAGTGTTGTAGATTTGCACTATTTTCTTATATGGAGATATTTATTATTGTGACCGCCACACCTTTTTCCTATTCTGCTCTGTTTCATTGTTTTGCTGTGTCCCTGGTATACTGTTGGTCACGTAAGTCATTCATTCAAACAAACAAACAAACCAGTTTATACCGTGCATAGTTGAAACGAACATTTAGATCATGTATTCATAACCAGATACTACATGAATGAGTTGACAGAGATTTTCATAGGCTGAACTGGATGCTAAGCAGTTAAGTCACATGTGGACTCTGAACTTAGCTGCTCAGCACATCTATAGTTATGTATATTTCTGAATTCTGTATTTCACACAGTAGAAGTGTGTGAAGAAAGCAGAGAGCATTCAATTCTTTTTATTTTCCTGCTCCAGGTGTAGTTTTCTTTTTAACTGAAAAATCTTTAAAAAGTTTTAATAAAATCCTCCCAGACCTCCATTTACACTTGTTGTTTATGCATCAAAGACATGGGATGGCGGTGTCCCCGGCATTATCGTCACTGGAGGTTCTGAAGTCCTGACATATAACAACAAACCTGTACAAGTTCAGTGCAACCACTAGGAAGTTCTTGATGGCAAAAAAGACAAGCATCTGGTGGAAGACTTTGAAGCAGGCCATCACAGTGAGCCTGACACACAGAAAAGGGCCATCCTGGATAAACAGCGCCTGAATGATGTTCCATATGTCAGTGCTGTGTTTAGTCAAGAGGGAATCCTGTGCACCCTGATCAGCCTCTCTGCCAGGTGTGGAGTTCACCACTATGTCAGATAAGGAGACGAAAAGCAACAGATTGGGAGTGAAATGAGGGTTTCATTCAGGTAGCTTGATGTAGTTTGACAGACGCCACACTTGCTATTTAGAGCAACTTTCCCTGCTATTGTTTTTGAAGAGGTAAATCTTTCTTCTCTAAAGAAATGCTGGAATAGTCACACATAAAGGATACCTATTATGCTTTTCCCTTGGACTTACATCTTCCCACCCATAAGAAAGTTAGCCAATTAGAAGAAAGTTGGATAAAGGGGAGGGAGAAACAGTTAGAACAGCTTACTTCTTTAATTAGATCAGTAGATGGGGGGGGGGGGGGGGGGGGGGGCATCACTAAGACCTACAGTTAAAGCATCATTTTTAGCCTTTAAATGGCTAAAAACAAAAACAAAGGCTATCCATTTACTGTTTAGCTGTTTAAACCTCAAGAAAGTCTAACCTCTCATAGAAGTGAAAACTCTGCTTCACATATCCACAGCACTCCTATGTTACCCAGTTAATGTGTTTGTTGGAGTGTAATGGTTTACATAGTCACATAGAAAGCCAAAGGTTCCTGATTTGAGGAAAGTAGGACACACAAATTCCCTGGGAGTTCTGTCAGGAGGGGTAGCTGGTATAAAAATCTATCAGATCAAATATGTAGAGCTAGCCAAATATTTGAATAAGTCAAGTTAAACTATAAACAGTCTTTGGTGGTTTTCCCGTGTTATAGGGGGATGGGGAAACCATGCTAGTGTAATTGGAAAGTCAAGCTTTTAAACCCTTTAATCTTTAATATATTCAGTGGTTGTTTTCTAATTTCTTTGAAGAGGGGTTGATGAGGTTCACGCCTTTAATCATCAAACATTTTTCAAGAACCTTAACCTTTCAAAAATGTATTATAATGCTTGACCATATACCCTATCTTAAAGATTGTAAGATGTGTCAGAAACTCCAGAATAGCTTCTAAATTGATGGTAAATGGTAAATCAACTCTGCATTATATGAATATGTTGCATCAATTCTTTGTGTGTTTAAAAGAGATCCAGACAAAGTGAACATGGCTCTCTGGGTGCAAACACAGAGTACTAAGTGCTCTAAATGCACTGCGATGGTAAAGATGCATATAACTGCATCATTAGGGTTACTTATAAATTATGAGATGGGGTTATGGAGAATTGAGATCATTATTAGGGTTTGGCAATTTCAAGAACACAGCGGCCTGATAAGAGCTTCCTCTTCTCAGGAAAAATGAGAACTTGAAGCTTTGTCAATTTATCTCTAATTATTTGCACAAATTCCCAGTTCTGACTACTTCATGTAGCAGGTTTTTTTAAGTATAGGTCTGAAGGAAGCAGCATTTCCATGTCTGTGGCAATGCCCTTTGGTTTTGATACTCGGGAAGTGAAAAAAATTTGGTGGTTAATAATTTGATGGCACTAGGGAGAACTTATCTACATCACTGTTTACTCCCAGCAGTTGATGGGATGTTTGGCAAAAATTCTAAACATGCTGAATTACTAGGGAATTAGTGTCTTTATGGTGTAGGCCCTTAATAAGCACTAAAGTTACATTTTGATACACTAACATGCACTGACCTGCTAGATGGAGTGGAAATTGCAACATACTCCAGGTCCATACACCTAAGATGACATAGACCAGCGTATCATTGTTATCTCTGTAAAAAAAAAAAAAAAAAAAACCACGGTGAAGAAAGAGTTTCACTGCTTATTTCAGTTATTGCATTGATATATTATCAACACATGTACATGGCTCTGTGTGAAATTAAAATAAATGCACATGGAGATGGAACATGATTAGTCACCCACTTGATATCTGACAGTGTCTCACTAGTAAATTCCAGGATGTCCGCTGCTGTGCCAACAAAGATTAGAAGAAGTTGAGACAACTCATCTCTTGTGACCCCGCCTCCCAAGGGCAGGAGCCACTTCCCCACAATGAGCAGGATGAGCAGGATCTGATGGAGAGCCAGGATCCAGTCATTCGCACAAACAGCAGAGAAAAAATTGCCAATATCCTGGAAAAAAAAAAGACATTAACAGATATTTAAAGTTGGTTTAAACTCACTTGTATACCCGTAAAAATGCAGAAATGATCCCTATTAGAACAGATGTCAACATGAACCTTCGAAGAGAGAGTTCATGACAGAGGAGGATACAGGTAGGGTGAGAATCCTATCCTTTATGACCAAAGAAAATTGGTCAAAAGACAATTCTGATGGACTGACCGAGTTATAAGTATCGGGTTTCACCCAACACCCACTCTTACCTTGATAATAACTAGCATCAGAACTGTCTTTTCTGCAACTGTCAGTAAAAACTGAAAAAAGTACAACTTATGACCCGGGTTCAATTAAATTGGTGTTCCTAATAAAGTGCTCAGTAACTGACACAATTGCAAACCACACTAAAACAGAATTTAATACAGCACTTGTGTGCAAAGACGTGACTAAATTATCTTTTACGTGTTAATATTAGATTTGGATGACAGTGGTAGTTTAGTGTCAGGGGAATACGCTACATTATACTTTGTCAACACAGCCAAACTTGGCATTCACATGATATCATTGTGTGTTATCATATTTCAATGGGATTTGTTGACAATAAGAAAAATGAAGAACATTGCCAGAATTATCCTTCAGTGATTTTATCATCCCACACAACATTGTGCATTGTTTTTATAAGTGACACGCTACAACTAACTGCAGCCATTTTTAAAAAACTTGTTTTTTCTTTCATCTCCTGGGAGAAATGGGTGTGGTGGTTGTGGTCTAGTAATTGTTTATATAGTTTGGTTTAAATCACTCCTCTTACTGTTATCGGTCACTGTAGTATTGGGGCTCATGTGTTTCCAATCAGTGTAGAAAATTTAGTCTGTTTCATTTGTAATTTTTTACAACTGCAGTTTTATTCAGTGTTCTTAATTGCTGTGGCTGTAAAAGCAATGTGACCATGGAGATTATTCTGATAGTTATGTAGATGCAGGCTACTTTTGCAAGTTTTAAAAGTCATACAATTTAAAATAGTCTTTGCAGCTACATTGTGGCCTCACTGTTTGACAGGTGTCCTGAAACGTAGTGTTTGTATGCTAACTACGTAAAACAGAGTTATTTTTTCCACTAAGTCTTCATTTCATCTGTATGATGTTTACTCCATCTCACCCTGTCACACCAACCCTCTCCACGTCCTCCTTCACTACACACATGAATCTTCTCTATGATCTTCCGCTTTCCTCCTGCCTTAGCATCCTCTGCACATGAACAAACCGCCCCAGCTTCTCAACTTTGTCTTCAAACCCAACGTACCCAATGAAAATCTGCAAATATTCAACATCCCGCCTCTTGTCTTTCTCTCCAAACCAGACATCATAGCATGTCTCACCATGATCTTGCAAACCTTGCCTTTCACTCCTGCTGCTGTTCTTCTATCACAAATCACTCTGACACTGCCTGCACTCTCTTCTTCACCACTCTTGTGCACTGTCTGTTGCTTTGGATGGGTAACCACAGGTATTTAAACTCGGGCATCCTCTTACGCTCCAAAATTTTGTTAAATAATCTGATCAAAAACCCATTGCTGTCTCTCCTGGACATCTTCATACCCCCACAGGTATGTAATCTCGGCCAGCAGCCCTGCTTCATCGTCTTCACAGTTCCCCTCTGCCTGTTCTCCATTTGTCCTCCCCTCATTCTCTTTTAATTAATCTGTGAGTTCCTCAGAGTACTTCTCCCATCTTCTCAACACACTCTCCTCATTACTTATTTCCATTTGTAAGAAAAACATCAATGTGAAAAGCTTTCAAAACAGTTTAACAGCACAGGAAGTTTCCATCCTCTTATTTTAATGACCTCCTGAATTAAATATTGATTCCATTATCAAAGGTTTATTCTTACATCATCTGACGCAAAGCACACCCATTTAGAAATGACTGAAATGCTACTCTTGACAGTCATTTTGATAGTGATGGACCCAGCCAACTGATAGACTGAGTGTTTGGTATTGACTTATAAATGCTCTTACTGCTTATACTTATTTGACTGTGACCTGTGAACAGTGAGGTTCCTGAGAGGTTGATTGTTGGATCCTTTATCCTTCAACTTATTGTTAACTTAGAGGATTTGTACTGTATGCTGGTGATATTCATCTCAAATCTCATCTATTCCTTTCTTGTTGAATTACTCAAAGCGTTCTTATAATAAAACACAATTGAGGATTGTTCTTTTTCTTTGATCACGTCTGTCAGCTATTCATAACTTCTCTAGTTATCAAATACTCTCCATCCTCAGATAAAATTAAATGCAGTGCTGCAGAAGCATAAGTAAAGCAAACTATGTGACTGAAATTCTGCTGTGAACGTGAAAACCTGAGTTCCTTTGAACCAAAATGTCATAATATCGGAAAATTTAACACTAAGAAAAAACAGTTGAAACTGTCGAAACAACAAATAAAATGATCATCACTGACTGCAACCCTTCAGAACTTCTGTTTTTCCTATTAGTGGTTACTTTCTATATTGTTCAGTCTCTAATGCCAAAACTAGACTGCCAGTCTTCTGATGTTGAAATTTTTCTAAACATATCGGAATCAGTCTGTACGAAGCTTTCCAGTTAAATCTCTTCAGGGATCCTGTATTACACAGTCAGATTTCAGTTCCTGATAACCACGTCTCGTATTCTTTGCCCTTGAAGAGCCTGGCACCACTGTCCACAACTAAATTGAGAAAAGACATGGATGCTGGTATTTCAATATACAGTTAATAAAATTTAATAGAAGTTAATAGAAAGAGAATATGCTTTACATATATATTTATATATTTTTTCCTAACCCTGTGTGTGCATATAAATAATTAATAATAATTTATATGCACATACGCATATAATAATAATAATTATTTAAACAATAATTACTGGGGGAAAAGTTCAAGTTTATGCATTGCAGACAGTGTGTCTGATGACGAGGTTATTCTGGGATATACATTGTGAACTTAAAGTTTCAGTATTACATTAAATCCACACTTCTGTGTAAAGAGTTTCCAAGAACTATTTCATTAAATCACCCTGAATCGCGAATTTTAAAAAAGACTTGACAGATTTTTTTATATGATATGGTTTGCTAAACATTTTTGTGTTTTTCTTTTTGGTTTTATCAAAGAGAAACAGCCAGCAGGCAGTTAGCTTATCATCAAGAAGCAAGCTCTGTATGAGGTAAAACTTCAGCCGCACGAGCAAAACCTGAAGCCCAAGCTGTGTTTTTTATGGTGGGCATTTGACTGTTTCCTGGCTGGGAGCAGTGACTTTCTCATGAATGATTATGTGGCAGCTTTAAAGTGCTGACATGGCAGGCATACAGCTGTGAGCACTAAAAGGGAACAATACAAAACAGATAGAACCAGTGGAAGTAAGCACCAAGAGACTTGTCTAAGCAACTTTCCTGAGAATTTTGTCTGCCTTTAGTTAGTTCAATCGGAAACTCTCTGTTAGTTTCACAACACTATTCAACATGATATATTTGACTACGAGTGTCAGTTTTCTTCTTTTTTTCTTCTTCCATCACTCTTACCTTCAGGGAATCCGTGATCGTGAGGTTCCTGGAGGTCTTATTTTGAATGAGGTTGTACAGATCCAAATGATCAAGCTTTTGACACTGAAACAGATGAAAGAAGATTTTACAGACTTAATTCCCCAGGCTACTTATTATTCTCTTGTAGGTAAACCTGTATAAACCTAAAAGCAAATGGGATATCTGATGGAATCCGTGAATGAATGTATAATGAACGGTAGCTTTACAGAGCTGGAAGCCTGCAAACTTCCCACCCACCAACATCTGTTGTTAAATTACATGTTTGAGAAACAGGAGATTATTTTAAGCAAGTTATATAATTTATCTTTCTGGCATGGAGTACCTGAGGTTCGCTGTTCTTATTCTGCTGGTGGTGGAGCTCCAGGAGCCACATGGAGGGAATGATACTAATGAGAAACAGAAAGATGGGTGGGGAAAACCTGCAAGGTGACCAGAATCATTCAGACTTTGTATTTATTTATTCATAATTAGCAAAAACAAACAAACAAAAAAACAAAAAAAACATATACAAAACTGATACCCCTTAAAGATAAATAAGATTACAACAGATGCTTTTCATTGTGTTCCTTTGGAGATTTGGCAGTTTGAAATAATTATTAGTTACTGCCACAATATTGAGTATTTTATTATCACTTTGCTTCTAGTTTACTTCCTCAAAATACTGCCACACAACATGATTTGTAAAACAACAGATGTTCTGAGGCATCCATTAACCTCCTCAGTGATTGGTGGATGCTTCATTAAATGCACAGTCTTACACAATACAGCACTTCAATAAGTTGTTGGATGAAATGCAATATCATGCCAGAAAAATAGAACAACACAATGTATTTCAAGCATGCAGGAAGACAGGAGAGACTGCGATCTGCGATATGAGTTAAGGGGTACCACCCCAACTTAATGTCTTAGGACAGCTTAAAAATAGCAGCAGAGGGACAGGCAGGATATAGGATGCTCGGGGGAGATGGGGGAAGGGATAAAGCTTTTGGGGGAAATGGCAAGCGCTTAGTTTTAGTCTATGCAAAGTAGCTGTGCAAACTCCAGGCGTTAAGTAACATAATGCATACTCAAGGATGATATAATTACAGCCTTACAGCACATGTCCACACTCTTACATTCATGCTCCACATCTCACCATTTGTAATCCTTTCCTTTCCTCCTCCTCAGGGTTATTATCATTTCCAGGACAAGCGGCAAAAAGAGGAAAGTTAGCAACCAGTAAAAGTCATGTTCCTTCACCCGAGTCACTCTCCACACACCGATGAGAGCAATCAAGATAAAAAGCGCTCTGGTAATGATCGCACTTATAAATTTAATCAGACCCATGTCGCCGGTTGCCTGCAATTTGGCACTGGACGCCGCAGCGGTCCCGTTATTCCTAACTGCACGGATACAAACGAAACTGTGACTCCAGCAGTGAAGTGGGGGGAAAATCGTTTTTCGCCAAAGTCACAAAAGTTTAAGCTCCGCCTTATAGAGTCAAGGTCCATTTTTTCCCGACCCTTAGAGCGGATCAGATACACCAATAGAAGGGAAAGTCGGAGTAAACGTGGCTCCAGTTAAATACAATGCAAGCTGACCCAAGAAGGTCTTTCTGTTTTTTCGTGATTAATTCATGGCATCTTGGACTGATTATAAATTCTTTAAGGGTATGGGGGAGGCAGCATCACAGCATGCCTTTCTTTAACAGGAATACCACGACAAGGACATCCTGAGCTGTTTTAATTCCTGGAAACTATAAATTAAATCCCAAAGCTGAAGCAGAACAACAAACAGGCAAATATGACCTTTACTGGTTGAAAACTATTTTAATAATAATAATGGATTGCATTTATATAGCGCTTTTCGGGACCCTCAAAGCACTTTACAATTCCACTATTCATTCACTCTCACATTCACACTGGTGAAGGCAAGCTACAGTTGTAGCCACAGCTGCCCTTGGGCAGACTGACAGAAACGAGGCTGCCATATCGCGCCATCGGCCTCTCTGGCCAACACCAGTAGGCGGTAGGTGAAGTGTCTTGCCCAAGGACACAACGACCGAGACTGTCCGAGCCGGGGCTCGAACCGGCAACCTTCCGATTACAAGACGAACTGCCAACTCTTGAGCCACGATCAAGAGTTTTAGCAACTATTTGTTATAACTATGGTTTATTAACTGTTTTAGACCCTTCAGTTAATGTATGAAAGGTCCACTGTATATATACAGGAACAAATTACCCATGTCCAAATGCAGATACAGTTTATTTACAGAATTGTGCAAGTTTGCTCTACGTACAGTATTAATATCTTTACAATTACACAACTTCTGCATTGTATAAACATTTGTTCTCAATGTTAAATATACAGGAAGATATTTTTGTCTTCATTCATTCATCTCCAAGTTGTCCCGAGCTACAGAGTGCACATACTGCAATATTCAGCACCATGAAATCTGGGATACCATTGGCCCCACATCTAAATGTTACTAAATTGGACCTAATTTGTATGAACGTTCTCCAGTTGGATCTCTTCCTTACTGTAAATATTCTATTTATTTTTTTTTTTTTATAAAGAGGTGATTGTTAAGTGGCAAATACCCTATGCTTGTATTTAGGTTGAGCACTTGAGTAAATGTAACTTCAGTAACTGCATTTTAATAGGATTATATTTGGATGAATCTTAGTTTGTAATTTTATAAAACTTGCATTTCTAGTACTCAACTTGGGGTGTAAAATGCAGGTAAAGGTGGACTGAAGTATTTTCATGTTCACATACAGTTATGTAAAAAAGATCACAGGAGTCCTATAAGAAGCAAAGTACACCCTCTGATTTGATAGCTTGTAGAACCATGTTATTGTAGCAATAACTGGAAATAATCTTCTTTACAACTTTATCAGTCTCTCACATCATTGTGGAGGAGTTTTGACTCACTCTTTTTTACAAGTCTGTGGTTATTCATTTATGCATAGCTCTCTTAAGGTCCTTCCACAGCATTTCAGTTAAGCTGAGGTCTGGCCTGGGTCATCAGAACACCTTAATTCTTTTCTTTTTGAGCCATTCTTCTGTAGATTTCCTGTTGTGTGTGGGACGTCCAAGCTTAAGCTGTCGAACAGATGGTCTCACATTTGACTCAATAATAGTTTGAAATACAGAGAAGTTCATTGTCGACTGCCCGGATACTGCGGCTGCAAAAGCAAGCCTGCAAGCTTGGATCATCACCCCTTCATCACCATGGTTTACATTTTCCATGAAGTATTGGATATTCTGTGTTTGGGTGTTTGCATTAAGGCAGATTTTTTGACTTTGTCCTTTGTATCCAAAGTACATTGTTCAGATGCAATTGTGCAGACTTGAGCTGTGCTGCCTTGATAGAGAGAAGAGGTTTTCTCCTGGCTATCCTTCCAACAAGCCATACACATTTGCTTTTTTTCTAATTGTCCTGTCCTGATCTTTAACATTCAATATGCTCACTGAGGCCTGTAGAGTCCAAGATGTAACTCTTGGGTTTTAATTCCTGTGGAAGCCGACAGGTGTTTGCAGTGTTGCAAAAGACTGCATAGAGTCCTTTGCAAACTTTCGTTTTCACATGACTGTCAATATAATTTGTCAAAGCTACAAATATAATTATACTCTTAATTTGTGGAAAGTTTTGAGGCAATAAAGGTAAAGTGGGAGATCCTTGCAATAATAATGTTAAGAATGTATTTTTAATACATTAAAAAATACATTAAGGAGAAAAAAATTGATCTAAACAGCAATGTTTTTTTGTTTTGTTTTTTTTTATCTTGGAGAACTTGCCACAATTTTTCAGTGGACTTATCAGGTGATCATAATTTGACTTCTCAGAGTTTGTGGGTCCATGATACATGTTTTAGGACTTTCCATTCTTCTTGTGTCTAAGCACTGTTCTTTATGTATCTGTCTGTTTCAGGCATACATTTGATTCCTCTTGATATTGTTGCTAGAATGCTACGATTTAAAACCTATTAAGGAAAATTCTAAATCTTCTGTACAGTTTAACACACACACACACACACACACACACACACACACACACACACACACTTATCTAACAGAAGTCAGTGATTATGTCATCTAACACACACACACACACACACACACACACACACACACACACACACACACACACACACACACTTGTCTTTATATCTTAGTGAGGACATCAAATTGACATAATGCTTTCCCTAACCCTAACCATCAAATATGATGGACATTTAGTCACCACGAGGAAATGTTGGTCCCCACAAGCATAGCAACATTCCAATTTTTGGTCCCCACAAAGATATCTAAACATGGTACACACACACACACGTCACTTTGCCCTGTTTGGCCGTGCGCTAGGTTGATTTCTATTCATATTTATCTGGCCTATCAGCTTAGCACAGAGGAAACGGTAAAAAGGTCTGTGACCCTGGAGAACAGCCAGACTTTTCCTGTCTTTGTTCCAAATTGTCTGTCATCATACTTCAGTCAACATCATGTGAAATCACAGTAAGAATTTTACAGAAGACGAAAGAGGAAGAGAAAAAAAATAAACTGAGTTCTATTTCTTCAAAACCCAGTCTCTGTTAATCATGACCCTTATTATAAGGCAGCTTCCTTTTTTCCATCTTAAGTCTCAAGTCAGCTGAGCAATTACATATCACTGAAACTAAATTAAATGAATTTGAATCAGCAGGCTTTCCTCTTCACAACAGCAGCTTTTTTTTCTGTGAGCAAGTGAATGGAAACAAACTGTCTTCTGTGGACTGAGACAGAAAGGCCATCCAACATCGCACCCTAGGCCTGGTGTGACCCTGCATTTTTATGTGAGCGTGGTATTCAAAATTCAGCTGTTTGCTTTGTTGAAATGATAATGACAGAAATGGGGCGATCGTGGCTCAAAGAGTTTGTCTTGTAACCGGAAGGTTGCCGGTTCGAGCCCTGGCTCAGACAGTCTGGGTCATTGTGTCCTTGGGCAAGACACTTCACCTGGTGACGGCCAGAGGGGCCGATGGCGGAATATGGCAGCCTTGCTTCTGTCAGTCTGCCCCAGGGCAGCTGTGGCTACAACTGTAGCTTGCCTCCACCAGTATGTGAGAGTGAATGAATAGTGGAATTGCTATATAAATGCAATCCATCATTATTATTAAATGGCCGAGGGGCTCTGGTCACTGATCACAGAACAGTGATTCCCTCTATGCAGTTGCTTCAATCAGTACTGCTACAAGGCTCATGCAGACTGACATTGTTTGCTATCTTGGCACAAAGAACAATCTTGTCTGTCATGCAGAATAAAATGATCAGTGTTTGAAATATTACTGGTCATGACATCCTACAATCTAGAAAGAATGATGACTATTAGAGAATTACAAGCCAGGGAACAGCGCTGTTAGTGGGTGAGCAGACAGATGAGGAAATAATATGATTCCAAGTCTAAACCGAAGTTTGAGTTTCAAAATCACACAGGAGAATTTCAACAAAGCCACGAGGAAGATGACACACCCGGGGGTTACTGGAAGCAGTGGCAAGAGCAAGGGTAAGCACTTAGAAGCCAAGCAAAACATGGAGGTAAGAGAACAGAGGACTGAGACAGGATTCAGCTGAATGAATTATCATAGATTTAGGTAGTTTTAGACAGACAGCTGATGGAGTTATGATTTCTTCAATTACATAGGGGCTCTAAAGAGATGTCATTGATGACAACCAAACATGTTGATCTAAATGAAAACAGGTGTCCCCCATAAATCTGCCAGCTTCTTATGTCGTTCAACTGTCTCAAGAAACACACCCTTGGCCTCGTCCCATGCTTTCCTGAGCTGTTAACAGAGGGGGATGGGTGAGGTGGGAACAAACCAGTGCACTACAGCTTTTATTTGTTTCAAGCTCTGTCTTCATCTGCCCACTCGCAAGGAGGTAGCCCAGAAAAGAACCTGATATTTCTTTGCATAAACTTCCTCACATTTTTCTGGTGATCAGCTGGGTCTTTAGTAACTTTAAGTTATGCAAAGACAAAATGATCATGGCTAATAATGGAGGACATTATTAAATATTAAAAAGTGAGTCCAAAAGGTGTGATCAAATGAAAGACTCCAAAATGCTGTTTTTCATTCACCTTTTTCATTGATGCAAACTAGACAGCGGGCACATCACAGACTCAGTTTGGTAAACATATTCAGCGCCCTGCAGTCTCTCAACAAGGGGGACTAATCAGAGGTAGGACGTAGTTTTTAATGGCAATCTCATTCAGTCATTTCTAATCTACACTTGGGCCTAAAGTCTTATCCCATCTATGAATGAAAAAAAAGGAAACCTACACCCAGAGATGGTGAATCGACCAGTGTCTAAATCTTATACTGGACCATGATGCAGCCCCTCAGTTCATCCACTGTCATTTTAATCAGCTTCCACCTATCTTTACACCAGCTTTCTTCTCATTGGTTACCCCTGACAAACAAACATTTGATTGGCAGGTGGGTGGGGCTAGTGTGAGCTAGAGCTGTGTTTTTTATTTTTTTAAAACCTCAAATAGAAGAAAATTAGAAACCCAGAAGATGTGTGAGGTCACGCTTATATATTTTATATATTTATTTATTTATTTTTAGGTTGTGACTTCTAGGACTCGGTGATAATGTGATTCTCTGCAGGTGTGCTAATGTGCTAGACAGTAAAGTCTAAAGAAGTAAAGTAAACCTTGGAGACAGGCTGCTAGGGATTATTATACTCTACCTACATTAAACCACCTTTCTTTGAACAACGTTTCCTTAGGCTAAAGATAATAAAAGAAGAGTTAATCCTTGTGAACACTAAAGCTCATTCCACCGGAGTATTGTCGTCCACTCCAGTGTTGCTATCTTTGAACAGCCTGTTATGTGTTCTGTGAGGCGTCAACTGATAGCTCTATAAGTGCTGTTGCACTACCAGTTGTCATTCCTCCTAAGCGAGTGCTTTCTCATATTTCAGTGGTGTAAAATTAGTCTGGAAATGTTTACAAAAGCATATGGTATGATCCATGAACATAAACTAAGATTTACAAATCTGCACAATGATTTGTGTGTTTTGACTTCTCACAAATGCATTTGCCAACCCACACACAAATACACAGCAACATGAACACAGGTAAAATTATTTTGCAAATGCATAAATAGAAATCTATGAATGCATTAAGTTTAACTTCACAAGTCACATAATTTCAAAATTCAGTTATTTCAAGCAGCCTCCTGTGAATTTCAAATGTAAATATCTATCTATCTATCTATCTATGAAAATAATATACATGCACAAATCGCCTACCTTTTGAGTTTTTGGATTGGATCAAGGGTAATGAAAGGTGCCTGACAATCAGCGAGTGTTAAGCAGTGTAAGCAGAGACAAGCAGCCAAAGAGAATGACATTTGCCTGGTAAATGTCTTTTTCACCTTTCAACAAAGAGAGTGGCAGTGAATGAAATGGATTAGTGGAGTGAAAGTGGGCGTAAAATGCAGCAGCCAACCAGGTTTAATTTAATTTTACAAAATAAGAAGCTTGCAAATCTTTACTAGTTCAGTTTAACGGGAGTCCTGATCTCCAGAAATGATTTCGTTTAGTTAACTTTTTCTGTTACAATTAAAGAGGCAGTAAAGAGAAAAATGCTGTAAAGCGGAAGAGGAGCAAGATGATGTAATACATCTAAAATGCCACAAGAGGGAAGCCAAGCTCACCTTAACTGCCAAGAAAACTTGATGGTTTTTCCACTTTGTTTGCGTTTTAACTTCAAGTAGAATTATTCAGAATTATTATTTAATTCATTTAATTCATTTCATTTATTTGTTCATTTCAGGCACAACAAAAATACATATATTGAATATAAAGTGCACAAAACAAAAAACAAAAATTACCTGAAAAGGAGTGGGACGAAGAAAACTTATTAAATCCCACCCCTATACTCACTCATCAACAAAAAACAATAAGCTTCCCACAGCTACGCCCATCGTTGCAACCAAACAAACCATCAACAGCCCCGGGCACATGCAAGCATCTCAACGGCGGCTCGCAACAACAAATTGAACCTTCATAACTGAATACAGAATATATATTAATTATAAATTGCGTTACCACAGGTAACAGGCAATAATAATTACATAGTGACAAACACACATACATATACATACATACATATATATCTACACACACATGTACATACATACGCACACACTTCCATCCATACCAGCAATGGTAAGAGAACGAACATTACAGAGCACACTATAACCATCATTGAGTATACTGTGACCAAACCAACTGTTTGTAGAGGAATTTAAATCTATGAATATTTTTGCATTGTTTCAGTTGTAAACTCAGACTGTTCCAGATTTTCACACCACATACAGACACACAAAAACCTTTACCGAACCGTTGTTCGAGTTCTGGGTAATTTGAATTCTCCGAAGCCTCTCACATTATAAACCCTTTCTTGAATTTCAAATATAATTTGTAAATTTGCAGGTAGAAGTTTATTAAAGGCTTTGTATAAGATTATGGATGTATTGTAATTAACCAGATCCTGGAATTTAAGTAACTTTGCCTGAAGAAAGAGTTTGTGAGTATGATCTAAATAACACTGATTATATTATATTTCGTTATCATTAAATAATAATTAAAATAAACATTTCGTCACTCCCACTGAAAACACAGATGTCCAGATAAACAACATCAACTTTTTGGAGTTTGTTTCTATATACAAATAATTCATTTCTTCTTACAGTAGTGAGTCAGGAAACACTCAATGGTTTGATTTCTGTGAAAATCCTGTCAATCAATCATGTCGATATTTGACCGGGACTGCTAGGCTCCATCTCTCCATCAGAGTTTCAGAGAACTGGGGAGTGTTTGAAGTTCACAAAGTTGTTTTAGTCTCATTGGCTTTGGCACATTTCTCATAACCTTGTTTGAAGTTCTCAGCTCTTAACATATGTTTTCCACAACAGATCATACATGCAGCATGTGCCAATATGAAGTCTTTGTCAATGAACAGGTCTAAATAATTGCCACCAAAATAAAGGTTAATATAACACTGTTTAAAAGAATGACGGTGAACACTAGAAGTGTGTATCAGTGTTGTCCTACATTTTTATTTTTTTGGTAATACACTATATGTGTTTTCATTTGGTCACAGATTTTCATCACACTAACAATTAAATGTTCTTCCTTGCAGTGTAACTAAAGAAGAATTGGCATATATGTTGCTGCACTTTTATGCATCTTCATACTGCAGCACACATCTTCTCCCCTTCCTCTGCAGTGGGCAGACTGCAGTACCTGTAAAATAAATATCTGAGATGATTTATATAATGAAACAATGCTTGTTTACAATTTGACCGGATTTTGGACAGTCGTTCTTCCTCATTTGCCTTAGAACATTTTACAAATATTAAGGAAGGGTGAAAATGACTCAATCTGGTGTGACAAACTGTTTTGAAGGATTTCACACATTCCTTGAGCCTTTTGAACACCTGAGTATTTATTGTAATAGCACACAAACCCAAATTTGTGACTGTCATGACAGATTTATGGTTCCAAACATTGTTCAGTTTTATCCAGTTTAATCATCATAGACATGAAAAGGAAAAGACTATTTGCTGGAGCTGGAGTTAGTCGAGAAACTGTTTTACTCTTGTTTTGTCAGGGCTCTGTGTGCGGGAAGGTGGAGATGTGGATCCAAGTGCAGGACTCAGAGACGGAAATGTAACTGAAAACCTCGGCTTTATTGCTGGCACCAAACCAAACATGAAACCACTAACTGGAACACACAGGCAGGATCTGAGGGTACGACGTGACACTGAGCAAGGGCAAACACAGGGCTAATATACACAGGGAGGTAATCAGGGAATGGAAGACAGGCGGGAGACACAGCTGGGAGAGATCAGGGCTAACGAGACAGGGAGATCGAAGCTGGACACACTAACATAAGACACAGACCTTCACAATAAAACAGGAAACCACACTTTACCAAGACATGGGCTAGACAGAGAGGCAGACTTGACACTGAACGAAACCTACTAATACAATAATAAACCCAGTATCACAAAGTAAACAGCATATAACTCATAATCCCGAGAAATACCATGAACATAAGAACTTATCCCTCACCAAGAATAAGACATATTTATTATCATAATCAAAGTACCAGAGAATAAGAAATAATCCATAATGCAAAAATAAACCAAAACATAAGAAACTCAAAATGCTGGGTCGAACCGACCCAGGACCGTGACATGTTTTATAGTCGTGGTGCAAACACTCTCTCAATACAGTCAGAAGACATTCACCACACATGTCAAACTGTGGGGCCATGACGTAGGTGCGAATGTCAATTTTAAATTTCCTGACATCTCTGAAAACTGGCTGGCATATAGACGGTGAATACAACAATCAACTCTTGTGACAGTTTGACAGCAGCCACAGTGATTTCATAGGGAGCTGAAATGTTCTAAACTCAGATAAGACTGATTCTGATGCAACATCTCAAACACAAAATTGTCACAGATGGCATCATCAAAGTGGTAATACACTGATGTCCACAGAGGGGAGACGGTAGACAGTTTGCAGGTTAGATTTACTGTACAAAATGAAGAAATGTAGACAAAATAAATACAGTTTTCAGATGAATCTTTTCAACAGAAGTAGATGTAGCACATTTGTGCTCATAAAGTTTGAATTTGTGTTTGTATATATTGGCAATGCTACAAATCACCCAGAAAAACTAAAAAAAAAAAATCATTTTGAACCCACTGTTTTTGGTTTTGTGATAAATGAAATAGCAAAAAAGTAAAATGAGCGACATTTACTGAAATGTATTCAGGTCAGAGCAGCTTTGACAGGATATCATGAGTTATAGTCATTTACAACAAACATGACACATATTTATGTTCCTTTACCAGCTAAATGAAGATCCTCACATAAATCAGGTATAAAAACTTTGTGTCATTTTAAAGCCATAAAAACGGTTTTAAAGGCTTTAAAAGCAACTCATACACAGCTCATCACCTGAGTGCAATTTTATCTTTCGTTTTAAAAAATTTACAAATGGACAATGATCCACCTGTTTTAGCCACAGATATCACATTGATTTAATGTAACTACTGAGGTAACAAAACTTTTTGATTTGTAAACAGCATATTCCTTATTTTGTAAAGAGAAATCATCTTAAAT
This sequence comes from Neolamprologus multifasciatus, assembly GCF_963576455.1. Classification (NCBI taxonomy): domain Eukaryota; kingdom Metazoa; phylum Chordata; class Actinopteri; order Cichliformes; family Cichlidae; genus Neolamprologus; species Neolamprologus multifasciatus. The sequence goes on from NC_140451.1 coordinate 24,634,682, forward strand.
GAACAAAGCACCTACCGACTACCACTAGAGGGGATTTTGCATGACTTTCAATTTCCTGTTTGTCTGTTATTATCTTCCTCTCGATCTCACACAACATGCAAAAATATCTCATCATCTCGCTTTCACCCTCGTTTGTTGCCCTCAATTCCTGTCAGCCAGACATCAGTTATCACACTGTTAGAAGTCAACTAACTTCTTATCTGACAGTCTGACTTTAGTCACTCTGACTTTGTAACTGCGTCAAAGCATTGTGTAGTGTTTCCTTCTTTTCCTGCTTCAGTGATAGTTTTTGCCATTTGAATTTAAAAGGTTTTAAATGTTTAGCGTAATACATCTCACTCTAAGATTCCTCTTTATCTACCAGAGCTAACTCATCAGTCAGCACTGCCTTTTCACTGTTGTGGCTGGAACGTCTGTCATCCAACTCATGGGTCGACACTGCTTCTGCACTGTTGTGGCTGGAGGGTCTGTCGCATAGCTCATCTAACTCATGGATCTCTATTGCCTCAGTGCTGCTGTGGCTGGAACGTCTGTCGTCTGACTCATGCATCGGCACTGCCTCTGCATTGTTGCCCATGGGATGTCTGTAGTCCAGCAATATAATGGCCAACCTGTACAAGCTCAGTGTGATCACTAGGCCGTTCTTGATGGCAAAGAAACCAAGCATCTGGTGGAGGACTCTGAAGTGAATAATGACAGTCAGCCTGACCAACAGAAAAGGCCCATCCTGGATAAAGAGGGTCTCTATGATACTCCAAATATCAGTGCTGTGTTTAATAAAGAAGGTTTCCCGGACAACTTGATCTTCTCCGCCATTCTCTTCATCAGATTTGGTGTTCACCACTATGTTGAATAAGAAGAGGAAAAACAAATGATTGACAGTAAAAATGAAGCTTTCCTTCAGGTAGCTGCATGTAGTTTGACAGATGTCACATTTGGGGTTTTTTAGAACAGCTTCTCTCGCTTTATTTTAAGTGTGAAATTTACCAAGCTAATCTAGTAGAGTCCAAGAATAAAAATATGGTCTGAATATAACATGTCTCCTTTTAATTTAGAACCTGAATGCAGGACACAAGTGGATGGATTAACCAAAGGTTAGAAGTTTTAGTGAGGATGATACAGGAGGAAACCTTGGATAAAGGTGACACTAATTCAGAAATAGTCTTAACAAGTTTTTTTTAGCCACCCAGGTCAAAAGTATTTTAGCTATGACCAGAAAGAAGGTTCCCGGTGAGCAGAAACCTGGGGAGCTAATAATAATAATTATTAACAAACCAGAGCATAAGATATCCTTAAAGTTAGAAACTTATCATTAGAATAACCATTTACCTATTAAAAAATAGGAAATAAAGACTCGAGATCACAAAAACTGAAGTTGAAAATTTCCTGTAACACTTTGAAAACACATCAGGTCAAAATGAGAAAAAAAATCATGCTGATATCTACACTGATATATACTGAGTAATGTGATGGGAATGAAAGGATGCCACATTGTTTGATGGAAATGGAAACCTACAGGGGGCTGGATTCAAAGACACCCCAGAAATCAAAGTAAAAAAATGTTGTGAGGAGGCTTGTCTATTTTGCTGAAATTATATTGCAGCAACAAAAAATGTGAGGGAGTAGTATTTATGGCCCTTCGAAGTGCTTCTGTGGATGCCTGACAACATTGGGACATGCTCCTAAAGAGACCACAGCATTACTGCGCTCCTAGACAGTCTGAGGTGCAACTTGGTAGCATCAGATGGGCAAAAAAATAAAGTCCCAGAGATGTTGCATTGGATTTAGTTTATGTGAGAGTGGGGACAAGTCAGTGATATCAATCCTTGATCCTACAGCAGCTGCCTACATACTCTCGCCACATGGGGCATGAGCTGTGTTGTGCACTAGGAGGAACCACACCAAAGCAGCTGAAAACTTATAACCTGCTACCTAATTCCTTTAATTTAAGTCTCGGGAAGTAAAAATGTTTGAGTTAGTCATTTAAAAGCACCGAGGGCTGTAATTTCAACTTACTTGCTGCACTTATGTACTTAACTGTTTACTTACTGGACTGGCTTGGATTTTTAGGGAATTTCTAAACACACTGTTAAGACTGTCTTTTTCATGACCGGGGAACAGGAAAGGAACTTCCTTACATTGTTGTAGCTCCTTAATAAACACCAAGTATTTTAAGGTAGCTGACCTGCTAGATGTAGTGGAAACTGCAACATACTCCAGGTCCATACAGCTAAGATGACGTAAACCATGGCAGGATTTTTTTCTCTGTAAGAAAAGAGACACCAATACCAGGAACTATATATGCATCTGCATACATTAAATGCAGACTTATGTCTCGATAGGAGAAGCACATTCTTAACGTACAAGCAACACGATTAGCCCCTTACTTTACATCTGACAGCGTCTCACTAGTAAATTCCAGGATGTCCGCTGCAGTGCCAACAAAAGTTAGAAGAAGCTGAGACAACTCATCTTTTGTGACCCCGCCTCCCAAAGGCAGGAGCCACTTCCCCACAATGAGGAGGATGAGCACGATCTGGTGAAGAGCCAGGATCCAGTCATTCGCGCAGACGGTGGAGAACGTCTGCTCAGTATTTAAGAAAAGGAAAAAAGATGGCAAGATGTTTAATGTTGAAAACTTGGTTTTCTGAGAAGGTTGAATCACTTCACTCAAAAAGCCATTTGGGATTTAATCTCATCTCTGTCCTTTCAGCAAACAACAGTGAGCCACATGATAGTTTATGACAGTTTCCCACACATACAATTAAAAGCAGTTCTACAGAAGCATTTGAGTATAAGTAACCTGAGTCACAGTACAGGTAATATGTCATATGACCTTGCTGTAAATAAGAGAACCTGAGTTCCTTTGTACAATTTTTTAGATTATTATTTTCAAAATAAATAACAGAATAGTGGAGAAACTTATTAAATAAGTAAAAAAAAAGTTTAAATGTCTGCACTATTTTCTTGGAACTTGCGCTAAACATTTTTAAAACTCTTCGTCAATATTGAGACCCAGGCTCTTATTTTCTAAAAATGATTCCTATATCTCCAATTAGTGGGCACTTTGTGAATTATCCAGCTCTTAATGCTGCATCTTTGTCATCAATCTGATGATATTTGAAATGATGGAAGTAAGAGAGACTGTCCACTTTATGCTTTACTGTTTTCTACTTTTCTTATTAAGAGTACTAAGTGAAAAGGCACTGGAATTTGGATGCCGCATTTTGGATAGGTAGCTAAAATAAATTCGTTTTTGGGTTTTTTAAGTGTGACAAAAATGCATTGTTCCTGCAGGTGGAGTGGATCAGTTGGATTATTTTATTAATTTCCAGTCAATCTTAATGCATGAATGAAAAATGAAAAAATCAGAGCATAAATAGCAAATAGTTTCACTATGTGTTCAGTCCACACTGCTGCTTAAACAGTTTCCAAGAACTAAATAATGAAATCATCATTAATCATTTTATTTTACTTGAGTTGCTTAAACCTTTTCTGCTGCTCTTTCTGGCTTTCTTAAAGAGAAGTCACTATGAAACAGTCAACAAGCTGTTAAGTGTCTTAACATAAAGAAATAACAACCTTTACAGTGGTAGTTCAGCCTTCTTAGCAAAAGACCAGAAGAGGAACAATGCCACCAGATGTTATTTCTGTAGTAGGTTATGTCAGTCTGCCCCAGGGCAGCTGTGGCTGCAACTGCCTCCACCAGTGTGTGAATGTGAGAGTGAAGGAAAAGTATTTGTATATGTATATGTAATATATATATATATATATATATATATATATATATATATATATATATATATATATATATATATATATATATATATATATATATATATATAAATGCAATCTATTATTAATATTATTATTATTATGTGTCCCTTCCTGGCTGAGTACAGAGAGTTTCACTCAAAACATTGGTAGAAAGAGTGGAAAAACTGGTTCTCTCTGATTAGGCATGCATAACTAAATAAATTCCTGGCAAGTCTGTATTTGCTCATTGCGTGTCCCATTTGAGCTCATTCTTGTATTTACAGCACTTCACATGGCACAGTGATCTTTCTCATTTCATTCATTGGCAGTTTCTTTCTTTTTTCTCTCTTTATTTCTGTCACAGAGCCATAACCTAACAATTCAGTCACTCTTACCTTAAATAAATTCTGGTTTGTGGTGTTTCTCTGCTCGGTGCTTCGATTCAGCAGTCTTTGAAAAGTTTCTATAGAATCTAGTTTATTGCACTGAAAACAATTTAAAGAAGCTTTCGTGAGTGAATTTCACGGGGTATTTATTATTTTATTGTAATTAAATCTTATAAACCTTAACATTAATAGCAGATGTGACATTTGATAGAATCGGTCAATAAATATACATGGGGTACCTCTTGATCGCTGGCTTTGTCTTGCTGGTGTTGTATCTCCAGAATCCAGATCGAGGGAATAATAGTAATGAGGAACAGAAAGATAGGAGGGGAAAACCTACAAGACAACCAAAGGCATTCAAAAATGTTTAAAAAAGAAAAGAAAAGTGATAAGCATGTTTACTTCAAGCATGCAGGAAGACTGAAGAGATTAACTTGAAGTAATAAAAGTCAAGGGGTATCAGTACCACCATTCGGGACAGTTTAACTATTAGCTTCCCAGCTTATCAATATAGTAGCAGCAAAGGTACAGACTACTTAAATATGCATATAAGGTACACCGGGGTCGAGATAAAGACTAGGAAAAGATGAAAATGCATAATTTAATCATGCATTATACTGTTAGACTGTCTATTAGAGGGGGAAAGTGCAAACGATAGAGCGGAGATGAGTTTGAAAGTAATATGAGTAGCTTAAGGCATTAAGTAGCCTAATGAATACTTAAGGATAATATAATTACAATATTACAGCACTTTTTTTTTACCATCACTTACATGCATGGTCCTTTATCTTACCATTTATAATCCTGTCCTTTTCGCATCTTCAGTGTTACTATCATTTCAACAACAAGCGGCAACAAAAGAAAAGCCAGAAACAAGTAATTGTTATCCTTCTTAACCGATGCCACCCTCAACACTCCGATGACAGCAACTAAAATAAACAGCGCTCTGGTGAGGATCGCACTCATTAATTTAGTCAGCGCCATGTCGGTGGTTTAACGCAGTTCACAAGTGATCACCTCAATTTCCAGTGTTCACTGTGGCTTTTACTGTAAGTGAAACAAAACCTTTGGGAATGCGTTTTCAAATAAAGTTCCCATGGATAAAGCCCCGCCTTGTTCCCCAGGCACAACACGAAAAAGCATGGGTCCATGTAGGGGAAATAACAGTAGAAGACGAGAAAAGGAACTGGTTTGAGTTTCTTAATAAACCGCTGGTGTATTTGTGAGTCATAATTCTGGTGTTTATCCAGGTTTCTGGCTTCCAATAAAGTGAAGCATATGATGATTTTTTTTAAGTGACTGTAAATGCTGCTGAGTAATGTGAAGCTCATGATGTAACTCAGTGGTTCCCAAACTTTTTTTTTGCTGGGCCCCCCTTTGTTTTACATGAAAAATGTTCGCCCCCCCGTGCACACGCGCACGCACACGCACTAACACATCCTCCAACCACACACACCCATATTTTGCTCCATTGCGGTTTATTTCACACCTCAAACATTTGGGTGTGTGTGTTTATTGCAGATACAAGTAATCTGCAATAAATTACAGGTAGTAATAAAATAAACTACTAACACTTTTACACTACGTCCACACCTACACGGGTATTTTTGAAAACGCAGCTGTTTTGTTCACACGTAAATGGCGTTTCGAGTCACCAAAAACGGAGATTTTTTAAAACCCTTTTTTTGCATTTACGTGTGGACGAGGAATACAGAGTTCAACACCCAACGTCAAAGGTATGCGCCTTTTTTCACGTCAAGCTTGCGCCACGTTATTGTTTACATGAGATGAATTGCAGAATGGCAGATAGAGACAAAATACTGTTAATCTGACTATCTTCAGTTTTTACACGCTTACATACACAAGCAGTTACTGTCCCTCTATTTAGAAAGGCAGAGGCATCACAGTGTAATTATTTTACTGTAGTTGTTTTTTTTCCTGTGTAATAATATTCAACATTGCTATCAATACATTTTTCAAAAAATGTCTCTCTGTGCAAAATGGGTTCAAAAACATAAACAACTGTAGGATCCTGTTTGTCTGTGATTTGAACCGGGGGAACAAATCGTGGCAGGATCAGCCTGATATTATTTGTATCCAGCTGTAACTTTACTGTATAAAGAGCTAATATCTCCAAAATGTCAGGAGTAGTTAGTCATTACAACAAGTGTTTGTGACAGGGGCGATTTTAGCCCATTTTTGGGGGTGCTTCTTACTCACTATGAGCATCATTCATCATTTTCCCCCAGTAATTAAGGTTAGAATATGTTTGTTTGTTTTTTTTATTCCAATCCATTCTTCGTTTGCAGCATTTAAATAACCTTTATCAGATTTGATGGTTTTGTTACAGTCTTTAGAAAAGGTGTTTTGCTTTTCTTTCACAAATATGGGGATTAAATTGTGTTAAAATGTACAAAACAGTGATGTCATGTATCGTGACGAGGACCCAGGCACAGAGAGACTTGATGAATTTAAGAATCTTATGATTTAATAAAGAAATTTGCAGACTTGCACAGAGATGGTAAAATTATGATGACTGATAACGGAGATGAAGACAACAGACGATGAGGACAGGGAGGAACAGGGGTTTAAATGCACCAAGGAGACAGTCAGAGGGAACTCGGGACAACTGGAGACATTTAAGGATGCAGGGACTGACAGAGACAGGGAAGAAGTCTGATCTTGACGAGTTAAGTTTATCTTGCCTGGTTGGGCAGCTCTCTGGGTGCTCAGCAACCCCAAAGCTCTGATCCTAGAATCGCCCCTGGTTTTTGAACTAAAAATCAAGAATGTGGGATACTGTTTGTCCGTGATTTGGAGAGCCCAGCGCTGCTCCCGACAAAGGGAAAACCAATTCTGCAGGGGAGACCTACCTCAGCACTTGGGCAGGTGAAACCAAAGGGAAGCTATGCTTCACCAGATTTTCTAGTCTTTGGCTTAGAATGAAGTTGGTTTAGAAACATATTCAGCTATGCTTCATCTCCTGCTTTGCGTTTCTGTGGGTGCCAGTGTCCAAGCGTTTTGTTTTCCTTTTCATACCGCCCCCCCCCCCCCCCCCCCTGCCATAGGGCCCCACACTTTGGGAAGGTCTGATGTAACTAGTGGTACTGAAAATCAAAATTTTAAAAAAGTTAAAGCTAAAAACTTAAAATGTTTTAAAAAAAACAACAACAAAAATTTAGTTTGCATTTAATTTTTATTTGTTCATAGATTCTCATCACCCTTGCAGTGCAACAAGGGAAGAACTGTCATGTATATCACATCTATTTTGTGCACTGTTATTCATCTTCATCCTGCAGCACACCCCTACTCCCCTTTCTCTGCCTGTAATCCCTGTAATATATATATCTCAGACGCATTATATAATGAAACAACGCTGATCTTTTTTTAGTAAAAAACAAAAAACAAAAAAAATCTTAACGAAGAATGAAAATGGCTCCGTCTCATATGTGCAAGTAACAAACTGTTTTGAAGGATTTCACACACACTGTTTCAGCCTTCTGAACACCTGATTATTTATCCAAATAATAACAGGCAAAGCCACAATACTCATCACAAATTTATGCCTCTAACCTTGTTCAATTTCATCAAAGCAGTAATGCACTGATGTCCACAGAGGGCAGACAGTAGATTGTTTCCAGGTTAGATTTGCTGTACAAAATGAACCAATACAGACAAAATAAATATGGTTTTAAGATGGAATTCATGCATCGGAAATATAGAAGTAGATCAGTTTAAAACATCTGTGTTCCGAGGAGGAGTGAGGTGTTCCAGGCATGTCCCACCGGGAGGAGGCCCCGGGGCAGACCCAGGACACGCTGGAGAGATTATATCTCTCGGCTGGCCTGGGAACACCTTGGTGTTCCCCCGGACGAGCTGGAGGAGGTGGCTGGGGAGAGGGAGGTCTGGGCCTCTTTGTTTAGGCTGCTGCCCCCGCGACCCGGCCTCGGATAAAGCGGATGAAGATGGATGGATGGATGGATGTGTTCCGAGGATAAAGTTTGAATTTGTGTTTATGTACTGGCAGTGATACAAATCAGTTATGTACACAGAAATCAAGAGAAAAGCACCGGGCTGCTCAGTCACTAACTAACTACTGTTACTGTACTTTTATTATGAGTATATTACTGTAAGAGCAACAGGCTGGACTTTGCTTCAGCTCCTGTGCAGAGCTGATTATTAACAAACAGCATGTTGTCTGTCTCTTGCCACATCTGTAAGGACAGTAACAAACCTGGCACTTCAGTAACCCCTCATTAATCAGTAACTACGAATTAAATAGCAAAGCCTGATATTTATGTACTGAAACCAACTACTTCCGCTTGGCAGCTTAAGTTCAAATATATGTTTCATTTTTCCACTAATGAATTTTTTAGCACTGACGCTGTATATATTTTTGTACTGCGTTTGTTGCAAACATTCATGTTAAAAAACTGTCTGAATTATTGCTAATGAGGTATGTTCACAAAGTCACATGTGCAGTACTCTGTACAGCTTACATCCTTTATGAGAAATAATTTGAAGCCTTAATATTTCTTGTTCAATACCCAAGCAGCAGCTCACACACTGCTGATAATACCTCGGTAGGTTGGTGACCAGGATGCAGCAACAGACTGAACCAGGACTGAAACCTGCTCCATCATCTCATCTTTGCATACCTCCATTTACAAAGCATCAACAACTCAAAGGTAAACATTATATTGGAAATTTTTTATTTCAGATTGGAGAGAGAAACTTTATATTTCAGTTTGTGATGATTCTGTTCTCCATTCTTCCGTTCAACCATCCGGAAAGAATTCCGGATGGTTGAACGATGCACAGTGACTCCATCTGCTGCAAGATGATGTTGTAGGTCTTTGGTGCTGGTCTGTGGGTTGACTCTGACTGTTCTCTCCATTCGTCGCTTCTGTCTATCTGAGATTTTTCTTGGTCTGCCACCTCGAGCCTTAACTTGAACTGAGCCTGTGGTCTTCCATTTTCTCAATATGTTCCTAATTGTAGAAACAGACAGCTTAAATCTCTAAGACAGCCTTCCGTATCCTTCCCCTAAACCATGATGGTGGACAATCTTTGTCTTCAGGTCATTTGAGAGTTGTTTTGAGACCCCCATGTTGCTACTCTTCAGAGAAAATTAAAAGAGGAGGGAAACTTACAATTGACCCCCTTAAATACTCTTTCTCATTATTCCCCATTGAGTATTATGCTGATCACTTAGGGATGAAGACATAAGGGTGCCATAAGTATTGGTGTTAACATTTACATTTTTTTGCCCAGTATGAAAAAGCCCAAACCAAAATAAAGAAAATGATAAAAAACACATTTATGGGCAGTACTTGATAACACTGATGAAACTGAGTGCGGGCAATCCAACACTCCTGCTAAGTTGGCAGCACTGCTTTTCCAGCTGGACTGCGCTCAGGAAATGCTTAAACTATTGTGTGCATTCAAAAATTGTAGCACACAACAGAAGATGAATCGTTTACATAAAATGCCGATTTATTTTCAAGATCCAACAATGAAAAGGACAGAACAGAGGTGATAAACCACTGCACAGCCCATATTACAGACTGTGGACCTCAGGCCACACAAGCTGTAGTACAGGAGCTGCCAAAAAGGTTTGGCACTACCAAAACTAAATGTATATGTATTTGGTAAATAAAAACTTGCACGAATTCCGTGTGATTGTTCTTCACTGTATCATAGAAACGTGTAAAAAACAAACAAACTATATAATAACTGAGGCAGCAAAGTGCATGAAAGCCAAACTTTGTGCTACTGCCCAAACTCACCACAACTGTAGGACTACAAAGCAACAGCAGGGACAGCAATCCTTAGGTTTGAACCAGCTCTCCATTTACAACTTGAAACGTGAAAAATCAATGTCATCTGTATTGGGAAAATTCTAGTTAACCCTCATGTTTAGATTTAGGTGGTAAGAATTTCACTGTATGATTTTTGTATAACCTTTGCATGCTCAAGATGAAGTATGTATGTATCAGCAAGACCTTGTGAAAACTGCTTAGCTAGGCCTAAGCACTATGGTATCTATGTTATCCGCTAACTGTTTTGCTCAGAAGGATAAAGTTCAGGGCTAGTGCCAGGTGCTGGCCTAGGAAAAGGTAGTGGAAGTCTTCTTTGTTCAGCAACAGCCGGGATTGGACAAAAGACTGTTGTAACTAAAAGATAACCAGAAAAAAAGATACACAGAGTTTGTGCGATGGTATAAAAGGGGCGCAGCGACACCCCAAGGTTTGAACGCTCATTACTATGAGCCTGTTATGTTTTGTTGTGTGTATGTGTGTTCTCCTGCGCAGTAATAAATAGTTTGATCACAGCTCTTTCAGTGTTGCAGACTTTATTTACAAAATTCCACGACACATCCAAGTTCATCCAAAAACTTTTGAACAGTGATCAACTGTAGGAAACAACTTAAAAAAAATAACCTGTGTGGCAAACACTGGCAAAATGTTGCAGTGGTTCAATTTATGCAGTGCTTAACTTCAATAAATCCATACACTAGTAATCTTACACTTACAAAAAGAAATGAACCTACATCCCTCTGTTGTTAAATGAATGTACACCTATTGTCCAACCACTGCTGCTAATCCTTCAAAAGACTAGTTTGTGATCAGAAGGGGCGACTAGTAGGCCAGCAAAGATGCTGATGAGGTCCATGTCAAGTATGACCACTGGTGATTTTGCTTTTCCAGCAAATAACAATCTCACCTTTTTCTGGCTGTCATGATGGTCAGTAAGTGTTTCTCTCCATGCCCACAACCATCCATTCAGTTAAATGCAATGCTTTAAATATGGTAGGACCAAAAGGCTATTTATTTTAAAGTGTTATAAAAACAAGACAATTTATACAAACGCAGTGTATAGATACATAATGGAATTTACTCTTAATCACTGAAAAGTTTTGTGAGATATGGATTCAGTTTATTTATCTTACAGGAGATCTTGTTGATCAGAGGTAGGCAACTCCAGGCCTTAAGTGCCGGTGTTCTGCAGGTTTGAGATATCACCCTGGGTCAACACACCTGAATCAAATGATTAGTTCATTACCAGTCCTCTGGAGAACTTCAAGACATGTTGAGGAGGTAATTTAGCAATTTAAATCAGCTGTGTTGGATCAAGGACACATCTAAAACCTGCAGGATACCGGCACTTCAGGCCTGGAGTTGCCCACCCCTGTTGTAGATCTTAGAAATATCATCAGCATTCAACACACTCTGAAGTATCACAAAGGCACTGAAACAAAGGCACAAATATTCTTCAGAAACAATTTTATGAATTTGAAAACATTAACCGGTAAACTCTGCAAAGTATCACAGAATATTTCAAATGAATAAAAACCTATGAAAAGTTGTTTCTGCGACTAAAAAAGCCAAAAGGATTATTCCCTGCAGGTAATGTTTCAACATAATAGTTGCTATTTAGAGATTTATATAAACAAAGTCAGTCTACCCCCTCATCCCATTTGACCAAACTGAAAGTACAACAAAAAACAAGTTCCTGCTGCATTGAGGTTATTGCTCAAGTCATCATTGGGAATTGGTAACACCATCAAAAAGTATGTTAAACATTTCAGTTCACACTTGAACAGAACCAAATTAACTACTGATTAAATCACCGAGGTTAAGTGAAAACACATATTCAGCCTCAACAGTTCAGTTAAGTCCATCTTACAACAGTTACAACAGTTAACATGTCTCTCTCTATTCATAATCAGTGACGAGATCTGCAACGAGTCTGACGACTCCTGGGTTCTCTTGCAGTTGCTTCTTGTTTTGCTTTGGTTCAACTTTTGTGCTCTTCTCTGGGTTTATGTTGAAGAAACTCAAAGATATTCCATTCCCCATACAGTTCAGAAAAAAAAATAATCACATTTAAACTCTGAAGCATTTTTTTTCCTCTGAAAAATAATTTATATTTAATACTTAACATGTTTTTTTGGGGTTTTTTGCAGAAATTGAGACTTTATGATTTTTCAAAATGATGGCTGCTTGTTAAGTAAAGTTAAATGTAGAGCAAAATGCCTCAAATGTATTTTATTGCAATTGCTTTTGAAATTATGGTATACTCACTGTACTTTTACAAATGAAAAATATATTTTCACCTAGAACTGTAGGGTTGTTTTTTTTAAACACATTAACAGTAAACATTAATGTCATGTACTGTTCTTGATTTACAGTAACTGAATGTTTCTGGTAAAGTAAGGTATTATTTTTTACTTTATGGTACAGTACTGTTGCCTTTGGAAGTTTTTCACTGTAATTTTCACAAACATTTGTTACAGTGTAAGCTAAACAGCACTAATCAGGTTTCTCTCTCTCTGCCTTTATGCAGGTCAGAACTGATCACCTGAATTTTCAGTGTTCACTGTGCCTTTCACTGTAAATTAAAAAAAATAAACATGCGGAAATCAAATAAAGTTCCCACGGGTAAAGTCCTGCCTTGATCCTCACAGGAGGTCAGAGATCAGATAAGCTGAACACCAGGTAAACAGAAAGTTTTTTTTTTTATGATTTATGAGCGGCATGATTGGCTTAATCATAAATTCTTTAAGTGTACAGGAGAGGGCAGCATCATATCATGTTTCTTTAGCAGGAATGACAAGCAGCTCCTCTGCTGGAACTATAAATTAGGCCCAATCAGGCTCAAACTGAAGTAGAACAAATAGGCCACAAAATGTAAAAGGTCATAGGGCTTTCTTTTTTCTCTTTTTTCTATTCTTGTTTTAAAAAACACAAGGCTTTATTTGGTTTATATTAGGTGTTTAGGTGGGTCGTTTGTTTTTCTTTTGTTTCCTTTGGTCTTTTCCTGTTTTATTTTGAAGAGTAGCTTTCTTTCACATCCTGTTTAATTTTACTTGTTGTCTGTATTTCACGGGCTCTAGTTCTTAGTTTTACACCTGCACTCACTGGCCACTTTATTAGATAACATAAATATCTAAATAACGAATCACATACTAGGCAACTCTATGCTTTTAGACATGGTATCCAGAAAAGTCAACACAATCTTCAGAAGCAATTAAGCATCCAAAAGGCTGAAGAAAAGTGATTTCAGTGACTTTGAATATGGAATGGTTGTTGGTGCCAGGTGGGCTGGTCTGAGTGTTTCAGAAATTGCTGATCGAATGGGATTTTCCCCACACATTCGTCTCTAGGGTTTACTGAAAATGGTTTGAAAAAGAGGAAGTATTCAGTGAGCGGCAGTTCCCTGTGTGAATATGCCTTGTTGATGCCAGAGGTCAGAGGAGAGTGACCAGACAACAGTAGCTCAAATAGCCAGTTGTTACAAGCAAGGTATTCAGAAGCAGAGTCATTAGCACCCTGTCCTGAGCATGAGCACCACAGGTGGCAAAAGTACAGACTTTCTTTACTTATGTAGAAGTACAGATACTAATATAAAATATATATATATATGTTCCAGTAAAAGTAAATGGCCTGCATTTGTATAGCGCTTTTCTAGTCCTTAAGGACCCCAAAGCGCTTTACACTACATTCAGTCATTCACACACTGGCGATGGCAAGCTACATTGTAGCCACAGCTGCGCTGGGGCACACTGACAGAGGCGAGGCTGCCGGACACAGGCGCCACTGGGCCCTCTGACCACCACCAGTAGGCAAATATGGGGTTAGTATCTTGCCCAAGGATATTTGACATGCAGCCAGGAGGCAGCCTGGGATCGAACCACCGACCTTCTGATTAGTGGCTGACCTGCTCTGCCACCTGAGCTACAGCCACCCAAACAGTACCCAAAGTACTGAAGCAATTCTTTAATCATACATAACATAAGACTACAAATATTATTCCTATCTAAATTTCAATTCTAATGGATGTGCTTAGTTTAAATCTGTTATGTAGGACACCTGCTGTGAATGAGAATTTAAGAAAATTACTATGTTCTGTTGCCTACATGATAGAGGGTGACTTTACGTCCACACCTAAACAGTAAAATGAATTCGCCACTGGATCTGCCACTGATGCCAGGTGAACTCCAGGAAGCCCTGAAAAGTATGCCCAATAATAAGGCTCCAGGTCCAGATGGCTTCCCTGCAGAATTCTACAAAGAATTCTGGATGATTCTAGCACCAGTTTTTTTACAGAACGTTGTTGGAAATCAAAGAAAAGGACAGACTTCCATCAAATATGAATTCTGCAAACATTAATCTCCTGCTAAAACCAGGCAAAGACCCTGTATATCCCTCAAGCTATCGTCCAATATCCCTTATAAATTATAAATTTAGATGCAGAAAAAGCATTTGACAGAGTTAACTGGAAATTTCTATTTGCAACTTTACACAAGTTTGGTTTTGGAACCTCTTTCATCAACTGCTGCTAACAATGCTAACTGCTTGCTGGCAAACAAGAAAAACCTGCAGAGGTTCATTAAGAGAGCACAAAAGCTCATCGGCCCTCCCTCTCTGGAGGACATAGCAAGCACTCTGTGTCACAGGACAGCTAAGAAAATTTTTGCTGACTCGTCTCACCCTGGACAGCACCTGTTCGACCTCATGCGCTTTGGTGGGAGGTACAAGTGTTTAAAAAGCAGGACAGCCAGGCTGAGAAACAGCTTTTTTCCCCTGGGCCATCCATCACAACACTGAATGACAAGCCCAGTGAATGGACCTAGTGAGCTTCACCCACCACTCCTACCTGCAATATTTCTGTGTGTGATGGTTGCCCACAACCCACAACTGAAATGCTCTGTTACCAGGCTGCTGCTCCAGTCCTTCCAGGTCTGAGTAAAAGAGGAGCGGGTGGAGCTGGTTTAAGTGTAGAGGCCACCAAAATGAGTGTTGTGATCACATAGGGGAGAATGGGGTTTCTTCTTGTATTATGTTTAGCTATTGTTTCCCCTCTGATGTTTAAAATAGTTTATTCAGTAACTATATAGGTTGAGCTGTCTCTCATTTGGGTAGCTCAGTTTGTTGAGTTATGATATTTTATTTAATGTTATTTTCTTGAGAATAATTCAGTTTAGTTGAACTCTTTTACTTTGTTCTTAAAATAGCTTATTTCTGTGATTCCGTATTTTTGAAGTAGCCTTGTGTTTTTTGGGTATAATACCCAGATTTTGAAGATTACACCTGTGCCTGTACAATGTCCACCAATGCTGCCTAATGTAAGATTACATCATAGTACATATTTGCTGTTTTATTATTTATGTGGAATGAGTGATGACTGTAAGCAAGTAAGAATGTATGTATGCTAGTCTGCTGAAACGTAAGCTCTGCTCAAGTTGTACAATGCCCAAGTACAGCGACAATAAAGGAATCTTTATCTTTACTTTATCTTTTTCAGTCAGCACAATGATTCATCCCAATATGTAAAAAGTAAAAATAAATGAAAAACCAACAGTATCCTTGATCTTAAGAAATACATCAGTATAAAGAGCTAATTTCTTCTTGTTGCTCATCTGTCATTAGACTTTATCTAACATAAGACTGTGATTTAGTACTCTAATTACATATCTTATCTCACTGTGCAGGAATTGACATGTCAGACTAACTGTGCACGGGCTTTCTAAGTTTAAAACATGCACACGTCATTGTGTCCTATTTGGCTGCATACTCAGTTGATTTCTATTCACATTAATCTAGCCAGTCAGTGCATTAGAAAGGAAACAGTAGAAAGGTTTGCGACCCTGGAAAAGAGTCAGACTTTTCCTGTCTTTGTTCCAAATTGTCTGTCATCATACTTCTGTTTACGTCATGTAAAATCAAAATGAGAATTTTAACCACATTTTAAAAAAAAGCACGGGAGAGAGTATCCAGCTGCTTGCATGGGAAATAAAGGGAGAGGAAGAGAAAATAAACTATGGTTTGAGTTTCTTAAGAAACCGCTGGTGTATTTGTGAATCACGACCATGGTTCTTATCCAGGTTGTTGGTTTCCAAAGAATTAAAACCTAGAATTATTCAAAAAGAAAACAAAAGTGGCACTGATACAAAATGAAACTAATTTCAGTCAGCAGCATTTGCGCTTTACTACAGCAGTGTTTTTTTCTCTGAGATAGTCAGAGACGGTCACTCATAAATGGAAACAAGCTCCCTTCTGTGGACTGAGACAGAAAGGTCATCCAACATTACACCCCAGGCCTGGTGTGACCCTGCATTTCTGTGTGAGGGTGCTGTTCATGATTCAGCTGTTTGCTGTGTGGAGATGATATTGACAGAGATGGCCGAGGGGCTCTGGTCTCCGATCACAGAACAGTGATTCCCTCTGTGCCGCTGCTTCAATCAGTGCAGCTACAAGGCTCATGCAGAGTGGCATTGTTTGCTGTCTCAGCACAAAGAACAAACTTGTCTGTCATGTGGAATAAAATAAAATGGATAAAACAGTGGATCAGTGTTTGAAATATTGTTGATAACAACAGCCTACAGACTAGAAAGCGTGATGACTATTAACGAAACACGCAATTTGAAATTGGTCATTTAACACTGCATTAGTGATGTAAATGCATACTCCTATATACGGAATGCATGATTTTAGTTTTTTTGCACAAACTTTGGGTTTTGGAGCATTAACATCAGTGCAGGGCCAGCAAAAATATAGAAAAAATAAGCATTAGCTGTTTTTCAGTGCTTTATTTTAACATTTCTGCTTCATCTCTGGCATGGTGTTTGAGGTTATTGTGGCTGACGTCTGAGGAAAACAACCCCAAGCAAAGCTATAATGAAGTCAAGATCGTTCTTTTGTTGGATAAACCCTGGTGCAGTTTTTACATTGTGTTTTTTTTTTTAGTTTATTAGGTTTCATATACAAACATGTTTTATTCATATTCTTCTAAAAGATTTTGTTATTACATTTAATGAGCCACATTTGCTACATAGTACAAAGACTGGATCATCAGCTGGAGCTCCTCAACACCTCCCTAATACTCAGGCTTACTGCCTGCCAGGGGATTTTTGTATGTTTTCTTTTGCTTTTGGTTATGGCCACAGAGCATGATGCTAGCACCACCGAGCTTGACAGCTTTTGCAGTTTTCTCAAGTTTGAAAGCCTCATCTTCAGTATCTTTAAATTTAACGTAAAATGTTTGAACTGATGATCTGGAGAATATTCAGTTGTTTAGAAATAGCTCGAAGAGGCCTTCCCAGCTTGTTTAAATCTGCAATTCCCCTTCCTTGGATTTTTCCGTTATTCTGAGTATTGATATAAGAGTGCTGTCAAACAAATCCTTTTTATTTTGGCAAAAAGAAACTACAAGCTGCGGTCAATCATGAACACTAACAAGAACTTATTAGGTCTTGGCCTTGTCAAGTTAAAAAGACATGGCAGAACTTTCACCACCACTTATTAAAAGATTATGTGAGTGCACATATAATTTTAGCCTGGATGTAAACGTCTGGCCCTGTGTAGATTAGAGAATATCCTAAATTAATTCAAACTTGTGCACACAATTCTCTATATGTGTGTGTGTGTGTGTTTGTGTGATAAATATGATTTTTTTACATTGCAAATATGTATTCATTTCCTATGAGGTTTTCATCTTTATCTCATATATAGAATATCTCTTTATGAATAGCCTCTGTGCATGAAAGGCCCACGTTGAAATTCCCCTGTGGTTCAGCAGATGTGTTGAGTCATCTGGCCTTATAAATAGACTAATTTTCATTTGTTTAGGTTATCTAGCTTACAGTTTGTGTACTACATGCCTTGCCAGCTGTTGAAGAGGCTGTTTTACATTTGTTGATTTTTTTTGTTGTTCTTCTCAATGAAAAGAAAATACAGACACACTTTTGGTATGCAAATAGTTTGGATAATACACACGAGAGAAATCAGTAGAAATTACAGACACATTAAATCTTCTTTTTTCATAATAATCATTATCTCTATCCTTATCAAAATCACAATCTTTATATTATATTGTTCAATCTTACCTTAAAACCGTACCATTTTAGTCTGAAAAAAGCTACAGTGCAGCTTTTTTTCTAAATTTCTGAGTGCTATCTCACTATCTCCATACTGACTAATTAATAACTTGACTTTGTGTACAGTGTAGATTATCCTCTGCAGTCCTGTGTGACAGTTTTCACCAGCTCGGTGTCGTTAAGATTGTATCCCAACAGGTGGCACTCAACACCACTGCTTCCAGGAAGAGCAGGGAAAAAAAACATATCTGAAGGCGGCGCCTTTATTATTAGTCTGTGATATTTAAGCGAATGGACAAAAGAACCACAACTTTATAAAAAGGAAGGAAGGAGGTTGGAGAGGTGTGATTACAACAAGCAGACATTACCCTGTGTGTGTTCATCTATTTTGGGGACGAAAAATGTTATGTTTCAAAATCATAGAGTCACCACAGCTCACTGGATGTAACTCATATTTTCCAGAAAGAGAGCTCCTTTTAAGGCAAAAACGCTGAGTCCATTCCTCTTTTGTTTATTCAGTTAAATTTCATGCCAGCTGTGCCTGATTTAGAGGCATGTCAGAAACAACACAAGCTGATTGTTTCCCAAATATAAAGTTTCTTTAAACAGCACAGGTCACAGGTGAAGCAGGTGGTTAAATGGTCATATAGCTCTGTCCTGAATTCTCTCCCTTCGTTTCAGAAATACTGCTTTAACCCAGGGCCCTGCAGAGTCACACATGTCAGGCATTTGCATGGGAGAAATTGGACTTAAATGGGTAACACATGACTCATTCTCTCTCAGCCCCGACAGCTGCAACAGGCCAAGCAGTTATTGGACAAATATGATTCGCCCTAGAACAGAGCAAGTCTTCAAAGCTTTTCCAATGTGGAATCTTTGACGTAAGCCGAAAAATAAAGAGATATTGAAGTGGATTTAGTGTGAAACATATTGAATTACACTCAAAGCATATCATGTGTATTCATTTTCCTTTCACTCGCTAGGTTTTTTTTTTTCTGACCTTAACCTGACAACTGTTATGAATTCTGCATTAGCAATCAAAACAAAAGACTATTATGCAGCACAGTGTTGGCCCCCAGTTGCTACTTGGCTCATATTCCCTGTACAGTAAACAGCCCACAGATGTTTTACATTGATATTAACAACCTTAATTTGTCCTGTGCAGAAAAAGGCCAAGCATAGCGTGGGGATTAAGTTCTCAGCCATGTATCACACACAGCACAGACAGCAATCTCATTTAGCTTGAGTGAAGTTTACAGTGAGTGGGTTTTGCATAGGTCATTAGTTGTCTCAAAATACCCCCCTGTCACCATAGCAACTTCAAGTGACTGCTAAATTGCCTTATAAAATGAGATAAATTATTAATGTTGAGAGTTTTTTTTTCTCTTTAATATGTGTGCTCAGGCTCTGAGCTCAGAATACAATACTGTATTACCTTTCTTGTACTGCTGTAATGGAACGATTTAGCAGTTGTCATTCATTAATTCCAAACTTATCCTTTGTCTCCATTCTTGAATAGGCTGATTGCTGCGTCCTGGTTTCCAGATATATCATGGGGATTACACAGATTACAGCAGTGTTGCGCACATGACAACTGAAGCTATTATTCAAATAGAATACCTGAGGAGAAAGCTTGAAAACAGCCAGTGTAAAATACCTGCATTGTTATTGGCTATACGCACATATACATAACACAGCACTCTAAGAGCAGATGGGAGGCTGACACGCACCAGTGAATAATCTGATCATAGATGTCTGCTGACATTTATGCCTGTTTTATAACAATCGGTGTCTGACAGAAAAGGCAGTAGTGATGCATTACACAGATGGTAAACGCTGAGGTCAGTGTCCTCAGTGATTTCATAGTCAATGATGGTTTGACCACTGGGTGTAATAACCATACTGATCTCTGAAACATGCAAAGCAAATCTTAAATGCTGAGATCAGGTATCAGTTCTAATGCATTCCTCAGATGTGAGGGTGACACTGTGACCCCTATGCTTCAAAAATTACAGCTTTTTTTTCTTTTCTTTTTTAAATTCAGTGATGTTTGCCTGCACTGAAAACATCCATAACTCACAGGCAGCTGTAACTCAATCTAACAAAATGCCTTTTCAATCACTCTCATCTTTTATAGTTATACCCATCAGACATTTACATAAATACATTATTCATGGTTCTAATCCTGGTTTCAGATGGGGAGATATAAAATGCGACAGTGTGCGTCTGTGTGCATGTGTTTGTCTGTATGCGCTAGTGTGTGCGAGGGAGCGTGTGTGTCCTGATGTGTGTGCAGATGGCAGGGGAATGAAGCAGCCTATTTTGTTTGTGGTTTGCACATTTCTGATTCAGCTGAGCACTCTCCATCAATGAGGCAAATTTACATTTGCTGTGGTGGTAATAACCTAAAACCCATACTGATGTTAACACTTGTATACACTCGAATTCACGTTGCCCTGCCGCATGATTACATTTGTGTGGTGCTTAATAAAATGACTCACTTGACATTATCAAACAATTCAGCTGTAATAGTGGCCCGTGAATGTGAAATTGTGTTTTGCAGGCAATTAGTTCATTGTCACGACAGTCATTCAGACTGGGTCTACCAATGTTTGCCTTATGAATTACTATAACACGCATATAAATATGTAGTATTGGGTATCATCAGTGTCGCAGCTATGAATGGATACAAAAATTGGTTTGCGGGAAATAAGGCACCCCAGTGCTGCATACTGAAACTGAAAAGGTGGAATGCAGAAGCTATAAATTATGCATAAATCATGATGTATTGTGCCTCAGATAAACAAGTGTGATATTCGATAAGAACTAAAAGAGAGAAGAGAAGTATTTTTCCAAGACGATATCTGTTCTGCTGTGAACTGTAATAATCCACACAGTTCACTGCACACGCTCGCTCCTTTGATGTTCTGAAGATATCACTGCATCACAGATATTTATGAGCGAAGTCAGTTAATATTCAGCCTAGAGTACACTGCTGACACCTGCTTATATACACAGAAATCTTCTCAAATAGCCTCCAGATGAAGTCCTGATTAAAAGTGATCGAGTTAATAAACAAGACAGCTTTCTTGTTTACGTGCTGTCCACTGTAGGTGGACCGACATGTGATTGAATGGGGAGAAATGTAACACCGTCTTATAATGAGTCTAAGGCTAAAATTAGCCCCGCAACATCTCTCAGATCTCCTCTTACCTTGCCTAAAGTCATGCTGCAGACAGCAGCCATTGTCGTGTGATTACAGCAGCACAAAGATGCAGGTGTAAAGTTACTACTGAAACACGTTCCCCTGGACAAATTTACTTGATGGATTTTTAATGTTCCAGGGCTTTCCACTGATGATAGATGGATATCCACTTGGTAATGCATTTGTGCATTTGGAATGAGTAGGAGATAGAGTGTGTTGGCCTAATTTCTCGGATGCTTTCTTACTTTAGTCATCAGTAGATTTTTATAATGCCTGGCAGCACAATTAGAAATCTGAATCCTAATGTTGCATTGAAAGCTTTTACTGTCAGTAAAAGTGATGTTTATCCGTGCATTTACGTGTGTATTAGTTATAAATCTGCCTAGTTCTCCTTTCAGGATATTTCCAACACTCTATTAGATGACTAATTAAGTAAATGAGGAGGCTTTTGGTGTTTTTTTTTTTTTTTTTTTTACAACTTAATGATCCTTTTTTTCTTTGGTATTTTGAGTTGTGATATTTTGTTACAAAAATAATGGAAAAAGTCACTAAGTGCATTTACTTAAAGTGGCCTATTCTGCCTATTTCTAGCTCCCTATTTTTACTGCAGTTAGCTATGACATACTTTTAGTTGTCCTTCTGATTGGCTGCCTCTAATAAACACAAGGTTTGAACAGTGGATAGCAGGAAGGGTGTTTTCTTTACTGACATGTAGATACAAGTAAAGTAAGAAAGCACTCAGTAGCCTCAGCTTTTGGCCCATAGGGAACACTTACACACGTGGTGACCTCATTTTACAAAAAACATGTTTAAAAAGAGCCACTATAGCATGAAGTACTACAGGCATAAAAAACCCAGAGTGAACAATCTCCAACAATAGCTTTCAAACATTTTAGAAACATTTAGAAAGTTATCATAGTCCTTTTTACTTATAAATAGGATGATAGCCGAAAACCTCCTGCTCACCTGGAGTACCTTTTACTTAATTTTTTGTAATTTCTATAAATAAAATCTACCCAATCACAGCAAATGTCCAGAAATAAAAGTATTCTATTAAATAGTATTATATTATTATATTATTCTGGGTCTAAACGTACACAGTTGGGATAAATCCAGTATTACTTCACCTACATTTGTCAGTAAAATTAAAAGCAGTATGATTTTTATGACATTTTAGGTGCATTGATGAATGTACAGTGGTAATTGTTGCTAATAACTGTAATAATGATCAAAAACCAAATTTGAATATGCAGAACCTTTTCTGGCCACTTGGGGGCAAAAGAAACAAGTCTATGATGTATACTAATTGCATCTAAATGTATTGGGATCCTTTTGCAACATTATAGTCTCCAGGTGATGTCCAACATTAGCATTCATTTTGCACACATTCAGGGTAGCGTTTGAATATCTGGTGAATGTAAGTCATGTATTTCTTTTCATTTTAGCTCTGTCTTTGGTCTCTACCAGCTCCTGGTGGAAACAATTACATTTTTAGTTCCCATGTTCATCCACTACCTTCTTTATTATTATTTCTTTAACTTTATGTGCCTGCCTCCTGATTCTGATCAAGTGGAACACAATGGATTTATTCTAGGGTTTTGTTTTGTTTTGGGTTTTTTTTGTTTTGTTTTGTTTTGTTTTGTTTGTTTTAACTCTGAAGACAAGTTGCCTACTTGGTGTTGTTGAAAATAAAACAAAAGCTGCAGGAAAGGAAGACTAAGAAAATTAACTTAAAGGCGCTAAAAAGCTAGCTCTGTTTTGTTTTTTCTCCCATACATTAATAGTAAATGCTTTATTGGATTGGATTTGGGTGATTGGATTTATGAAAGGATTAAAAAAAGCACAGCCTACTTTTAAAACAAGGTTTTTTTGTTAGTATACTGCTGGAAAATACATTTTTATTCACTTCTCTTCTGGATGGGTTCACCACAATACTGATTTAATCTCTCTTTAATGTTGCTTGAGCTATTCTAAAAGAAATGTCACATTCATTAGTGAGACAGGTCAACATGTGGTTGAAATTATATGTCCTATTTTTTTCTATTGGTGTGGTATTGCTTTGCCATGGTTAAAATTGTAACCTCACTTTACTTTGAGGTGGCTCTCCAACCACATTTGTGGCTCCCCACTGAGGCTGGCTCATTATAGTGAATGTGGAACACCTGTGCTGAGGAAAAAGGAAGCTTTCACCCCTCTAACAGGTATCTAGTACAGTATGTTCTTGTTACAGGCAACAAATAGCAAGGTAGCTGTCCAGAGCTACATATTTATCCAGCTTCTCACTTTATTTCCCACAATAAGGCCTTTTAGTGAGTTCATTTGTGAATATTTTTCAATAGGGTTTCAGGCTTCTTTGTGAGCTCATAGTTTTGTTTTTTCCACAGAATATTCGGTGTTCAGAATGATGCATTGCATGTTCCTCGTGCCACTTATTTGTGGAAAGTTTTTGAGGATGCTTATTCTTTCCAGTCTTAACAATCCATCCATTCTCCGTGTTTCAAGTTCACTCACTAAACTACTGCATAAAAATATCTCTTACAGATTCCCTTTATTAGATTTCATCTCGTCACAAAGTTGATATAAAGCGAGGCAGATGACATTGTAAACTTTGATTTCAAGCGAATTGTGCTGCATCTGCTACTGCAAAATTTTAAGATGTCCCATATATTGATATATATTATCATATTTAACCAGTACCTCTCTCTCTTTCTGCATACTGTTTTCATTTGCTTTCAAAAAGGACTCTCAACGTGAAGCTTCATTCACACCAATATCTGCATAATAATGTTGCACTCGCGCTGGGCTCTAGCTGTTGACAAGAAAACACTTGCAATTGCCAGATAAGAGCTCGAGTGGTGCCATTGATTAACCAAGGACTTCATTATGCTGGCTGCCATTAACAATGCAACCCCATTGATTCAGCAACTGAAATGGCTGTGGGAGAAATCAGGAAAGATAACACTAAGAGCTGCGGTTTATATTGGATTCACTGCAGGAATCCCAACACTGCTGCAGCCACATGTAAGACAATGAGCCTCTGTGTAATTCACCTTTTGCTCTAAACTGGTACTTAAAATATCTGAGTGTCACAGAACATTGCCTCAGCTATTTTTGTATTAATGCATAACATCCTGCCTTTTCTTTGAATGTGGAGTGGGGGGGATAATAGGAGGAAATTACCATCTTTCAGCCCTGATGCCACTAATTCTTCATCACTTTCTGTATGTCTTTAAAATAAACACCAGGCAGGCATTCATTTAACTAGAACAACACAACATGTCAGTTAAGAAGACATAAATACACTTTGCTGGGTGGGAATCAATGCGCCTGTATTCTCTGCCCATCATTTCTGGAAAAAAAGGCGCATTGCGTAATAGTGCTTGAAATAGCTGGTGTCAGAAGTAGGCCTGTGTTGCTGTTGCATGGTCTGAGATCTGAGTGGTGGATAAATGCAGGGCAAAGGGTGGATGACGGTGGAGAAACAGCACAGCGCTGTGGAGTCAGTCGGTACTTTTGAATATACGAATAATTCCAGACAGCCGATAAAATAGAGCTGACACATTCAGACAGCGAGGACTCAAAGGACAATGAGTCCGCAGATGTAAATAGAAACCGAGAAGTTTGTGTAACTTGGTATGAATAACATAGCTGTTATTAATAATTCATAAGGTAATACTGGTTTCCTTACATCGGTTGCAATCCCCGACTGTTTAAAATGATAAATATTCATCAATGTAATTATAAGAGACTTTAATCGTTCAGATATGTTAACCTGTGTCAAACACATATCCAGCTGTCTGCACAAGGTCAGGTTAGCGTTTGAATATGATTTATGTACGGAGAAAGGACCGCCTCGTGAATTTTGTCTCGTGACGCCCCGCTTTCTAACTCGGCCAATTTTTTTTTTTTTTTTTTTTTTTTTTGTCTTTTCAAATGCTCGTTTCAAAATATATAAAGGGCATTATTTTCAGCATTAAACCCACTGCTCGAGCCTGAGCCATAGCGCATACCAAGTTCCGCTCAAAGCAAAAGCACCTCACGGGTCCTACACTGCCTTTTGAGGAATCATTTGATAGCCCTATTAACTTTCATGTAACATTGTTTCTTGAAGGCATCCACAGCGAGCGCTTCAGTGTCATTACTCTGAGAAATGTGCTTTCATACTGAACGTCGTTTACAGAAGTCCTGGAAGATACATAGTCTCGTAAAAGCCCTTAAACGCAGAATAATGGCACAAAGTCAGCTTCTGTGGGCAGAATATTTTGCTCAGATCCTGTTTTTTATTTTTCTATTTACAGTTATGTTTCATAGCTGAGTGATTGTTTTAAATATTTGAGTTGGACTTTAATATTTTACCTAAATAAGCGGTCGCGAATAATAGAAATGTGCCGAAAAGGCCACTATAAAATATTTTCTTAATCGGATTAGAATACAAATATGGGCGGTGTTTCTCGCGGCGTATTTAATTGAAAACATATTTTTTCGGTGTCGCTTCAACGACAGAAACGCCATGTTTTAAACTCTAGAAAAATACGTCCCTTTCAGGACCTTGCCAATCCATTCAAGCCAGCAAGTTTGGAGAGCGTGTTGAGTTTAATCAATTCATAACGTCGAGATGGAGCCGAACTCACTGAAGGTAACGTTTGATATCAACCGTCGATTTGTTTTATTTTCGCATTGCGCTAAACGCCACCTGCTCTAAAGTATCCTCATGTTCCTATCCGCAAAACTTTAAACATACAGCATTTGTATGACTACATCTGTGAATATGTTGACCATCTAAAAATAGTTACATGATACTAATTGTTTGCTTAAGACGGAGAGATCCTATTTTGATATTAGCCAACTGTGCGTAATAACGCAGGGACATTAGAAATGTTTTTGTCCGCCTTGTTACAAATGGTTTACGAAAACGAGTTGATAAGCAATGTAAATATTTCCCTGTTTGCCTTTTTTCCCTCTACAGTGGGTGGGCTCGTCTTGCGGTTTACATGGACCATATATATTCTATAAAGCCTTTAAATTTAACCGGGACGCCAAACCGAGAATTCTGTCTCTGGGAGACTTTTTCTTCGTCAGATGCAAACCGGAGGATCCTATTTGCATAGCGGAGCTTCAGCTGCTCTGGGAAGAAAGAACAAGCAAACAACTTTTATCAAGCTCCAAACTTTATTTTCTACCCGAGGATACTCCCCAGGGACGCACAGTCACTCATGGAGAGGTAGGAATATTAATCGTCTGATGAATAATTGTGAAATTTTTTTTGGTGTTTTTAGTCCATCTCGTTCGGGAGGATTTAATTTAACATCTTTACCGCATTAAGAGTTGGCATTGGATGTCTCCGGTGACACGGGCATTTATAAACACAGGCACTGTTACTGACATTGATTAATGCGAGCAGTAAAAGGACTGACCTACAGCGGTATTTTCTTTTTCCACTAGTTTTACTTTTAGTCTGTTTGTCTATTGTGGTGTCAACTGCTGAATGTGCACTTGTCCAGCTGCGCTCAATAAGGCTGCCGCTGCGCTCTGTGGGGTTAATTGTGTTATAAAGGGGAAAATCCGCAACAATCCTGCGCCTGGGCTCTGTCATTTCATTTCTGGGTAAAGCGTGTCAAGCGCAGACATATGGGCGGAAATTGCGAAACGGTAATGAATGCATGGGATCAAACTGGCTCAGATCGGTCGCTACGATAGTTATTAGATATTTTGTAATGCAGCCTGATGTTGAAAGAAGTAGAGCGAGTCATAAAGCGTGGCAGAGCAAAAAGCCAGCGCTGACACGTTTTAGCTACTCTCCGCGTTTTGCATAATTTTCCATGTGAGCATTTCCATCCTTAACAATGTGATATTGCACTTAAAACCTCTGTGTGTTGAATTACGCTGTTGTTGGCACAGAAAAGCAATAGTTATAATTGGCTGTGGCCATATGTGGCGCTTGTGATCCGGTTACATCGCTGCACTGAATGGCATTAGTCTGATTATTGAGTTTTTCTAACCGGCTGTAAAACAAATGATGTGTTGTTTTTTTTCCCTGATACGACCGCAGCACTTTAATTACTGCTATGTGCTTTTGATCACTTGCGGCTGCATTGAAATCACCCTCTGGTGCTCATATATTGTTTATAGGGAAGGACAAAGCCGTGTTTGTACTTGACTCTTCCGCTGAAGGTTTACTTACATTCTTTCCTCTTGAGTAATAGAGTGCCTATCACATTTCCCTTTCATGAAAAAGGTGGCTATTTATGGGCAGCGCTTTAGACAAACTATCATTCTTGTATGAACTGGTATCATCTCCCGAAATCCCCTCGCGTTAGTCTTTAACACGCTGCAATTATTTAGTAATTACTTCGAGTGCATGCATTGCTGATTCTAAGGCAACGCTTGCGCAACGACTTGTCTTCCCCGCCCCTTTCCCAAAGACTTATTTGCATTGCAAAGTGCTTACATTCCACTCCACTGGACATCATATCTGGAAAATATGATACTTAACTACCAGAAGGTGTGTCCTGGCAGTGCAAATGAAACCTCATATTTGTCATATATATGAAAAAGTGCAGGATAAGAGAAGTCACAGCAGAAATAAAAAGCAGTCTCTATGCATAAACAAGGCATTGTAATGATTATAGAAGAGGGCTGATATGTTTAAGTGCAATGTAGGTGCCTCCAGGCTGACCTCAATTAAAGGACTTGTCAAACACTCCACTCTCAGCAAATCGGACTACTTACTGTATATTACAGAGTGGAAATTGCCCTGACAACTTCAAGTCAGTTTATGACCTTCACAGAGCCCATTCAGATTCTCGCTGACTTTGCCCCATAACACTAATCTGCACCGCATGAGTCAGCTAGGAGTGCTTACAGAGGCAAGCCG
Organism: Neolamprologus multifasciatus; assembly: GCF_963576455.1. NCBI lineage: Eukaryota > Metazoa > Chordata > Actinopteri > Cichliformes > Cichlidae > Neolamprologus > Neolamprologus multifasciatus. The sequence goes on from NC_140451.1 coordinate 24,662,785, forward strand.
TAATCCAAAAAACAAACAGGAAGGGCAAGCCAGTCTGACAATAAAGCTATGACATTAAAACTCATCGGTTTCTAAACTCTGCGTCTGAGTGATGTATGTGTGAAAAGGTAAACATTAGAGAGAAGTTCATTTTTAGCTGCGCTGAAAAGTGGAATTTATAAACCTCCCATTAGTCATTTTTCTCCAGGACCGGTGGTGTATAAAGACAGATTAATGACTGTGGAGCCACGCTGACTCTAAATCTGTAATTGACTGGCTGAAAATCAGGGGTTCAAATTAGTCCAGTGACTCATGCAAATATGAACTTGATAACTTGCAGTTCTCAGGAAGTGTGTTGTTTTCACAAGGTTTTGGTGTTAAATGAGCACGGGCAACATCATGAGGTAAAGCCAGAATTTATAACATTTACTCTCAGATCATGTGAGATTTACTCTTGAATATTTTTACACAACATAAAGCAGAATCAGTGTATGACTTATGACAGTGGATGCTGCTTTGCTTTCTTTTTCCAACAGATCATGCCTTGTATCTTGTAGATAACTATTATCTTAAGCCTGAAGCCAATATCCTCCAAATACCAAAAAGGCATGACTTTGTTTTAAGATATCAGAACAGCCATATATTGAACAATTCCCCAGAATTGGATTACTGATTCACTTGTGTTCTCAGTGCTGTGGTATGATGTAATTTCCTGGTTATTTCTCAGGTATTTGTTTGCTCTCAGCCTCTCCTGCGCTGTATTTGTCATGTTTTGCTGTACTGTGCAGTGACAAGAGGAACCAACCCGTGACCTACTGTGCTTGTTTTTCTTCTGTCAAAGGGTTGGAGGTCAATTCCTTTTAAACACAGCCAGCTTTGAATCCACTCAACTTTGGCTGGAAACAAAAATAATGATTCATCGAAGAAGCGTAACTCTCAGCGCCCGTATTTGCTGAACGGTTGATAAACAGATCCAGGGAAAAATTTATTAACCTATTTATGCTGAGTTAATTATTAAGTCCATATGTAGAGGGAGCTTTATTTTTCATTGGATCACAGCATGACAAACAGTGTTTACCCCCACCAGTTGAGCTCAGCTTGCTCTTTAAACAGGCTTTGTGTAGAGTTGCTCACCCATTATGACAAACCCTCTATTGGGGCCTCTGCTCTATTTGTCTGCCTGCAAACTGCCACCGACGAAGCAGTCACATGTGTTTTAAAACTCACTGAGTGACACATTATTTCTTCTCACTCCAAATGGCCTGCCTCTCTTGCTGGTACTGCTCACCGGCTGTAATACTTTCTGTTTTTGGACTCCCTATTTCAGGAGAGAGCTCTTTGTAGATAACAGCTCACCACACACACACACATACAAACACACACAACACCCACTTATTGTATACGCTGCTTCAGGCGGTTAATTGCTTATTCTTATCTTATACTATATACCCCACATTAGTGCAAATACAGCAAGGTTCTCTTAATGGGAAGTCACAACCGCAGAGAATATTTCTAGATCATGTTATATTAATGTGCTATTATCATCACCTCTGATTTCATCTGACCTCTCTTCTCCTTTATTCTGTCCCTCTAGCTGACAAGGCTTTGGCTCACACACACATACATACACACACATAGACACAGAGACACACATACACATACACAGACACACTGACAGGCTGGGGACTGCAGCAGTAGGCCAGTATTGATTGCTGTGGAAAACACTTTGGCATGCATCCAGAGCCATTTCTTCAGTACATGGCAGTAGTCCATGCATGTGTTTCAGTGCTTGGAAAGCCAGCTTGTAGGGAAATTAGATTGTATTCATTTGCTGCTTCTTTGATTTTTCCTAAGGGAAAAACCCTGAATGGGTAATTCAAGCATCTGGGATGCTAGTTGAGTTAAGTGTAAGTGGCTTAGATATGCGACCGGCATTTTGATGGATAAGGTCGTTCTGCTGAATGACTCGAGTGTAAATGTGATATGGCACATTTTTACAGTGATCCTTTGAGTGCGTCCATACTGCTCTGTTGCCTTGACCAGTGTGTGCATTATAGCAAATCTCCCCATTCACACAACAATGGCAGGAATTTAGAGGTGGGGTGGGGGGTTGGAGTGGGGATGTGTTTAGTGTGCACGTGTGGCGTGCACGCATATATGCCTCCTCCTGCCGCAGAACAAGTCATTAACTCTGAACACTGCCCTCCAGTGAATTCCTCACCATTGCTGAAATAGCATGTAAATTATTACCAGCTTTTTAGGATAGTGTAATTTAAAACCTTTAAAATGTAATACACTGGACTTCAAAGGCTATAAAAAACCCCTGCAAACATTCTGATTCTTTTCACCAAATGTCTTTGCAGGCTAAAGTAATGATATGTTACAGCGGAGCCTGTTTGTCAACACACAGAAGACTTTTGGTGCTCTTTAGTTCAGTTTTTTTCTACTTTGTCATTGACTAACCACTTGAACAGGCAAACATTTGCCTTGATGCATGACTCCAGCGCCCCCAGCTATAGTGGATCGTTATTATAACCTTTGAGGAGAATGCAGCCACAGATGGGAAGCTCTTGCTTAAATCCTCCAGCCAATATTTTTAATTCTTAACTGCGCTCTCTTAGATGGAGCATGTGGAATCAACATGCATTCAGTCTCTCTGTATTTCTGTTTTTTATTTATTTATTTTTTTGCATGCGCATTTGCTAAAATACAAGGATACAAGGCTGCAGTGATTCAAGGGAGCTGACACAGCTTTTTTGTGGTGTCACCTTACATGATGGATGCCTCACCCACTTTCAGTAAGGCTTTGAAAACTCCTCTTATCTTGCTATTTCTCTCTTTCGTTATAACTGCAAAAGAATGCAAAGTTCATAAATCACCCCGGCCGATGTAAGTGAAGTTGCTTAATGGAATCAGTGAATAAAAGATGAGTTCAGCACCCTGCCGATATTACGGCAACATTTATGCATGTGAATAAACTGCTTCAATTAAGTGGTAGTACATAATGTACAGTCACCTTTTAAATGCGATGCTTTGAACTCTTTGTAGTCTTTAGGCAGTCTCAAAAAGAAAATATTCTAATTCAATTGTTCCAGGCTTACTCCCTTGAGTTCCTCTTTAATTCCCAGACAAGTTTGTTTTGGGACACTGAAGCCAAGGTCAGTCATGGGGAGGGGAGATAGATAATGAACTCATATTGTGTTTCCTAGCCTCTCTCTCTTTCTTTCTCCTTCTTTCTCTCAATTTTTCCACCTCTCTCTTTCGCCCTCTCTGTCTCTTCATTGTCCATGTCACCATGTCCATTACTCAATTACTAATCTCCTTTGGCCTTAGGAATTCCAGTGCTGACCTCTCCGAGGCAGCAGGCTGAAACCTTCCCAGCATGACAGGAGCACTGTGTGTATGTGTACGTGTGTGCCCATAGTATGGAAAGATACCCACCAACTGGGAGCATGCACCCCTTGACTCTCAAGCTGAAAGTCCCGTCTGAGCGATGAGACGCTCCGCCGCAGAACGCTGACAGTCAGGAATGTCTGCCTTAGTGCTCGCGCATAGTGGCGTGGATTTCTCACAGGGAATTGTTTGGAGTGATATAGAATATTTCAGGGTACATTGTTTGTAATTGGATCACCAAATATAGGATTGGGAATGTCTCTTATGTGCTGTTTTGCCACCAGTACACTATTGCATCCATATAAATTGAATGATATGGATTTTAGCGAGTTTAATTTCAATAAGATTGCTGGAGTCATGGGTTTCTGGAACAGAGTTATCTACAGTTTCGCAGCAGCAGGCTGTTTTTTCTACTTTCAGTCCATTATGTGCAGTCATAGCAATAAATTCACTCAGTAATGTTTTTGGAGATATCATGCTGCTGCAGTAATAACATAAATTATTGATAGAAGTATGGAGCCACGCTGTAACACTGAGCTATTAATGTGTTATCTTGCATTTTAACTCAACCGTAAAAGGAGCAGTTTGTGTTTATATGGGCTTATTGATGTACCCACAGTAAAATTATGCCAACACATGAAGATATTTAGTGTTGTGTATAAATGCTTCTAATGCATCTGTGTCGGAAGTGTCAATGAAATGACACCAGGCTATTTGGTGTGTTGCTGATGTGGAGTGTCACCTCGTGGCTGCAGGCTTGTAGTCCTCTGACCTATATTATCAAGTGGCCTGCTGGCTGTGTCTGCCGCTTTGCTAAACTATCAACTGCCTAACTCGAAATGACAGCACAGTGTGGATGGGCGGCATTTACAGAGGAGCAGGGCCCCAAGACGCCCCAAATCAGAGGAGTGAGAAGAAAACCCCTGCAACGCTGCTACAGTGATTAATCTTAGTAAAATTAGTCAATTAATAGGGCTGAGAGAATATTAGTCAACAGCAGTTTAGCAAGTAGGTTAGCAGTTATTGTAGTCATCATTTCCCCTATTATTACGCATTATTTTCTTAATCAATTTTACTGACTGATACTGGAAATTTGTGGTTTCTTTGAACAATCACATTATTGAGAAGCCTTTGGTATAGCATGCAGGGGTTCTTCAGATGATCCCAATTTTGCTTTTTATGATCTATCATTATACATAAACAATAACAAGTGGATGGTACAGGTCCTGGCCTGGATATCTACCGGTTATAGCCCCCAACAAACTGACCATTGTCTGATGATATTCAATCAGACTAGCTGAGAGGTTCTTCTGTTGCTAGATCAGTGCCTTTAAATTTCTCGTTTGACCCAGTAGTGTGAAAACTATTCAGGTTTCTGTTGCTGTGGTATAAGAAGCCCAGAATATACTCAGAACTGAGCGATCACAGCTTCTAGGAGTTTAATATTTATTCAAAAATATCAACAAATATATTTGATATCAAATATTGAGTGGGTCTAGGTTTAAATATTTTCTCTTGCAATGCCACTTTGACTCCAGGCTAAAAGTCATGAAGGAAATAGTCATTTGTTGTAGCTGCAGTTCAGTGTTTTTCTCAGTGTAAGGGCAAACGAGGTTGGTGCAATGCTGCTGTTTTGATCATTTCTCAACAACTGACTGACTTGGCTGGTTTTCAGAAGCCTTTTACGGAAACACAGCACATTACTAAACTCTTTACCTAAACATTTCTCAACCAAATATCATGACTTATGCAAACCACAAGCCAAAATTCATCTTCCTGCTGCAGCTCACAGACTCGCTGCTGTAAAGTTGTGCAGCCAAAGTACAGAAGGGAAAGGAAAGGCATTATATGGCAAAGTAATGGATGTAGCCTGTTTTCAGGGCTGCAGCACTCTTCATAGACTGATTATATTCTGGACTGTGTTGACAGCTCCTGAATTGCGCTCACCTGTTGTGTTTTGCTCTCAAGCCGAACAAGTCCCCAAACAGCATCTGTTGACAGTCACACAAGGCACCATGTCATTCACCTGATTAATATAGAGGGAATGGCTGTGTGTTTTTAAGGTTTGATATAGCTGCGTGTATGCTCCGGTGTGCTATTGGGAGACTTGAATTACTGCCGTTTGACTGTTTGAGCATTCAGTGCATTATTTTAGCTGTAAATGGGTTCAAGTGCAATATTTCATGATGTTGTTTCTCAATATGCTGTCAAAAGATTGCATCAAAGTATAGTAGGTAATTCTGTAGAAATACACTACAATGTGGGTTTTGGCTGCAGGCTGAATGCTATTTACTGTTGCTCTACATTATTCAAATGGCCGGCTTTTCTGAAGGCAGAAACAGCAGTCAGTTTTTCATTGCATGGAAAGCCGGTTACAACCACCCGCCACCACTTGACAGCTGAAGACAGCTCATTATAAGAAGACCGAAAACCCATGTTTGATGTTTCTACTTAGTGAGGGAGGCACAGCTATATCAAGCTATCCCTCGCAGGCTTTTCCTTTATAAGGAAATACTGTCTCCAACTGGTTGGGATTTGATATGCCTTTAGTTGCAATGATGTGAGAACTGAATATGGGTAATTGTATAGACAGAGCACTCAGGGAGAATCTGAAACACACAAAAGCCATATGTATGTTTCTGGAATTTGGTGACAAACTCGAAACAAATACGGCATTAAATGGCTAAAAAAAACAGCCTCTCTTAACATTTTAAGATTCACAAAGAAAGGATTTGTTCTAAAGTGTAGCTTTATTTTGTCCACACCCTCTGCCAACACACATTGATATGACATAAATGGCTGTTATTTTAATGTCGACAGCTCTTTGAGGGGAAATAAGTACAGGCAGACAGATGCCTGGTAAATTGGAGATAACCAAGGTAAACATCAGAGACCTACTCAGTGTGTCTGCGTTTCTGCCCGTACACATCTGTCCTCCAGATTTCCCTGTTTCTGTAATAGCCATCTTACAGCACAGCACTCCATTCTGTTGGTAACAAGCACTTCAGCCATTAGCCCTTCAAATGGAAACACATTTAAGCATGTCTGCTTCCTTCCCTCTCCTCTGGACTTGTAGTTCTTTTGAGCATGAGAGTTATTAAAAGGAGCTGAATCCACTGTAGGAAAAAAAAATAGGTTGAAGCACACACAGACGGGAGAACAAATCTTATTAAGCAAGCCAACTGAGCAGACTGAAGTATGTACACAAAACGTTGCCTCTGTGTCAACCATGCGCGTCACTGCTATAAATTTAAATTTTATAGTTTCCTGACAGTGCCACATTAGTTTTACTGTGCACTGAAGAAACCTGTGGCTACAGCGTTTTCCTCTTCATTCATTACATTCCCGGTATAACAAATTACATTTCAACTGCTCTTCTTCACTTTGAAGGTGTAATCATAGCCACTGAGTGCGTCTTGTCATTTTAGAGCATAAAATCTTAACATTCACGGTGATTATCAGGAGCCTGACTTCCTAAACGCTAATCAAAGAGTCAAAAACACCGATGTCCTCAATGACATTGATTTAGTTGCTGGCATAAATTCAATTCAGCAATCATCCACATCATCCATATTCATGGTGCGTTAATTTACTTACATTAAGGTGCATCCAAAGCCATAATGTTACTTTATGCACATACAAATAGAGATTATACACAGGCCGTTTAGCTGTTGTGTCCTGTTTATTCTATAAACTCTCATTTCGACTCTGATCTTTGGTCTAATTTTAATCCTCTCTTTATTTACCCAAACTTTGACCCTGATTATGCTCAGCTTAGTTTGAGTAGTGGGCCTAATGTGGTGCAATACTTTACTTAAGACGCTACTTTTACGTTAGTATATTTCAGAGCAACACTTTCACTTTTATGAGAGGTTTTTTTTTTTTAGAAAAGTATAAGTTTGAACCTGCATGTGTTTTCTGTACTGTATTCTGTAATAATTTGTGTTTGTTTTAGGTTTTCTAATCTCATACACCCAAGTTGTGTAATTATTTACACACCACAGTTGGTTATTGTTGGTCTGGGTTATTAAAAATAGCACATCTGCATACTTGGAGATGTGCTGTTTTGAAATGTTTATGTGTCTATGCAACAAAACCATTTCAGAGCCATAAAATTGTGGTGAAACTAGATGATCCATTTCCGTGGCACAGCTGCGTTTATGTAACTCGCTACGTGATTCTGCTCCTGCCTTTTTTCAGCACGAAGTAATTGCGCTGTCTGAGAAGGTGATCGTGCGACTGGAGGACCTGGTGAAGTGGACGGTACCAGACTTCTCAGGATGGGACAACAGTCTCAAGGCCGAGCCGTTGAAACCCTCGGTGCTCCGGGAGCTGGGGACCAATGGGAGGAGGGAGGCCCTCCACCGCTACAGGGAAAGCACCCTTACCAGTGGACTCAACTTCAAGGATGTCCAGAGGGAGAGGGCACAGCTAGGTGAGCTCCGGCAGAGACCTCAATTTCTTTTTAGCCTTTTATGAGGTTATTTTTATTATTTTCCTTCATTCCAAAAGGTTACTGTCGTCTTTCCATTTTCTCTGGGCTGCTGTGTTGAATGTTTATGTATTTGTGTCCCATGTTCACCATTTATCATCACATGTTTATTGTCCTTTGGTTGGTTTAACAAGTGTTGTCTTGACTGGAGTAATTCATCAGTGCGTAGTTGGAATTACTCCCGCTATAATGAGCTAAGAATCACACTAATACAAGCAGGCTAGAGGTAATGGCAGTGTTTGCCAACATATTATCATCTTACAGTGTTACAGCTCTGTTTTCTGAGTGTGGCAACAACAAAGACTGCACTGCAAAAATCACATCATTCTGCTGGCAATGTCATAAATAATTGAGTTACATCAAACTGCAGTATAAGGCACCTCTGATACTGTCTTATCCATCAGTTCAGATCATAATTGGCTGTGTAGCTCAGCAGCCTTAAGGATCATTGCTGTGTGTATCTGAATGGCTGTCTGGTGTATTCATCATGTACACTGTGCCATTAAGTGTCAGTGAATGCTTGTTTCTTGAAGCAGACTCTTGGGTTCTCACTACAGCCTTACCCATGAATCAACCCCAACGTAAAGCTGGATGTCTCTGGAGATGACTCATCCAATTCAGATAGGAAACTCTGGCATTTGAGCCTAATAATCAGAAAGAACATTATGTTCCCCTTGAAGCCTTTTCCTACTTATTTGCCTTTCTCTCACTTGGCTGTGATGCAATGCCAAATGCTGCTTATAATGGTTTTACATAGCATAGCAAACATGCTTGAAATGCCATCAATTACAGTATTTCTTGTCAGATCACGAGTGCCTTTCCTTGCGATTTAAGCAAGCCAGAATTTTTTAGCTTCCTGATCCTCTAATAATTAATTTTTAATAACCATCTTATTCCTAAAGCCAACATGGAAGTAAAACTGCTACAGGCTTTAAAAATACTTTTTTTTCTTCTGTAGAAAATAGTGATTTATTGATGACTCTTGTAGTGTTTTCTGCTCAGGATCTTCCGGGAAGAGAGGCTGTTGTGTTTCTGTGTGATGCTGTAATGCCCTTGATTACTCGACATTGCTTGAATCTTATACGCAAAAAGGACAAGGCGATCAATAATGAATGCTTTGTTGTTATTCCAGTAATCAATATAGCGTGAATGTGCCTGCAGGCGCGTGTGTGTGTCTATGATTGCTCGCTTTCATAAATAGATGTGTCAGCTTGCTTCTGAAATGCTATTATGCTCCTTATTTGGATTTTCTGTAAACTTGTGGTATAGTCTAGAATTTATAGATTTAACCGTTGTTGGTGTAATAACCTGATGATAACGCTGTTGCTACTGAGAGCCTGTCTCTGTGTGTGCGTGAATGCATGTGTGTGTGCATGTGTTGCTAATGAGCAGCGCTGCCGTTAATGACTCCATCAGGCTGTTTCTAAATGCACTTGTCACTCCGATGGGACACTCCGCCAGAGAATCTGCCCAGTCAGCAGAACGGGCTCAGGCTCTGGCAGGGCACCAGAGAGACACACATACACACTCCGACACACATACACACATAGATGCACACGCATGATACACACCGACAATCAGTGGTGTGCACTCACTTATCCATTTGTTTGTTTGTTCACTATATCTTTGGCGTGTGTCAGTTGTTGACAGTCTAACAATATGAGAGAGGCAGAGAGTTTGGGAGAGAAATATGAAATATGCCACTGCAATGCTGCTGACTACCAAAATGAAATATTCATACCACAGCAGCAGATCAGATATAAAAGTAGCCTTAAAGCATCCTGTAGCCGAATGCTTGTAATTCTGTGTAATACGTTCGCTCATTGACTAAACTAATGCTTTTATGATACAACTCTACACGCTTCTTCTTCTCTCTTTTTTTTTAGATTCTTTTAGCCTGAAGTGGCAGCCTTCTTTATTACTTGAGTGATGCATTTGCTGATTGTTATTCTCAGGCTGATGTGTAACTATGTCAGAAGAATTGGATTGTTCCTCATAACAGGATACTGCAGCAATACCACAAGCTGCACAGAAAAGCATTGTGAGCTAAAGAGCAATAAAGTGTGCCATTGTTATCGAGGGAAACTTCTCTTTTTTTTTTTCTTTTTTCCAAGTGTGCATCCTAACTTTTCCTGGCATGCTGCCAGCGTGAATAAAGTGCACTGCTGTGCATTTGTGTCTCACAGGCAACATGTGAAAAATAAAAGACAAATGTGTTTCAAGCAGCAGGAAGACATTTTTTTGTTTTCATCTGTATTACATTGGGTTTTGTGGTTTGGTGAGCGAACAAAGCTCTACTGTATTCTCTCCTCAGAAATGCGTAAAAAGTGTAACAAAAGATGCCCACATTAAGTAAAGTAATTAATTAGAAGCAAGTGACCTTTACTGCAGTCCTGCACCATTGGCAGCTCTGCAAAACCTTCAAGGCAGAGAAATTATTGGTATCATAATTCAAATTCCAGCAAGTGTTTCACAAAGTGCCATACCTGAAATAACGGGGTGTCTTTCTTCGGTCTTTTAACAATGTCATCTGTTGAAAGTTAAGTTTTGACATGTATGCCTAGTCACTTTCTTAGTCAAGAAGGTCAAAATTAGGTAATATCTTTATGCTATATTTAAAGCTGCTGCAGCTTCTTAGCTCAGCACCAAAACTGGAAAAACGAGAAACATCTATTCTGGCTCTGACACTGTGTCTCTACTCATATACTTCCATTACTACACTTCCATGTAGCACACAATGTACACTTTGTACCTCATTGCATAATAGGTGATTTTTGACTGTGTCAGAGTGAACGTATTGGTAAGCTGATAGTGGCAGCATTTGAATGTTAGCTCCAAATGTTCTAAATGTTTACAGCTTAGCAAGCCAATGAACACTCATACATTATTCTATAGTGTGGACATCGGGATAACACAGAAAACCCCCCCAAAAATAATAGAGTTCACAGTGTTTTTTAAATCATCTTCTGCAGCATTCTTGCAGATATAACAACTCTATGATACCCCCTGGTGCAGATATCTTTTACATACTTGAGCAAACACACTCAATCTTATGCTCCCTCTCTCATGGACAAACTACTCAATAGGACACTTGCTGAAAAACAAATTGTTGTGTAGTCGAAGTCAACATGTTCACAGGAATTTTCCACAAATGACAGAGAGCAAGGTCAGGAAATACAAATAATATATTTCCCAGCTTGCCACCACCACTTTAAGAAAAGGCACCTATTTTAGGAGTCTAAAATGATTGTGTAGATCTTTGCAGCTAAAATTAAATACTTGGGAAAAACGTGTATTTTATAAACAAAGCTGGGCATTGCTTCACAAGATGGACCCATGCTTAAACATACTGTACGGTGGAACCTTTACAATCTGTCCAGTTTTGGCTAAGCACCATATATATCTGGATGTCTATTTGATAATCCTATCAGCAGTGCTCCTCCTACCTTCTTGGACCTGCTGCACTGCATTGGCCTCAACATTGAAAGTCTTTGTATGTAGCCAAAGTGGTTACCCACCAAGGGTAAGAAGCATGTAATGTCAGTCAACTTTATGACCATTGTAAGTCCACCATCAGCGTAATAGTGCACTCACACCGAGTTATCAGTGTGAACTCGCTTGAACTCAAAATAGCAAAGGGAAATACAGAAGTACTTGATTTGAGGCAATCTGCAGTTCTTTTTTAAGAACTGTGTGGGTTTTTTTTTTCTGAAGAATCTCCAGCCCTGAAAGATTGTTGTGTTGAATTGTTTGTCTCACTCAAATTCCTAACTAACGATAAAGAGATAGCAAGTCTGCATGGGTGATGTAACGTATTTCGCAGTACTTATGTAATCTGTGGTGTAATTCACTTAATCAGGTAATGTAAACTGTCCACTCAGTTTATCTTGTAGTGGAGTGGGTATTAGAGCTTCTTTTTACAGTTCAATCCACCAGGGATGGCTTGCCAGGGAAGTTTACATTCTGCCCCTCTATCTCTCCCTAGAGGACTGGCCTCATTTTTTTTTTTTCATTGCTGCCTGCCGAAATTGGTTTCTGGTCGTATACTACGAGGCCGAGTGTTTGAGAGCTGTATCTGCTGATACAGTTTGTAGGCTTGTGCTGGGAGACACAGAGTGCTGTAGAAGAAAAATAATAAAGGATTGGAGAAAAAAAAAAAGACAGAATGGCTCATGCTCACAAAATAGCTCAATAGGTTTTCTGTCTTGTCTTTCTTTAATTCAAGCCTTCAGTGTGGATGCCACTGAACAGATTGTGAGCTGAGATGATGTGGAGGATTATACAAGGTCATAGCTTGCGACTCCTGCGTTCAAAGAACATAGATGGTGTTCATGACTCCTGCCCTCACCCATAGTATGATCTGTAGGCAGTTCATCCCTCAGCAATTGGAGGGATCAGGGCTCTCCAAGAAAACACTGAGACTAAAGGAACCATGCTGGCAGAAAAAAATAGAGTGAATTGCAGGGATGGTGAATTCGCCCATCTCCTTGACTTTTTTTAAATACTGTTTCTATGCTCTAACACCTTTGAAGATTCAACCATACAAAAATAAAAATTATATTACTCCATCTATTTTTTAATAAAGAAATACTACATACTGTGTGCAGTGCTGCTCAAAGCTGTAATTTTGATGCTTAACCAACAAATGATGGATTGGATCTGGCAGAACATTTTCATGCAATATTCAGTTAGTAATGGAAATTAAGGCCACTTATTAGAATTCAAGGAAATTCATGTTTATTATGCAACTTTTTGTTGTATGAAAAGCCACAAATAGAGTTCTTTGAATAATGTTTTTATCCAATAAGTGTGTCAATGTCCAAATTTCACATAACAGATTCGAATGAAAATGCACGTTATCGCGAGCTCTATGCTTAAAGTGATAATCCGTCATAACTGACCTTCGTTATAATGTATGCAGTTTCACGTTAAGTACATTTGGAGGGTGCTTTTGTCTAAAAGGAACTTACATATTTTCCACATCTATGCACTAGTGGAGTTTCTTGCCCAAGGGCAGCTTGGGAATTAGAGAAGCTAAGAATCAAACACGTAACTCTCGGATAAACACCTAACCTTCACTACAAAATTGAATTAAAAAATGATGTATGGTTCTATCATTTCCATACAGGATAAGCTACTTTGCATGAATACTGGTTTTGGAACTTTTTATACAAAAAGTCAACACACCAGTTGATGCAAACAGGAAATGACACTCGTACCTTCACATGTCAGTCAGAATGCAACTTCAGAACTGACACTTCAACTTCAGTAACTGACAGTTACTGCTGATGTGATTTTTAAGTGTGTATGAAGCTATTTTAAGTAAATGTTAACAGCATGAAAATTTGGACAAATTTCCCATGTCATGTCCAAACATTTTTCCCTTTCTGTGTCGTCTTGACGCACAGAATGACTTAAGGTGCCCTCTTTGCATTGATGTCGTTGAGTTGTATTGGGCTGCAGCAGATCGACAGTAACACAAAGAGGAAATTTCACACTAAGGAGGACACCGGCACACTTTTAAGTCTAAATGCTGACATGTGGTTGAGCGCATTTAACGATGTCGCTTTTGTCACTTACACTGATTGATCTCGAAGGCGTAATAGGCCCGTGACACGCGTACCTGGCTTTTTTTTCCCAAGAATCTTTAGAGCCTCGCTCACTCGGGGGATATAGCCGCTGTATTTCCCTCCGATACAACATCTGATCTGTATGCTAGGCTTGGCACATATACCCGAGTTGATATCCTGACAATATTTCAGTCGGAACATTTCAATTTGATGTAGAGGGTAGATTCTGTCCCCTTTCAGAGAAGAGACTGTTCACAGAGTCACAGAATGTTTATGCGGGTAGGAACTTGTGATAAGGAAACAGACAGATGCAGTCTTCTCATGGTTGATTTGTCTTGGTGACAATACAGAACAATATTTGGGACACTGAGTCACTATCACACGTGAAAGCGTTTTATGTTTCGACTGCAACGTGGGAAGGAGTAAGCAGTTTCTTGAAAAAGATAAAGACAACTGGGTTGTGGTGTTACAAGAGTAATGGTATGTTGTGACTCAGGCAAAGAAAGAATGCCATGCTTTCGTAAGACACACTGCCACTGTACTCCTCCGTTCAGAGTATGTGGCAGATTGTATCGTTTGCACTTGTTTGCTTTCCGCCCCTCAGACATATTTGCTTCCCCTTCTGCTTTTTTTTCTCTACAGAACTAATTCTAGAAACTGTCCAAAATCTCTTTTGAAGTAATTTAATGGAGTGTTTGTATTGATTATGTGCCTTTCTCACCCCCTCCTGTTTTCTTCTCTCCTCCTTTGCTATGTATTTTTTTTTTCTTTTGGGGGGTTTATGGCAGTATCTTCTTCATTATGCCCAGACCTGTAGGAGAGAGAATCACAAGCTGTTTTTCCTCACTGATGTGCTCATATCATTAATTCCCTTCTGACTGTGGCCTGGCCGGAAGCCAGAGAATTCTAAATCTGTAAGCAGTAAATTGTGTGCTGGGGTGGAAAAATCTATTAGATGTTTGAGCATGCCTCGAATTTGAATGGGAGAAAGAGAGAGAAAGAGAAAGAGACCACCCAACAGTCGAGCCATATCCTGTTATGGCTCACACCATAATCAAATTCAGCTTCTTTGGATAGCTATATTCATCAATAATTTGTGTTATTTTATTTCTGGATTGTCACATAATGTGTTTTTTTGGCTTATGCAATGAAGGCTGGTGCATGGTTAAACAATGAGAATGGCCTCAGAGGAAATGAAGAGCTCCGTCTCTCCATTAGGGAGGTCTGAAACAACAGTTGTGTCTCTCTTCTCTCCATTAGTCAGGTCTGGAACAACAGAGATGCTATTGATGTGACCTCTGCCAGGCATCTTAAATAGACAGAAACAGAGTGAGGTGCTTTCATAATGCGCTAGCAGCTCTGCCTCGAAGACAAATTCCCTGATAGATTCATTATTAAATTATTCTTTTTAATGATTCACTGTTATGAAAGCTCTAAAATCACATGGATAATGAGGCTTTATCTGAGGCTGTGTGTTGACTGAGAAACATTTGCTTTCTTTTCTTAAGCAAATCGCCTGCCTGTTCCAGTTACTCTGACTCATACTTAAGCGTTACCCAACCAGCAGACTTTTTAGAGAGATTTCTGTATTAGTCTATGTCAAAACATGATGTGTAATATGATGCCTATTTAAAGGATTACGGCAGCATTAATATTTCAGTGCAGAGGTTTTTTGTGCATCTCCCCCGATATGTTTCTTTCTGCATGACAGCCTCACATTCTGCCTTCAGATAGATAGATATGGATGTTTTTTTTGTGCTGCTCGGTAGGCTTTCTAGACATCACAGATTGTACAATTAATAACCCTGCATTTTTTATGAGTATGCCAGTCCATCTGCTTTATGAATGCATGTCCTCCTCTGGACACCCTGTTGTGCTTATTAAAAAGGCTTGAAAGTCAAACCTACAACATGAGCAGTGTTAAGTTCTCCACTGAAGTGCAGATCTGAGGCATTTTAGTTGCTTTTAGTTTCAACTGTTTAAATTTTATACCGTTTGATGATTCTACTTCATTGCAAGTCAGGGAAAATTTGCTTTTTTCCCCTTTTGATTATGTATATGATAGTTTTGGCAAAGCACATCGTAAGATTTACTCACAAAAATACTATTTATCATTCAGTAAATGACTGCTAATGCACCGATATATTAGCCAAACGTCAGTATAGGCTATCAGCAAATAAGATACCATTTACTGATGGCTGCTGATATTTATCTGTTGTATTCTATCCGTTTTGCACTGGATAATTGGCAAATATGGTCTGATGAAGAGTAACAAAAAGCAAATTAATCGATGATATAACAGAAAAAAAGATCACCTATTGGCCAAATTGTTGTTTTTAAATATGGGTGTCAGTATTGGCCCAGAATTTGACATTTTTTGCATATTATATACATATTACCAGTTACAGTAGTGAAATATATCAGTGGTAATGATATAGAAATGTAAGACTATAGCCCTGTGAGCAGCTGAATGGATGGATGGACAAACAGACATTACTAAGTTACCAAACTGGAATTGCTAACTTTACTTTAAGTGGCATTTTTTCAAGGACTTTACCTTTGCCTCATTATTTCTTGTTAATTACTTTATAATAACATATAATTATCAGCACAGGCACATCTGTGTCTGATCTGAAGATAAATGAACAGACTTTTGCATCATCTTTAAAGCAGAGATACATTAAATCTGATGCTGTAATAAAATATTTCCTAAGTGACATTTCCGTTGTTCTTACAAAACTAAACACAGATTTTATCAGTTTATTGTGAGCTTCCAAGTTGTGCGAGTTTAATAATTCCACTTGTCTCTCTTAATAATACCAGAGACTTGGCTCATTATTTTCAAGATTCGAAGGTGCGTGAATTAATAAGACTGAACTCTGCAGAACGATGATAATAATAGCTTCTTGACTTCTACAGTATGTGAGAGTGTGTGAACATTAAATAACCATTTATTTGTATCATAGCATTAGAGTGTTGGAAAAACACTTTGAGTCAGACCCTTGCCAAGGTAAAAATAGCTTTCATCGCTGATTGCGGATCAGCTTCTCAACACCACATAATATATTTCATAATGTGTAAGGCTGAACTAAACACAGGTGCACAGCCAAGCTGAAGGGTGTAAACTGTAGTACACAGTATAAAGTATAGCCTTGCGTTCATTTCACAGCACAGAGGTACTGTAATGCATTTTTCCTCCTTTGAAAGGTAATTGCAATTTGGAAGCTTTGATAGATTCCAGACCTTTGTTGGAAGCTGTGGGAGTGTGTGCGCATAGTCACACATACTTGCCTGGGTACATAGCTGTTCTTAATGCTTTTATTAAGCCAAAGAACTACAGATGACGTAATGTGTATTTGCAAAATATCTCGTTGCAGATGGTGTAGTATGTTTGGCTTTCTTTGATATATTAACTGCCAGAGGAGTTGTATGCAGTGCCCTCCCTGCAAACAATAGATCATTGATGCTTCTCTGTCTTCTTTCTCAACCTTTCAGTCCATTTCCTTGTTATGTGGTGGCCCGAGGAGCACTTGGCAAAATGAGAGGCATTCAGCCAGCCCCTTCTCCCCCCCCTCCCCGATTTTCCCGTCAGCCATAACTCAGGGAAAGCTGTTGTTTCATTCACAGTGTCAGAGGGTAATATTTAAAGTTAACAAAAGCCTAGTCACAGAATTGTTGCCTTGTAGAGTAGGTGCAAAATTTTATTTATATTGCTGAGGATAATTACTGAATGGGAGGGGGGAAAACAGCTGTGTTGGACTCTCATGAAGAGCAAAGTATGACACACCCATGTTGTCAGGCATCACAAAGACTAACTTAGCAAGTTATTTCTTAGACAACAAAGGCTTTTGCCAAAGAATCTCTGATTCATGTTGTTTTCATTTCATGTCAGACACTTTGTCATTATACTGTAGTCAAAGTACAACACTATACAGAACAAATAAAATATCTTGCACTGTCATTTTAGATTCCTGTTGGACTTGTTTCATAATAATTATATTAAAAAAAACCAGCAGAGAGAAGTAAGAAGCCTTTTGGCATGAATGACCAGTGCACATAAACTTGTTATCACAGCTGGTAGATATTCTTCACTGAAGTTCTTATCAGTCCTGTGCAATGTGAGACAAGCAGCTACAAACACTGTATGTGCTGCATTACAGTAATTACAGCTCTGTTAGTAAAGCGCAGGATGGAGGTTTGCCACATCAGAGGTCATGTTCTGTAATCTGGAATGAATGAGTTTAGAGCCAAGACGGCTGCAGTTTATCAGAAATTACCTGCTCGTTTCGCCAGATACTGTGTATGTTAGGCGAATGAGACAGCAGCTATGTGAAAACTGTTTGTGTAGGACTGAGCTTGGGAACTTCAAACAGAGATCATTAGTGCTTGTGGAGAGAAAACAATTGTTAGCGGGTCTTGTTTTCTTTATTGTGGTGCTGCAGGAATGTGTAATCACAACTAATTGCACAGCAAAGAATGCAAGAGAAAATCCTACAGATTGCATTTCTCGGATTTGCTTTTGTATCTTCAGTACGGTTTATATCCATGACAGCACATAAACAAGAAATGTGAACAGATGGCACTGGTTTTTAATGACATATTGCTATCTGTAAAGTCTCCCTCTAAGCCACAGACTAAA
The DNA here is from genome assembly GCF_963576455.1 of Neolamprologus multifasciatus. Classification (NCBI taxonomy): domain Eukaryota; kingdom Metazoa; phylum Chordata; class Actinopteri; order Cichliformes; family Cichlidae; genus Neolamprologus; species Neolamprologus multifasciatus. Next base: position 24,680,858 of record NC_140451.1, read on the forward strand.
ACATCTCCCCTTGGGGAGCGCACCGCTCTAGTTGTTATCATCTACTGCTAATGTCACTCTTTTCTTTGCCACATTGTCAAATCCTCCAGCTAAATAAATGCAATGTAAATTGAGTATTGTGCTGGATGTAATTATTGAAAAGGGTTCCAGTTGGCTTAACTGCACAGGCTGTTTATACAAAGCCTTCCTCCTCTATACAGATCTGATGATAGAGAGATAGGGCGAGGGAGAAAGAGAAGTTCATATTTAATGACAGGAATTCGCAATGGAGCCATGCTGAATGACAACAACACCCCCACCCCCCCACCCTCAGCATCTCCAGCAAACACCCGCTCTCTTCTCTCTCTCTCATTACAGTTTTACCATTGGGAAACATGCCTGTCCCAAATAGCCTCCAGTATTATTCTTTTGTCCCTCTTCTTCTTCTTTTCTTTTCTTTTTTTATTCATTCTTTTACTAAAACACATTAAATTATGTTTCCTTTTGCACACTATGCTGAGTATACGCCCTGAGAAATAAGTCTGAGCTGATAATGAGGGGCCCTTCTTTGAGGAAATACACACGGCAACTTTGATCTAGAATGGCATGTAATTCCTTGCCTGACCCAATTCCCAATCTCCTGATAAGATGTGTTTTTTTTCTCTCTCCCTCTCCCTCCTTTGCTCTAACCTTCCAGCAGAACTCACTTAAATGGGAACTCGCTGTCCCATTAAAGATACATTTAAAGGCAAACATGTCATCCATTTCATTCTGCGGGAGAATGATATGTGCGGTTGAAAATGCTGTCTTCTACAGGCTGAGCCAAAGAAACTCTCTATGTATTCTTCATTCTCTCTGTTGCTGACAACCTCTGAGATTTCTGATCACAGCTGCTCAATTGAGTTTGTGTCGGACAGAGCCGCGTGACAAATGAGAGTGGCCGTCATAGCAGATAGAGTATCATCACCTGGGTGTAACAGCTTTTAGGCTTGTTTGAGGAGAGGGAAAGAGACGCGGGGAAGGGTTTCACTTGTTTGTGTAGTTTAAAGGAAGCTGTATTTCTCCAACCAAAGATAGTTGATTAAATTTACTCCCTGTGGTATTTGCACATTTTGGGTTCTCGCAGAGCAGCTTTTTTTACTCTCTGAATTGACTGCGCTATAAGTGGATTGACCCCCAAAACCCAGCAGTAGTCTTTCATTAGTCAGGATGCAGCCGCGGACCAGACAGCGAACAGTGTTTAGGGCCAATCCATCACCGCACAAAAGGGGATCAACATGGCACAAACTTGTCTTCCTCATCTTAAGCGACAATGTGGCCTCGAACCTCATAGCTATCAGTTTCGAGTTTACTTCCTGGTGACAGTGATAATTCTGAAGGGTCAAAGCTACATCGAATTTCATTTCAGGCACAAAAGGGGAGCTTTCTGAAAGCTCATTTGTTACACGGCCCCCGTTGTTTTTTTATAGTCAAAAGAACCAATTTGGGTTTTTGACAAGGAGCCTCTCTGAATAATTCCTTCATGTATTACAGGACCTATTAAATGCAAACTTTTCAATCTGGCAATCAATAAGGCAGGCAGCTTTCCCTGGCCCTGTGCCAGACACATTAGGGCTGCGAGCGATGGTTGCTAGGGAGCTGAGCCTGCTCAGGGGAAAGAATGTTTAATGTAATAGAATCACATAAATCAACCGGAGGAAAGTGCTTGTGTTGTTTTTGTCTCTTCTCTTCTCTTCTCTTCTCTTCTCTTCTCTTCTCTTCTCTTCTCTTCTCTTCTCTTCTCTTCTCTTCTCTTCTCTTGCCTGTTTAACTGAAAACATTTAATATGGGTGTGTGTTTTTGAACCCCCCCCCCCTCCCACCACCATCAACCGCAAAAACATCTGGGAAGGAATTAAGCTGAGGGAAGTTGAATTTTCTCTGTGTGTGTGTGTGTGTGTGTGTGTGCATACTAGTGTAGTATGCATAGCTGTGTGTCCTCAATCCTTGTGCCTCACACTTGAATAAATTGAGGTGAAAATTATATAAACGTTTCTTTTTTTTTTCCTTTTTCTTTTTTTTCCCTTTGTCACAGTCCGCCGCCCCACCCTGCTGAAATGAATGAGGCACTTTAGTGCTTTACTATAATTAAGAACAGGAGCCAGCATGCATGGAGGGCTCTCTTTCTCTCTATTTTATGTATTACTCTCTCTCTTTGTTACTCTCTCTTTCTATTTGCCCTCTGTACAGTTTCAGTGGAACATTTCCTCTGGGTGTTGGTGCCCTTTTGTGAGAATATTATTCTCTTGCAAGAATTAGGCATGTGCACGTAAAAGCCAGACTCTCACATACTAAGTCATACTCACTCCACCCATCTGATACTTTTTTAATATCACAGCCTTCACGCAGAGCAGCAGATGTGATCAGCTTGAATTCCTGATGGGTACAGTTCATTCACCTTCTTGTGTTGGAGCACATGACACTTTTTAGCTATCCGCCGGTAAGCTCAATGTGTTCCAAGCAGTCATATTTATAACAAAATATCCCAAAGTAAACTGCGCCTGTGTCAGTCTCCACCTTGTGACAAACCTGCTTCCACATTGTTTGTCAGCTTTGAAATTCTGCTGTGGTTTACTTGCTTCGCAGCTTGTCACTGAAACACTTTCGCAATAAACAAAAGACCAGACTCCGTGCTCAACAGGGTGTATTAAAATATAAAACATTCTGGTGAAAATATAAATGTCGGGAACAAACTATGTTTGCAAACGCAGCTAAAAGGCAGAAAATGCTTCTGAGAGGCTTTTGTTTTATTTGTAACAATCACAGATTACAATAATGCTCATGTGAGGGGTGGGGCAAAATATCTATATAGCAGCATATGCAGTGATACATTGTACTGCCAGTAAATAATGATATTTTATATAAAAAATGCAGGTGAGAAAATACAGTTTGTTCAAAGCATTATACAGAAAGCAAATCAGATCAAAGTGCTAATTTAAGCTGACTTTAAAAAATGTACTAATAATAATACACATCAGCTGAGGTTGAACTGCTTTGTGCTCCTCCAAATGCCCCAGTTTCAAGCAAATAGTTTACTGTGTATTTGTCCTTTTGCCCAATTTCTGGCCACTGAGTGATCTGTGAATACAACAGCTAACAAAGATAAACTTATTACAGTGGGCATGTTAACAAATAGACACGGGGCAACAACAGCACTTGGATTAATTTGGTAAAAATAATTTCCATACTCTGCTTGTTTCCACTCTGTTTTGATCTCCACCAATTCTTGAGGGAAAATATCTGGATCTTCAGCTGCTAAATGCTAAGCTGTGTTCACCAGCTGTATACTGTGTTGGTATGCTTGAGGTAATGAGTTGCTTAGTAGGTTTTTAGGGCATCCAGCTGTGCACAAAGATGCAAGTGTGTTGACGTTAAAACCAAAACATGAAAGAAGCTTAAAGAAGCTAAAATGGCTCAGGTGAGAGGTTTTTTTATTGATTAGTCACTAAAAATGAACAGTTTCGTATTAGATGTTGGGATGTAATTGTTTGCTAATACGGCATAAAAACAGTGGCTGCTCATGTGGGAATAGTCTTCAGTTCAGTACAGTTCATCTACATGATCATTTTCGTTATAGTTGATTTATGGGAATTGATTTATGAATTTGTCATATCTGTTCTGAGAAAGGAAATAAATTGTCAAAAAATGTCCTGATTTAAATCATCTCAGCCAACTCACTGTGATAGTTAGATTTCAGCTTGTCTTTTGATCTAAAAGGCAGAACGTATGCTGTGTACATTGTGTGCATTTGTCTGTGAGAGCACAGCTTGCAGCTGATATAATGAGCAGGGGAGAGGCGAGTCAGTGTGTGTGACTGATGCAATGTTGATGATGGACGGCCACTGAGTCATTTGCAAACACAGTTTGTTATTTTGTGCAAATCCATTAAACAAATTTGAAATATTGTTTCAATTTTACTCCCTTTAAAGAAAATAAACTGTGCGTTAGTGTCTGTGTGATGGCTTTGCTTTGTTTTACTCTACTATAGTGATTTATTGATGCTGCTGCATCCCCGGTGTGATTAATGTGATTTTGTTTACTGCACAGACTAGGTTGCAATTAGCGAAATGTTCTAGCACATTTTGTTTTATCCCAGATAGTGTAGTCATTCACAGATTGGATGGGCGATGAATCATGCAAATTCAACGAATTTATTTCATTGTTTTATGTAATTCTGTCTTCATTGAAAACATGAGGTTGCCTGTAGTGTAAATGTGATGCCCCCCACACATCATTTCCATTTGGTGTCATTGACAGATGCCGTTCCCTCTTTATTTGGTCAGGTTTCAATAACCTGAAACCAACAGCCAGATCGGGCGCCTGCTGTCTCTCAGTGTCATGTCCCCTCATTGAAAAGTAGGAGAGAGAAAGGAGGTGAATAAATCAGAGCTGTGTTATATATTATGAGAAGAGGCTAAATGGAAACAGGGCAGTTTCAAAGATCAATACAGAGCACAGAGAAGAGAGCCCACAGCATGGAGGGAGAATACCAAACAAGAACCTACTTTTCTTTACTTTCCCTACTTATTTTCTGACCCCTTTCTTCACCGCAGCCTCACTTATCCCTATATTTTAAGCTTTTGGACTTGTTTTGGTGTTACCGTGGGATTCAAAAAGGAAGGAAAAAAAAAATCAAATATGAAAGTGACATTATTGGCTCCGGGTTACATGCCTTGCCATTTCTCGCCAACCCCACAAAAGCAGCAGGGGGATCCAGTAAATTCCTTGGCCGAGCAGATAATGTGGAAATGTTGACAACAGCAAATTTGAGCCGAGTGAGTGATTTAAGGACTACAGCGGGTGACAGAGAGCATGAGAGTAATGGTTTTCAGCTTCTTCCTGCTTGTCTGTGACAAGAGAAATGAGCACACTTGCTTGAAAGATCTTGTCAGAGCTTGTGGGCAGTTTGAATATTTTTAAGCTTGGTTGAATGTAAATGACACAGTTTACATGAGTAGCATTTGGTTTTTAATTAGCTAGCACAGATCTGCTTTTAACTGTCAGCAACCCTCGTATTACGACTAGTTTTATTCCCAACTTTCAAAGCCGCTACAGAAATTCTCCAATGAAAAGCAGAGGAGCTCAAAGATGCGGCAAATAGATCACCCTTTTATTTTGCTGGTTTTTGAAATTCAATGATATCAATGATGTTTCATCTAACATTGCAATTGCTATTCATCTGCCAGAGCAGCTGCTTCAACCTCAACTAATGAGTTTCATGTTGAATGCAGCATTTCTGAGATTTTGATTATGATGACTCGTTTATCATGCTTGTTATTAAAGAGAAATTCTTCATTTGGTGTAATTACACAAAATATGTTATAGTGGCTGAGCTTCTTCTCATCATACTTATTCCTGTACAGTGGGACCACAGTATCTTCTTTCATCCCTTTTTATGCACATGGATTACTGCGTGTTGCTTTTATTATGCTGTGGTAGAAGTAAAAACCCTTATTTTTACTTTACACACTACCTCATTAGAGCTACTGTATGCTGTAGATAGTTGTTTTATTAAATATGTTCATTAAACATGTTGTGCAGCACATCATCGCACATATTAACTAATATGTAAATGCCATTTTATAATGCTTATAAAAGAATTAGAAAGTCATACTATTTGGTGTGACCAAAAGTTTGTATAATATCTCTTTATAAGTGGGTCTTTATATAGGTTCCCAACAGTTCATTGTTCTGTTTGTAGAATTTAAAACCTTTAAATGTCAAAATAAAATGAGAAATAAAGCACAAATAAAACCACACACCCACAATAATATGTATTCTGCACACAGACTCTGTTAACAGGAATTCACTATTTGGCACAGGGCTAGAGAATTAGCACTTAACAGGCTCTCTGTTCCGCTTTTCGGTTAGATGTAATGCAACTTTTTGTTGCCGCTGTCTTATTTTAATGTTTCCACAGCTGAGCTGTGAAGTGCAGCTTTGAAAACAATCTATTCTTGCGAACCTTGTGGTACAAATTATTCTTAAGTCAGATGAAACACCTTTAAGTCCTTCCTTGACTCACCTGGCTCGATGTTACTGTGGGTGGAGTAGATGTATGACTATAGCTGTATTTGAACAATTCACGTCATGCAAGACAATATAACTGGTATACCGGTACAGCTGACATACCATATAGCACAACTCATAAGACTTTGCTGTCATTAGTGAGAAAAGAAGTTGAGTAATTTTCTGTTTTAAATTGCAATGATGTATTCAAGGGAAATTTGGTGAGCTGGATGTCTATGAAAGATGAGTGGGTTTCCAAAAGCATGTCATAGATGAGTGATTCTGAGAGGAAATCAACTTTTGGAACTTTTGTGTCTACCTCTGACAGGAGGCAGACACAGATGTTGCAAAAAAGATGACATTCATTCTTTCTATCATGCTTCACATTAAAAAGCTGCTGTTTGGCAGGCTCTCAGATTTACGCATTTCCTTGAATGCACCATCAAAGCAGATATTTCATTTGTTCTCTGTGATGGATTTCCAAACGAATTATCAGCAACTTCACCCTGCAAGTTGAGTCTCATTTGTTTTTCCATTTTATTTGTTGAATAAAGAACAGCGGCTGCCAATAAGCCAGGAAATCAGGACTATCAAATCTTGTGTTCCGGCCCTTTAAAAAGGAAATACTACATCTGGTATACAGTTGTTTTATTTCACATGTTCAAACCAAAAGTATAAAAAGAAAACTGTGCACTGCAACTTCTCAGTTTGTTCACTTTTTGTGCTTTGCTCCCCATTTCGGTTCCCTTTCATTTGTGCATCATCTGTCTTATTATTTACGTGGGTCATGACACCATTAACATAATGTATGGACTCACTGTATGCAGTCCTGCTTGTATACCTGCAATTCTACTTTGTTCCCATGATAGAAAAATAAATGGAGAAACATTTGTTAATGTTATGCTTCCTGACTGATGTCATTTTTAAAGTATTCCAGCCCACAAATGAGTATTGCAGACTTCCTTGTATAATTGTCTTCCTGACATTAGAGGTTCGATGGCTCAAAGCTAAAACATACATTTTAATCACCAGCCCTCACCCTGTTGCACAGTTCCCGAACTCTTGCTGTAGTTGTGTAATGCCTGTGTCTGAAAAAAAAAAAAAAGACTGACTCTAGCTCACATTTTTATTTGCATATTACAGAAATGTTTCAGTCATGCTTCTTTAATCTGGGGAATATTTTAAAGATCAGCCCAATCTTGTCATCTCAACACAGAGTGAAACCCATCCATGCTTTTGTCACATCCTGATTAAATTACTGTAATGCACTTTTTGCTTTAGTAACTCAGTCATCCTTGAAGTGTCTACAGCTTGAGCAAACTTTTTCTGCAAGACTGAATATCAAACTATAGACATATGTTAATATGTCAATATGTTAATATGTTAATATGTTAATAAAAGCCCTTCTCTTGCAATAGTACATTTTTGAATTGATTTTCTTCTGGAGGCCTTGCATACCAGAGACAAGTCTATGGAGGTGTTGAATTAGCTTGTATTAATGCTATTCTCGGTAGTACCATAACAGAAAGCCATGAGAAAACGGATCAAGGTTTTTTAGCAGTCTCTTGGACAGCTCAAATCAAAAGGAGAAGAAATATTTCTGACTCCTTAGACTCCTAAGTTGAATTGCTGAATCTGACACACACACACAAATACATATATATATGTATATATATATATATATGTATATATATATACATATATATATATAGTGAATTCCTTTGATTATATTTGGTATATAGCACTATGCAAAGGTATTATGTACACTAAAGGATTTCTATCCATCAAATAGTACCATGAAGAGATGTGCTACTTAAAATATATACATTCATAAGTAATAGAAATGGGCCTCGCATGCAAAGTGATCACAAGACTGAGAATCAGCTCAAATCCAGCGATAACAGCAGGGATGCGGGGAGTGGAGATGGTAGATTTTATCTGATTGTGCAGCATTCTGGTGGATGGAAAAGGGAGACCAGACATATTTTTTAGTAGTGGTGACTGTACCGACTAACACTGACTCCACATTGGAAACAATAGCCAACCAGATAAGTCATAATTCAAGCATGAAAATATTCTGCCTTTTATTCCTCGCTATGAGTTGAGCTCCAGTAATGCAACTCAATAGCGTCTCTGATTAGGGCCTTCTTGGCTTGTTTACCCCTACATCTATTATACGCCGCACTTTTTCAGTTATATATTTGGAAAGTGCTGGTCCAAGCTTAGATAACCTTAATGCTAGCACGATGACATCATCAGCATTATATTTTGAAACTTTAGAAAGCTCCTCCAGAGTCACAGCAGATGATACAGCAGGCTACAGGGAGGTGAAAATAAGCTGAGTGCCCCTTTAAGTGTAATACGTGTTTTAAAAGCACCACAGGGGATGTAATATTTAATGATTAGTATTCCTTTTCACTTTACTGTGTACTGTAAAGTACTGGAATTTATTTTGTGCTGCTCTGACTGAGTGGTTATATTATCAGCTGTCCTGCAGAGCAGTTATGACCCTGACACTATTGTAGTTTATGAGGTCAGAAGCTTTACAGCATGTTCTGAAAATAATCTGCCGCACCGCAGCTGTTTGATCAACATACCATACTACCACTAGGAAAGGACAGAGAGACAGAAAGAGAAAATAGAAAAGAGGTCCTCAGAGAGAGAAACAAATTGCATAATGTTCTCACAATGTCTTCAGCTCTCCAGTGATACAGTCACAGCTCCAACCAATTAGGACGCTTACATTAAGATAAGGACGTCCTTTATTTTGAAAGGTCGGGCTGCAAGAACAAAAGGAATTTTTAAAGTGTGTTTGCACTCAATGTGCATTATACGCACCAACACGCGCACGCACACTGACATGCATACTTTACAACACCTTTGTACAGTTATTAATGCCCTGCGGCTCTCACTCCAAATTGAATCTAATCAAGTGAAATGCTGTGAGGGTCCTCGGGAGAAAGAGCAGCTCTGACGGTGACCGCTTACAATAAAATCCCTGACATTTGGAAACAAAGCCTGCTCTACCTCTGAGCTGTAATTGCGAATGACAAATGCCGCAATCTTGGATAAATGTGTGTGACTGCTGTGGGATATGTATGCAGTAAAATGTGTGTTCATACATTTGTGGGCTTTGTAGCGACTTTGTAGCATGTGAATATATGTGTGAGTGGAGTGGCTGAATGGTTTTAATAATTTCTTTTGAGGTGGTCCGCATGTTGGAGTACAGTGGAACTAATTACGCTAATTGTTGGGAATGCAGCTGTTGTAAATATGTTATGAATAGAGTCCTTCCTGTCCTGCTTCTGCTGCACATTTCAGTGATTTTTATCAGCCTGCAGCTTCAGAAAATACCACCACAAAAGGGAAAATGCATTTTTAAAATCTGTTTAAAATTGTCTGTAGCAAGGCAAGGTGAAACGCTTGCTAGTTAGCCTCCCCCTGAAATATTAACTCACCAGCAGAAATTCCCATGAATGTCATGTCCAAGGGCTTTGTAAAAGTAGACAGGGTGGTTAATAATTCATATAAAAATCGTGTTTCAAACTGCTTGACTCTACTTCATCAGCTGTGGAACCTTGTAGTCTGGTTAGTAAGCTAGAATAGTATTACGACCTTACTGCAAACAACAGCCTATTAACATGAGTGAGTCTGAAAAATCTGACGTTTACAGATTTGTGTTTGCTTTTAAGAAACAAAGCACTTGCATATTATCTGTGTGCCTTATGATTGGCTTATGTCAGATCATTATCTAGTATTGTTCTTTGTTCTAGGTCATTTTTTTATGATTGTACTCTATAATTACAGGGTTACAACACGTGAGCTTTTACTATGCCTCCATTTTTTCACGCTTATGCAATTACTCACGGTCTGCCAGCTATCCCAACTCTGATGGGTCAAGAGGCGGGTACACCCTGGACTTATTGAAATTATCAATTTAACATTACCTCATATTCATTTGTCATATTATCTTAGAGTTGAAACTGTTAGTCAGTATCTAAAATGCTACTGTTACACCAAGTGAGTGAAAATTCAGCAGTTGCAGTTTCTTGAATTTGCTCGTTTTGTGGTAACAGGGTAATTCATTTAGTTTTATTTAGCTCTGCTGTTCAGAACAAATGAGGACATTAGAAAATGTATACTTTGGCATTTGAAAAGTTGAAATGAAAGTGGCTATAATTGGCATACCTAGTTCATTGTTTGGAACAGAAAACTGCGTATGAAGTTCAGTGTTGTGCAAGCTCAGACTTCACAAGAGCTAGCTTAAAGTTCAGTTTACAGAGATTAAAGTGAGTCATTTCATATTCAGGGCTCATGGCTGGAAACTCAGTTGACATTCATTTTAACCTACTCTTAGCTATTCTTTTTTGTTGCTTTTTAAGTAGCCCCCCTCCATAAAGGTACATGCAATATAACTGATAATATAACAGATTTATTGCTGATGTGGCTGACTTTCTTTTTCAGATCTGGCAGGCAGCTTTTGTGTAAAAAGAATTCTCCAGTTTATTCATAAAAATAAAAAATATTTTGTATGGACTTGCTCTGATAGTACTGTTGATAGTTTCATCTAAAACCACCGGTAGCGCTTGGAGTGCCAAGGAGTTGTTTCCAGTGTGTCATGTGCACTGAGCACACTTCATAGCACCTGTTTATTCTGGTGAAAGAGAGCAACACTCATGCCCAAATGTTTTGTTGCAATTACTAGTACTGTGCATGCAGTTCACTGGAAACATTTGCATGTCCGTGGTCAGCCCTGATGATGTTATATTACACAAAGTAGTTGATGCAGTGCCAGAGCTTCTGTGTATATTCAGATCATTTCCATTTATTGTTTGTAAAGGAGTAGGTTCTCATGACAGATTTACTAGAGCATGCAGTTTCTGCAAAGTAGTCCAACAGGAAACACAAGATATATATATGTTTTTAAAAAGCAGGAAATGCTTCTCTCATGGCTTCAGCTTGGCCGATATTTACAGCAATATTTCTTTACTAAAGTGCCTTGCTTAACCCTCTCCTGCTGAATAAACATTAACCGGGCATGTAATTAGTTAAGGATTATCATATATCTGATATGTGGGTGGCAGGAGATACATTCTGTTCTAATTAAACATTAAAACTGTCATTTTAATCACTGTCAGTAACCTGTAACCTCAACACCCTAGTTGCATAACATCAACATATAAGCGATTACTCAGGCATCCTTATGAAGGAGAAATGCCATAAACACATAACAAATATAAATAAAACTCAAACCCTACATATATATGTGGGTCTAGTGGTTTCCCTTTTCCTGTAATAAGTTGTCATCTTTCTAACACAGAGCTCTGTATTTGTATGACTTTATGTTACATTTTTATCTTTCTGTGTCATTGTACACTTTCAGTTGTTTTTGTTCAACGGTGTCTTTATGGCATTTTATTAGCTGGGAATGGCATTCTGTCTGTTGCCCCGGCGCTCAGGTCGAGACTTGAATATTTAAACAACTTTTTGATGGGCTGCACTGAAATTGCATACGCACAGTCATGCACCTTCAGGGTGAATTGTGAAACCTCTGTTGAGCCTTTAACAATCATCTAGCACCATTGTCAGAAGTCGAAAGTTAAAAGCAGGCTAGTCTCTTAGTTAGGTTCTTACACGGTGCCAGTATAATATTAACTGTCCGACTGTCTATCAGCATATCTTCCTGGGATTTATGGCAGTGTATTGTATCAGCTCAGTGTGCACTTCCTGTCCTGAGGTTCTCCAAATAACAGTAGAGGTTTCTCTGCCAGTCAGTTGTCACAGGTGATAATGCATTAGTCAAACTTACACACTGTAAATGGAATGTTAATCACACAAAAGTAAAGTCTGGCTCCAGTGGGAGGGTTTGCTATTACCTGTGTGAAACAGTGAGTGTAGCTTTTGAAGCAAGGCGACAAACCGTAATTTTTTTTTTGGAGATTGTTATATAAATAACAAATTCAGACATTTATCAGCAAGTGGCTGTACACAGATACCTGCAAACACTGATTCACACCAGCCTTGTTTAAATTGCTGTTTGAGAATTCCCATCCTTGAACTTGCTTGTTAAAAGAAGGCATCTGGAGTTGTTTTGACATTCCTCTTGTCACCCAAGCAGCTATGCATGTCATGCATTTCGAACATGCCGCCCAGCAACGTCATATGTTTGCACTCATGAAAGTCATCCTGTCAATTTGCTGAAGTGTATTATTACTACAAGGAAAGGATGTGAAACTTTCATGAAGACTATTTAAAGTCACAATGAAACAGCAGCGTTAGAGAATCTTGCTTCCTTAATTCGATGCATTTCCTGATACACACAGAAATCACTGTGATGAGATATCAGCTCGCAAGGGACACCTGTCCGTCTGAAAACAGTGCAGATGTGGCACCTTTCACAAATTCTTGAAACAAAATAAAGTATGAAGTTTGTTCTGCTGGTTTACATATTGATCCTCCTTGGTTTTATTGTGAATCAAATAAAATTTCATTAGGACAAAGTTCATTAGGACAAAGTCTGAGATTACAGATAATTTCATATTCACAGCACACAGGCAGTAGATGTGCTTGAATATAAAAGTAGCCGAATAATGATCGATGAGCTAGAATGAAATCATAAAAGCCGAAGAGAAATGGAAGAGTGGATGTGTTCTGTAAAAATTAAGTGCTGCCCTTCTCTACAACTCTTAGAGGGGCACTTGAAAAAAGCAAAACAGTTACAGTTCAATGTCAAATTAAAGTATGTGTAACCTCTGTGCCTTTTTGTTGTGTTTTCCAGGCCAGGAAGAAGATGGGCGCAAGGTTTTAGTCCTCAGTTACCCTCAGTATTGTCGTTACCGTTCCGTTTTGGCACGGCTCAGAGAGCAGCCGTCCTCTCTGCTCATAGACCACACGGTGCTGGCGCTGGGCGGCATTGCTGCGTTGGATGGAAGCACGAGGATCCTGTACTGCCGGGACACCTTCGAACACCCCACCCTGCTGCAGAATGAGAGCATCTGCGACGAGTTTGGTGAGTGTGGCAGCTGGAGATTTGATTGTAGCCTTTAGATACATTATCATATTAGCTCATCTTTAATGCCAGCAGCTATTATAGTGCCAGTTTATGGAACTTTGAGTGTTGGCCCGTGAAACATCAAACTCATCATGTCCTGATCTTTGAACATACGCATGTTCTTAAAACTCATTCTCACAGTATAGTTCATCTCAAACTCCCAATTATGTCATTTTGGTTACACAGACCATTTGTTCAAGTCTGCTTTTAGTGGGAAATTGGCATTTTGGGCCAAGTAATTTAGTTCCATTGTGTGAAAATTGTGAAATGGTGAAAAAGTACTTTAGTTCATTTAATATTTTCACTTGTTAAGGGCTGCCTATCAAAACGAAGTCCATCAGAGGACAAAGAAAAACAGAGCCAGTGAATTATTCTGGTTCCCATGCCAAATACTGTTGTGCTGTGAAAAAAATATAGGATTTAATGAGCTGAGAAAAACAGCCCTGCTTGGCTTTCTGACAAGGAATTTTTCAATAGGCTGAGTGTGAACATTAAAGTGAAATCACTTGAGTTGACTTGTTGAATGTGAATTTTGAAAGTGACAAAAGCACATCTGGGGGCGTGGAGTTAAAACAAACTGAGCTTATCTTTCTGTGAATTTGCTTTCTATCTCTGCATGACGCTAACTTCCATTAACATAACAGACCCACATTTCCAAACTGTCAGTGGCTGATTTGAATGCGGGTAATGTCGGTGCCAGATTTTGGCACAAAGGAGAATAAGACCGCACCTTCGGCTCTGCTGCATTGATTCAGATCCCTTTCTCTCACATAGTACGACGTGTTAGAACACTGGAATGCTATTTAACTTTTAAATAACTAGATTTTATTTAATTTTTTTCTTGGAAATGTAAAATTAGGGCCGAGCTGGACCAATAGTTGGTGTTTGTATTGGCACAACACCCGCCAAAATCACTGGAGTGAATATCAAATAAAAAGACAAACAAACAGTTAAACGCAGCCCATTTGCCTAAACTGTCGAGCAAATCCTTAACAACGCTTTGAGTGACGTGCCATAAAGAGAGCAATCACCAGAGCCGTGTAAGTCGAGTAAATGTTAGCGAGAACATGAGTGAGACCTGTCACCGGCGCTGTCATCTTGTCAGGTTTGTGGAGTTATGCTTGAGGAGGAAAAAGCAAAACAGACGAGTGCAACTGTGCAGTTTATTATGCAATGAATTTATAAGAGTATGAATGTTTGAATGGTGCTGACAAATCAGAAATTATACTAAAAGTTCCCTTAAAAAAGCTAAAAAAGTTAAATGACAGAAAATGCGTTGCATAACCGAGATCCCTGCTGTTAGGGCGTATTCATCACATAGTATGTTGTATCCACTAATATATCACTAAAAGCTTAGTTGTTTAAGAGAGGATTGGATTATTGATACAAAAAAAAGTTTTTCAGCACCTTTTATTATACCTGTTACCTGACTTGGTTTATAATTAAATAAATATAAAAATAATAACATTTTATCTTTTTCAAAGCTGTGATTTGTCTTCATAACACGTCACTCCCTTGTTTGTTTCCTCTGTTTGCCCTTTAGTTTGAAACCAAATGTACTTTTGATCAATGCTTTTTTAGTTTACGTTACATAGTTAGAACCAAGAGAGGAATCAGGAATCACCTTTTGCTTTATGACATATTTTCAGTATATTTGCGTTTATTTAGTGTCTACTGTTCAAACATCCTCATCAGTCACACCTATGGAAAGCATTCAGCGTTTCCGGAGAAGAGTCTTGAAGTGCTGGAACATGTCTGTTTGCCATTCAATCCGCTTTCCTTGCCTCTCTTGAATCCACGTATTAAACCCCGAGTTGGTCTAAAACAAAGGATTAAAGTGATTCATCTCTCTCTATATATTTCCTCTGCTCGGTTGCTCAGCGGGCTCTTGTGCAGCATCGGTTTGACATTCACATTAACGACTCCTCTGGTCAAAAGTCATTGTTTTTCTTTTCCTGTAAATTTGCCAGTAGGTAATTGCCTTTTAAGAGAGCAGCAGAGGTGAGACCAGAAGGGAAAACGGTTTTAGGCATAGGAAAATAAGTTATGAATAGTAACGCTAACATCCTGTGGCGGCTGTTGCTCATTCACTTGGCTCAATAATACCATTCCTCTGTGAGCCACATTTAAGCTAAAGGTTTATTTTCATAGCCTAAAGGAATTCCACTTTTTTTTGACTAAGGCAACCAGATTTCTAATGTTCTTCACTTAAGGGTTTACTAGTTTTGAAGCAGAGTTTTATTTCTGCTGGAATTGCTGCTAGGAGACTTGATTGTGATTTGTTTCAAAACAGCAGAGCTAAGTAATTTTCTTCACTCTGGCAGGTGAGTTAAAGCCTCAAGGGTGTCTTACTTGTAGGCCTTAACACACACGCATGGGTTTTTGCACATATACACAGCTGCTGAGTAAAGTTCTTCTCCCATTTATAGGCTCCATATGAAAAAGCAGCTATAAACGCCATATTAAATCCACCTTTATTACGATAAATACTAGCACAGTGGACACGTAAGAAGGAATACTGTGCTGCTGTGAAATATTAAAATGTTAGAAATTGATCCGGGGAACAATTTTAGGACTTTTTCTTCCTGTGCTTCTCTCAATGCTAATTCTGACCTTTTGGATTCAGCTAAATCTGCTGTGGCAGCTGTAATAGCTGTCCATCTTGTCTAGGCTAATTCATGAAAGTGTGTCAAGCTACCTCAGGAGGTAAAGAAGACGAGAGGGCAAAAAAAAAAAGAGTTTCACTGAGCCTTTTGGTATAGAAGTGTGTGAAATGCAGCCGTCAGATGGTGGTGAAATCCAGTCTATTCTTGGCATCCTGGTTACGGATTCAACAGAGCACTACAATATGTGCATGTACAACATAATCATGTAGGGGATGATTATTTAATAAGCAGCATATGTCGTTTTATTTGAGCATGTTCAGTGCACTCTCATTCTCATTTATCTGCATTTAAAGAGATGATAATGAAACATTAGTGTACTTGGGCTGCTGTTGTCTATATAATGGCTTTCATTTCTCCTGCGTTTGCTTGGAGTTCACTAAGATGCGGAGATGGTGCAGAGTTATTCCTGGTGTATTAACGACATTAATCTGCAACGTTCTTCATCTTGACTCAATCCAAGCTCGTGTTTTTTTGTTTTTTTTTTCATCCACATCACTACCAGTGTCCCTGCTTTTGAGCCAGCTCGAGCAAAACCGGGGTTGCGTCAGTTACCAGATCTTTAGTCCTGTGATCCATATTCATGTTCAGCATCGCCTGTCACCCCTGCAGCTGCTTTCCTCGCAGGGAATGACACAGATTTTGTTTATAATTATCATGCATTCTCTGCCAACGTGGATTGATTATACCCATGCTACTTTGTGTCCCCAATTTAATTTCTTGCCAGGAGGAATGTAATATTAACACTGCACAGTCGTACAACAGGAAATTTAAGTTATGCATTACACCTTGCCAGTGCAGATATTTTTACTTATTGTGTGCTTACTGACACACTCAAAGAAAAACGATCTCTTATATAAAGCTAAGAGTAATGACAGGCTGTGCTGGAATAAAATGCCTTGAGAAAAAGCCATAAATAGCGCTGAATGACAGATGACAAGGGTCAGGTATTTGTTATTAGCTGTCCTGGTTATGTTGAGTATTACTCACATTAATTTGGCAGGGACGCAGTATGTGCTACAAGGCAATAACATAAACATTTGTAAACTCAACCTAGAGGTGCTGTATATGATATATTTAAACAAGATGGCCGTCTGTTTTGGAAAATATTACAAGCACCATTTTTTCCCGGTTTCTCGGATTCTCAAGTTATGCTCCCAAACTGCTGACCTTCCTCTCTGCTCCCTTCTCCACCCCCCACCCCCCCACCTCCAGAAACCTAACACTCCTGGTGTGCACATTGCTTAAATCAACAGTATTCTGAGAGTTAGTGAGGCAATCACTTTTTTGAGGCAAAGCAGTTGAGAGGAGTTACCCTCTTCCTCCTCCTTCTCTGGCTTGCTCGCATTTATCCTATATGCTCCAGGTTTTGGCACAGAATCTATGTATTTTATTATCAGCTTTGTTTTTCTTTGAAATACATCTCACTCATTGCTGATTTGATTTTTATCAAAAAGAAACATTTTCATTGCGATCCTTTGGAATTCTTTTTTCTTTTTTTTTGTAATCCTCCAGGGTGGGAGGAGTATAAAAAAACAATTTATTGCTTCAATATATTAATGCTGTCCAGACGCACCAATCACACACAATATTTTACAATCTATTTTTGTACTGCGGTGCATGAGCGCTGGTTTAATGCATCTGTGGCTGAATTTAGTTGAGCTTTGTGTGCTTTTAAGAGGTTTTTCTGCATGTCAGAGTCAGCGGTGTCTGTGTTTGACAGGAAAAAAAGAAACATTTGAACTGAACTGATGCTGACATAGACGGAGGGGAAAATAAACGAGTGAATCTATAGTAAGTAAACAGCCTAAAATCCTGAACCTGTGCTTTTTGAGATACAATCTTTGAAAACATTGAGTCCTTCTAGCTTGATTGGGCTGGGTCACTAGATGAACATACAGCATGATGTCATTGTTTCCACAACTTGAACCACTTTCTCGCTGCTCTTTAAACATGAAATCTGATTAGATGAAATATGCATATGCCAATATCGTCCCACGACAGCTCCGTCTGTCAATGTAATAGGCAAATTGCTTGCTAAGCTCATGTTTTCCTATCTCCTCTGCAGATTTGTGTTAACCACGGCCCATGAATTTTTCATTGTCCATATGTCATGGTATACAGAGGCCGTAGAGGAGGATTTTAGAGGAGAACAGAGCACATGCTGTGGCTGTATAGTCACATTTCATAATCAGGACATGAACTGTATATAAAAACAAAGTGAACATCTGGTGAAAGATCACTTACACATGACAACGCACATTGCAATGTCCTTGTGTAAGATGTGAAAGTTGTATATTTTTACTTTATTAGCACCTAAATTACTCACATATAGCTTTAATATATACTAGGCTTGTGTTTCATCGTATCTAATGTGTATGGTATGCACGGCAGAATAAATGCCACTGTGCTATTTTAACTAAAACCACTTTCCTCCACTGGCATCGGTAGCATTAGCGCTTCTCTGTCGTGTAAGGCACAATTTTTTGTATTATCCCTCTTATGTCATCAGCAACACAGCAGCTCTACATATATGGCTTTGCATTACTACTTATCTATTAATAGCAAAATGTAACATAGATAAATAAGTATCTAGCTTTGGGGAACAAGCCTAGCTGTTATTTCCAGTGCAAACGGTTTGTCAGCGAAGGAGCTGATGGAGGATATTTGGAGAAAAAAGGACATTCATGTCTTATTTCAGCATTATACCAAGTCATTTGCTTACTTGTTTTTGAATGCATCAATGACATATAGTTCAAAGCACATCATAACCACTGAGCATGGGGGCGGTCCTTGTTTTGTGCCCTGGGTTTGCCCCTACACTCATGCTACTTCTGACTCTTATATGTGGTGAAGATTTACGCATAATGAGTGGGAAACTGTCACCTGCTCCTCATAGTCTAATGTTTATATTTTAATGTAGTCAGTAATTTTCCACAAAGATGATAGAAATGCACATCAATCAAATGCTGAATGGTTGATAAACAGCAAAGGGCTGCTATCATTTCAGCGGAAATCCTCGTAAGCTGTTAATCTGTCATGAAATATGAGGTCTGTATCAACAGACATATACTGACAAAACATAAATTTGATCTCAATGCAGTGACAATGAAAATTGGTTTGTAGAAGCATAAAATTTCTTTTATGCAGTTGATCCTATAGTGAAATATTTAGTCACCATCTCATTTTCATGCTGTCATCACATGTTATTGCAGCTGCAAGGAGTGATTGTCTGGAAATCTCCCCTTTTTGCTGCATTTATGGAAACTCTGACATCCAAGATTTCAAAGTTACCTGCCTTAAACTATTTTAAATCAGTCTAAGTTCTTATTATGCTTTTCCCTCTGCGGTTTTTTCCAGGTGAACTTTTCCTGTCAGCACATTGTAATTTTTGAATGGAGTGTTTTAAGAGGGGGCAGAGTCTCACACATTGGATGTCGTAGCGTCTTTGAACGCATCACAAAAGAATGACTTCAGACTGGCTCCTACTTGTAATAGCAGAACCACAAGATGTTAACAGTGGAAAAAAAAAAAATAATAAAGTGATGAAATGCTCAGTGCAAATGATTGCCAATAACAAGTATGTTGCAACATGTATGTGCAATTGTCTTCATGTTGACAGCTTCCAGGAATTAAAGGGAAAAATCTGGTAAATAAATTATATTTAATGCACACATGAAAAAGCACCTCCTCGAGCTCTTCTAAGTTTATAAACGATTTATTTTTAACTTTTTTTTCTTTATTACGTTACACTTGAGCTGAGGAGGTTAGCTTGACCTCATTCGTAATGGCTCAATTGATAAATCAGTTTATCGTGAGTCAAATGTGATAAAAACAACACACTGAGAGTCAGATTTTCATAAACGCCAGATGTGAGATGTGATACAACTTCTGAATTTCCCTAATAAAAATGTACAGAATAGCATGTTGCAACCTGGGGTGAGCAAGACTGACTCATACGTGTAACTGAAAACGCTGTTTACAGAGTCAGACTCCGGTGTGGAAACACGTCCTGAATGCAGCCTTTTAGTCAGGTTTAAGTGTTCAATATCTCTGTGTAGGTGGAGACTTGTTGCCGGCTGTTTCCCTAAAAAAGGCTTGTGTAACTTTTAGTGACGTCAAAAATCATTGTTGCACCGCTGATTCATGACAGCAGCAAAGTCAGGATTATACACTATGCGGTGAATGTGATTGATGTTTCCAGATTTTTTTTTCTTTTCTTTTTTTTGTTCAAAGTGACCCAGATGTTTCTTGGAAAGGAGAGTGCTTAAACAGAGGCGGTGCTGGCTGCAGTTTTAGACATTTGTTTACAAATGTGTTAATTTTCTTTCTTATGAATATGCAACTATTTACTAAAAAGAAAATACAAAGAGAGGCGATAACTTGTCCTGTTTTCCTTTTCTTTGTTTGTTTGTTTGTTTGTAGATTTGAGAATTAATTTGAATGCCTTAAACACAGTAGCGTATAAACAAGGAAAAGAAAAAGAGAACAAAGATGAAAGTATCTATTGGTCTATTTTGTTATGAGAATGATGATTATTTATAATCACCACGGCCTAATGCTGTGTAGCTTTCCAGAATGATAAAGTCCCTATGATTGGGCTCATTGGCTGACTCGATCCCATCAAGTGTAACTAGAGCGTGATCTATTAGAATACATATGTTTTATTGATGTATGGGCTTCGTGTTTATCCTGGCATTCATTTATTTATAGGTCGATGCTACGATTTTTTTTTTCCTCCAGTAATGAATAGGATAAGCCTTGAAGCTTATCCACTGCTCCCTTTCATCTCTCCCTCTCTTTCTCCCTCCCCCCTTCCCTCCCTCTGTCTATCTCACTCTCCCTCCCTCCAAAAGCCAAATTGAAATACTGTATTTTTTTTTTTTGAGCTCCACTCCTACTGAGTTGTTGCTGCAGTCTGTCAGTATCAATGATGTGGAAGCGTTTGAACGTTATCCCGTTTTTAGCAAATCCTCCACATTATGTAACTTTGACTCTGTTTTACATTTGCCACTCTTGGAACAACAGGGGTGTGTGTATTTGGGGCAGTCCCTCTGCGTCCTCTTAACATTTCTTTGCAAAAAGGGATTTATTTTTTAATTTCCTCTCCTGGAACAATGGCCATTAAGAGCTCTTGCCAACACTTTGGCACAGTAAAAAGCTGAGGTGACATGTTCACTTGTCAGATATTTACAGCTTTTATTGTGCTGTAGTGTTTTTGTCCTGACAGAAAAACTGCATTATGACTTATTACAGTTTAAATCAACACAGAGAGACCAGAAAGACATTGTGCCTTGCTGGATTTGAGCCAGTATCACTTCTTTTTTTTAATATATACCATGCATAAAATTTATGCTGTGCATATGGGTCCTGAGATAAATCAAATTATTTGGTTCACCGGGGTCAGAGGTCATTGCATTCCTCAGCATATGTGTCAGTCAGGGGCGCTGGGTTAAGATTAAACCCACTGTTAATAAGTACTTAACAGGTGACGCTGCCATCATGAGGCAATCACATGAGGTGGATAAAATGAAAGAGAAAAAGGAAAGAGTGAAGGAAGAAATGAGAAGGAAAGAGTTTCTTCCTGTAATTACGGCTTATTTTGACTATAAATTAAGTTTGTGAGATTTCCCTTGTAAAACATGTAACACTGTAACATAATTTCCTATTTACTTTGTAAATGGAAAGCTTGAGTCGACAGCCTTTATGAGTTTGCGCAGTGCTAAAGTACACACATTCACACCCCTGTTGAAACACACACCCCAATGAATCCGATGAGAATGATTTCATAATCCATCGCAATAATAAACTTCTTTGAACTGTTTAATTGGCTCTTCCTGGAACGGCACGGCTTCGCTTCATTTGATCTGATGAAAGAGTAATGTTGCTTCTCCCCAGGGGGAGCATGCACAACGGCGCACAAATAATGAATTAAGAACACTACTCCTTTTTTTTCCAAAATGACTGCCATAATAAAGCAGGAAAATTCACATTGCACTTACACCAGTTTCCCCTGAATTGCTTTTATGTTTACTTGCTTATGTATTTAATTTTCAGAGCTGGCTTTAAGTAAAAATAATTCCAGATTTCTAAAGGGTAATGGATTGAGTTCACATGAAAAGTGTCATCTGAAGGAACCACTGTCGATAGAAATGCTTGGAAATGCTCCAGAAACATTCCTCATGTGTGATTCTGCGAAAAGTCACACTTGCACTGTTCTGGGAATGAATAGCCCGTGTAGCAAGTAGTGACATTTGATTTAAAGGCATGCAGTGCATGTAAAGGGGGGGAACTGAAGTAGGCTATGCAAAAGAGAGAATGAAATATGTAAAATTTAAACTGACAAAGTCATGACGGTTTGGGAGAATGTCCTCTCTCCTAGGCTGAGGAATATGAATAGTGACAGTCTGAATAGAGAGTCTGTGTACAGCAACAGTATGGTTGCAGAAATGAGCTCATTACTGGCAAATACACACACACATAGACACATTTTCTTTTTTCATTACTATGGTGAGAATATTCCATTTACATCTGCTAATTGTAACCCCTAAAATGCCAAAACACAAGACAGGGAAATTGGTGTACCACCAAAACCCATAACCTTAACTGAATTAATTTTCCTCAGTTTTATCCCCTAAAAATCTCCTGAGACTTGTCAGGAAATCTTTAACACACACACACACACACACACATTGAGCCCTCATGCAAGCCAAGAGAACGATTTACATGATTTTATAAGTGTGAGATAAAAATATGGGAGAGTATTTTTAATGTCCTGGTAAACACACACTTAGAGGGATGTGGGCTTGTCTCCATGGCAACACTAGTCAGAGCGTGCCCGGCCTAGCGTTTTTGACAGTTTCTTCTGATGATGATTGATAATTACTACCTGACTTGTTGTCCCCATCTCCGCAAACATATGGCGAGATCTGCCCTCCGCCATATATCTGCCAAAATGTTCTTTTTTCTGATAATAGCTTTTTAATGTTGCGTTTTGTTGTGTATGCATAGCAGCCCCCCACCACCACCACACACACACACACACGCACCCCCTCCCAACCCCACCCCTTTGTAATTACATTTGCCACCGCTCACATACTTATTAGAGAAAGGAAAGAGAAATAGATAGGAGAAGCAGGAGAGTGGGAGAAAGTCAAAAACAGGCAGCAGAAGGAGGGGGGGACAAAATTAATTTAACTTTGAATTGATGTGTTCTGCGCACTGCTGCTGGATTTAAATTTGACAAATTGTCAGGATTAACAGAAAGAAAGAGCATTTTACAGTATAGTCACATATTAGAAAATAAACACCAGATAATAGCCAGTGTGGTGGGCTGTAGTTTGAAATGGCAAGCGAGACTCTTTATTCCATATCTGTGTGCGCGGTATTTTATTATGCAGTGTGTTTGCATGCGTAAAGCTCATATTTAGATGCAATTGGAGGCAATCTTGTTATATTCACAGAGGCCATAGAGGAGGATATCAATCTATAAACATGATTTATCTACTGTGCACTGTCTAAAAAGGCATTAGCATAGGCCCTCTGTTGTGGATCTTATTACCTGACTGTATCCTGAAACCACAGACTAACCCTGCAGACCTGACCAGCATTTAAAACATCAGCTAAATTCAGATTAAACACTGCACTCTTCCTTTTAAGCTTTTAGTAAATTGCACCTACATAGACAATATTTTAAAAAAATGAGTTTATGTGACAAAAAGATGACAACTATTTCTTTTTGATGAAACATGCTGACCCGAGCTGCTTCTCGGTAGGTGTAGGATGCTTCATAGAACATTTTATTTCTAATTTTCTCTTCCATTTAATTGGCCTTCATAACCTCTACTTCCAGGAACAGGAACATTATCAGCATCTGATTATGTCTTGTCATGTTCTGCAGGCTAAATCAGATAAACACAAGTATCTGATTTAACACGTTTGTAGTTACAGATATTGTAGTTCACTTATATCTGGCTGGCTCATATAATGTGTGGCTCACCTGCAGCAGGCAAAAGCAGGGCACTCTGCAGAAACCGAAGTCATTTCTAATACTGTGTGATTGAGGTCTGCCACAGGCTATGGCAACAGACAGGCTCTGTGAAGGAGATAATGATGCATACACACACAGCTGTCAGTCAGCCAGCTAAGGGGAATCGTCTTTGAGGGAAATAAAAACAGACTGTAGCCGATATAATGCGGTGTTTGTATAGGAAATGATAGGATTGGGGAAATAGACTGGAACGGGATGTCAGAGTTGTTGGAAACGAAGAGGAGGTCTGGTAAAAATCTCACACGGATTCCCATCTTTGCATTGTGAATATATTAACGTAATCACACTAACATTAAGTGCACATTAGAGAGAGCAAGTCTGATTTTTCTCTGACCACTAGTGGTACCAAACCATGCAGGTAGCTGGGTGTTGCTCCCCAGCCCATAACAACACAGAAAAATGAAAAGTATGAAAAATAGTCTGAACTGGGAGTCTTCCAGCCATGGCTGTGTATTCTTGGGATAATTGGCAGACCAACTGTGGGATAAGTTCCAGTGAAAACTTGTTTTGGGGCTTAGGTTGTTGCGTTAATGTTGACTCACAACAGCAAAATAAGTCACAGCATACAGTACACCCAATTCTGACAGGTTCAACAACCCACACGCCCTTTTTTATTTGTAAATTGTCTTAATTACTTTATGATCTGTAAATAGTTGTCATTATCAATAACGTGTAAAGAAAAAAAAAACTTCAGTTCTTAGAAGCCTCCATTCATCTCCTCCCTACATCGTTTCCGCCCGGACTTGTTTAAAACTCGTCCCTGACTTCTCTTTTAGTTTTCTTTTCTTTAAGTATAGATTCTAAAGATATGAACAAGATAATGAAATGAAAGAAATGGCTGCTTTTGTTTGTTCCTTCTAGCTTTTTACATTTCATATACCCCCGTCTCTGTTTAATATAATAACAACTGTCAGTGTTTGGTCAGTACACATGTGTTTGACTTGCTTCGCCAATAAAAAAAAAAAAAGATTTCCATGTTAACATTTATTCAACTGGCTATGTGAAATATGAAGAGGATTACCAGGAATGACCCACCCAGCCCTATGAGTTGTGTCTTTGCACTCACTTTATTCTACTAATTTCCCACTAAATGGCAAACATAGCTGAGCACTTAGAAGCTAAGGAGTTGGATATTTCCCTCGGAGAGTGAATATTTTACATAGATAATAATATTGACATTGTCTCCAATTTAATGTTGTTAATTTAAATCATTTTTCTATTATCCTAATAGAAAGGAGAGGATAAGTGAACCTCTTTTCACCTCCTCTGCATTAGGTTTAAAAAAAATTTACACAGACAAAAATAGAGACATCAAAAAAACCCAATAATGGGCTAAGCTTCTTTGTGTGTGTAATTTGGGCAAGCTTGCTCTTTAAAAAACGCTTCGAGCAGAGTCAATCAAGGTGCTGTTGGAAAGAAAGAGCTGTTTACAAGACGCTGTCGAGGACCTGGGGATGAGTCGGTTGTACCTCAGGGGGACTGTTGTTAGACCTCTTTTAGAAAAAGGTCGGCCTAATCCCTGCTTTTTACTCGGGCCATGCTCTAATAGCCTTGTATTACAGTGATTTTCTGCGTGTTAGTAGTCAGAACAAGTTCCTGATACAGGTACTCTCACCAAACACAGCACCAGTGAAAATTTGAAATTGTGGCTGTTGCTGCTGGGCTTTGCTGTGTTTACTGATTTTTATCTCTTTCGCTCTCCTCTCCCTCTGTTAAATTGGAAGGTGAGTTTGTTGTTGTTTTTTTAAAAGGCTTGGCACAGCTCAGATGTGTTTTTGTAATAACAGTAACGTGTAACTATTATCATACCTAGGAAGAAGCCAAATAATTCTTCCTCATTAAATTCAGAATAGCTTTCAGGCACAGCAGTATTAAAATATCTTCTTATGCTGCAGATGCATTCATAGTCAAAAACAGGCAATAGCGGTGATGAAAATATTTCAGTGTTACTGATGTGAAATCCCCCTGAGGTTGACCTAGTATGAAATGTCGCACTCTTGGATTGTGTTGTGTGAAATGTTTTGCACTTTATCAATGATAATCTTCCCCTGTATATTTATGAGAAATTAATTAACACTTGTATCATCTATCAACCTACGGAGGTTTTGATGATTAATAAAAACAGTGTACTGTGTCCACCCACACACACTCGCTCGCTCTGTGGGCGCATTGTGTAATTTTTGATGATTGCAGCGATGGAGATGCTTGAAGTATTGCTGTTCATTAAAGGTTTTGTGTGTCTGTCTGTGTGTGTATGGGTCTCAAATGACTCTGAGCAGAAACGTGCCTCAAGCGCAGGAACAGAGGAATAGCTCTGCTGTCAGATGTGACAAAGTGAGAATTACGAGCATGTCAAAAGTGCCTGATGTTAGTATGCGAAAGGTGACGGCAGCTTCAGTCGCGGCATAATCGCGGCGAGGAGGAGGCATCTAATGCTGCTTTACATGACGAAAATCAAGAGAGCTGTATTGGTTTCGGTCATGATATTGTGAAATCTGTGTTGGGTTAGTTTGCTTGGTTGCCTCATAACACAAAGAATGTTTGTAAAAGTATTCCGATCCTTTCTTCCCTTTGTTGATGCTTCGCTCTGTTATACCATCACTTTTAAATTATGGTCATAGTGTAAGATAACTGGTAGGACTGCTTGTGTTTTCTGAATCTCTGCACACTGCAAGTGCAAAGTCACTTACAGTCCATACACACGGGCAAAACAGGCACAATTAGGAATTAAAGATAGAAATCTGAATTTCCTTTTTTTTCTAATAGGAGTGTGTGGGTATAATTAAAGCCAGCTCTGATGAAGGGCACTGTTGAGAGAGATTTAAGCGAGTCTTTTAAACCAAAACAGTGAGTGTGGGTGGAGAATGTGTGTTTTTTAAGTATCCAGTGGTATTCGGTAAAAAACAAATCTATCACATCCTGATTTACTGCCAGCTTGAAAGGCAAATAACTGTTGTTTTAATTTGTGGTAAGCAGCAGCGACCTGTGCAGTAGGTTGTAGTACAAATGTGCTTAGGTGTTGTGTATTGCATTCCCCTTGAGAACCTTTTGATTAAAATTGCTGGCAATATGTGTCATAAATACCAAAAGAGCAGTAGACCAGGTATTGACTCAGAGATGAGCCTGAGAAAGAAACATTAGCCCAGACGTGCTTTTTCCATGAAAGTGTGGTCAGAAACATCCAGTCCTTGAGAACAAGTATTTGAAATTCCTCCAAACTCTGAGATCTTTGACGTACATATAGTGAAGACACATGGTTGCCTGTCATCACTGGCTGCGGAATCAGTCTGGTACTGTTGGTTTGTTGCTTTGGAGCCTGCCTTGTCACTTCATTGTACCTCCAGTGGAGTTAAAATGTTCCACCAAAGTGCAATATCACTTCGCTGATCACACATTTAATGCTCCACTGCGCTACAGATTAAAGTCTGTGTCTAAAGCGTTGTATCAGAGGGCACTTTGTATCATGATTTGTCATGTGTTATTCATTACTTGTCAGGGTTTTTTTAACCTTTGGTTATTTTGTTTGCATTGTGACAGCTGCTATTATTGTTCCTTATGAGTCATATTTAGTTTTATTCTATTTTTTATTTTTTT
This sequence comes from Neolamprologus multifasciatus, assembly GCF_963576455.1. Lineage (NCBI taxonomy): Eukaryota > Metazoa > Chordata > Actinopteri > Cichliformes > Cichlidae > Neolamprologus > Neolamprologus multifasciatus. The sequence continues at coordinate 24,708,242 of NC_140451.1, forward strand.
TTGTTTAATTCTCTAAGTCTGCTTCTGTTTTCCGTTTGAAAAACTTCCCCTTTTTCCAGTGGCATCTTTTTATGCATACATGGAAATACAGCTGCTCGGTTCTCAAAGAGTCTCTCCCGGTGCTTTATGTTGTATAACTTGCGGTAAATTTCCGATGCGCCACTGTAAGCTTGTATAGCAGACCTGAGCGACCTCCTTTGTCTGAGTGTGGGCGTATTCACAGGTTTAGTTTCATTTACAAATCCTTCCCTGAGGAGGACTGCTTCTCACCTGCACAGATAGATCTCTTCTCTGTCTCACAACTTTACAGTGTGTTTAGTTAAAAAAAAAAAACCTTACATTTACTGAACCTTCAGCATGTAACTCATCAGGGAGTTACTTATTGAACTAATTGACCTAGAGGATCTCTCTTTGGAGAATACACATTGATTGTAAGCTCTGGAACATAACTCCACTCGTCAATATCTCTGCGCTGCTAAACTGACTTGAGTGGTTATGCTATATTTGCTCTAAAGATCCGCGTGTGCTTGGAGGTTTATCAACAGGATGTTACATAATTTTATTTTGGTTTGCTGTGCTTCTGTGGTTTTGTTTGTTTGTTTTCTTTGGTTTTTTTATCAAGAATTCTGTCCATAAATGGTGTTAATTATAATTTCAAAATTAAATTTTGCCATGTTCTATCCAGGGGGACATACTGTACTGTACAAGCAAGGCCTTGTATTGCAACATGAATGTTACCTTTGGCTGCGAGCTATTCTGATAATTGCTGAGTGGGTGTCAGACCTTTAGTGAATTTGCAACCAAGTAAGACAACAAAATATGTCAAAACATGTTCTTCTGGTGCTTGTTCTTGAAATACCACACTCATCCTCGCTCTCCTCTTTGTTTGAACTTGAACCCCATTAGCTGAAGTTAGATGTAGTTGAAGTTCAACTGTAGAATTAAGGATGTGCGCAGAAGCATGAGTGGGAGTCTGGTTTCATGAAAGCGTAGATGGGGCATTCTTCCCCAAATGCACTTTGTCTGGGGGATAAAAACTCTCATATGTTCCTCTTTCAAATGTGATGAGTCAGAACAGTCATCATTTCAGGAGGGAAATTATCATTTAACTTGTCTACAGTTGAAAAAAAATGTTATTTATCGAGCTGAATAAGGTTATCATAGTTAACCTGAAACTGGGTGTAAAATACACTGAAATAAAAAGAAACAATAGGTGACTGTTGGTCATGAATGCTCCTCTAAAAAATCCCTGCATTGTAATAATTAAAAGGATTAACACTCAAGCAAAAAAAAAACAAAAACAAAAACATTTATAGCACTTAAAAGTGAACTGAACACAAAAATCCACAGATAAGTGTTTAGTTTGTCATTTGAAACTTTGTAGCATTTCTGAACAGTTTTTACTAATGATTTTTTCAGCTTGACCTTTGTAAATGTCAATAAAATGAATGCTCAACATTTATAGCATCCTCGTTGTATATTTGCATAATAAGATTACAAGGATGATTGTAAATTAACGTAAGTCTACCACACTGTGTAGTTCCCCGAGGCAGTTACAGTGGTGCTTACAACATGTTGTATAAGGAGTTTTTGGTCATTAAGAAAAACAGTAGATTCAACTTTTGACTTGAAAATAGCTTCAGAGAAAAAATGCAAGGGGTGTCATGAGAAATGTAGCTTTAATATTTAAAAAATGAAGTGGTGACATTGTGTCAGTATGCATGTTATAATCTTCTTACTATAATACATGAAATCTGTTTGTTTGTTTGCCTCGCGTACAATGAGGAGTTGAGCAACCAAAATTGGCACACAGGAACATCTTCGGCCCCTGGAGGTTCTTATCTATATCAGATAATATCATGTCATCATGTTGCCTAGCAACTACCTACAAATGGGCTAAAATGACCCATTTGAAGCTTTATGCAACTGTAACACCTCAGAAAAGCAGTCTATCATTCTTTTTTCATGACGGTAACATCTCAATTATTCCCACAAAAACTTTCATAATGCAGGCTCTATTATGTCGTCATCTTGCCTAGCAACCACCTAACAATGGAATAATGTCACAGGCTAAACAATACAATAACATGGGAATGTACTAGTGTTAGAAAACAAAGGCGTGAGTAACTCCCACTCTTTCTGTATGACTGCACATTTATGGTAATACAATCAAGATTCTCATTAAAGAATAACCTTAATTTATGGGATTAGATGCTTTCTGCCACCTTTGTGTACTTTTCTAGCCTAATCAAACTTTATTGTAAATATTTTTTACCATGATAATAGCAAGTTAAAGATCTAGTCTGTACCAAACTTTTTGCAGTTGTCGAGGACTTTCAGTCAAAATTATTGCTATCCATGTGAACCTTTAACAAGCTTTAAAAATTTCCTCTGTTTAGCTGTTTTGTCTTGTTTCATCTGTGCCAAAGTGGTGAACTGATCTTTCAGCTGACCAAAATTGCCATTCTTTTAACCGATATTGCTGGTGTGGCTAAAATTAGGAAACCGCTGCACACATCTGTAGTTGTGAGTGATTATTTCTGTCATAAGTGTTACTCCAAAGTGCCAAATGAAAGGATGAGTTGGCCACTAATCCTGTAAAGCACATCAAAGTGTTTTTCTATCCTCTAAGCCTTTAATTTCAGTTTGCCAAACAAATACAAAAACAGGCACAACACAATTATTTGGCCCATGCAGCCCATCAGCGTGATCATTTGTCCAACTACTTTAAAGAGGATCTGTGAAGCCACCCTCCTGTTCATTAAGTGAGCATGCAGATATTGCACTTTTTCAGTCAGCTATGTGAGCTTTATCAACTGAGACATCCATCACTTGAATTCTCCAGTTGGCTTGATATGTCTCTCTACTCACAGCAGCCGCTCAATCAATCAGTCCATTTTGTTGTGGTTCCCTGTGGCTCGCCTCTGTTGATGCATAGAACCGTCAGAACCCTTCCTGAGCTGTCTCTAATGAGTTTTTCATTATCATTGACATCAGCTGAATAGCAATGAAACAGAGGTGCCAGGGCTGTGTCTAATTGAATCTGAGGGGGTAGAAATTATTAGACAAAGCAATGTTTTAAAGCTGTTAAAAGCATTCAGCTGCATCCTGAGATCAAGTGTTCATCCTGTGCTTCTCTGTGCTGAAGTCATTGTGACTTTCGTGGCTCATGATGGGAATAACTCTTATCCATATATATGAATTTAGTCTCTTTTTTTTTTTTTTGTTTTACTATAACACCAGTGCCTGGTGATGGTGTATGTGTGTGTCTGCATGTGTTAGTAGTATGCCTTAGGGCTTTATGGGGGACTAGGAAAGAGTCCTCTGGTCACTTCAGTGCATGTCTCCAAGTCATGTCAGTGTCCCAAATAAGCAGAAAGCCACAAAGTAAGAAATTATTAACTTAAGGGGAAGCTTGGTCAGTATCCATTTTTGGTGTATGATTATAAGGTCCATATTTGGCTTGCAGAGGGGAAGTATCAAGTGTGCTTAAAAGATCTCGTTCTTTTCTAGTACATTGACAAAAACACTTAATGCCCACGGAGTGTTAAAAATACCACGTCTCCCAGGGTGCTGTAGAATCATCGTCTTGTGATGTTGGCTTTGTTTTTCTACAGACTATAAATGTCTGTGTTTTCATTCGACAAAATCGATCTGCACAGAGTCAGTCCACGTTTTATTTTCTTTGTGTTATTCTAAAGCCGATGACTCCTCCCTTACGCAACACTGCCACGAGGAGAGCAGATCAGCGCTTCTTCTGCAGCACAGAAAAATTGCCTTTACTTGACCTTGTGTGCTTGTTTCTGTATATTTACAAAAGTACATGAATGCACCATTTAACCCCTATCTGCAGCATCTGCCTGGCTGGTTTAAATGTGTTCTGTTTGGCCTCTGTCAATAAGTCACTGAATTCAGATTCACTCGCTGCCCTGTTGCAGAGTGTTCTGCAGCAGCGTTTTGCAGTAATTGCAGCTTTTTCTTACGCAGCAGTATTTGACTTGATGAAAAATGTAAACAGACAGGCAGGTTATGTAACTCAGTGTATGGTGTCAGCGAGGTTAGTGATTGGACTAAAAACAGAACCACACTGAGTGTGTGACCTCACTTGGACCTGCGATGTTTGTTTAAATATAATGTCACATGTTGGAGGATAAATCTGGATTCAAACCTGCAAGCAGTCATAATAACTCCTCTTATATTTGTTCTCTATGAGATATGTTTTCTTAGTCATCTCAAGCTTTCATTTTCTTTTTTACTTTATATTTATGGCTTGTGTTGCTTACATAAAGCCTAAGCATCACAATTTGGCTGAGACGAAACATACTGTGATATTTTATGGCTTATGTCTATGTCCCTTCAAAATTAAACATAAGTAAATACAATAAGATGTGTTATCTTTCAGTATTAATGAGTAATTGGCCGAATAAAAGGAGCCGGATAAGCACCAAAGTGGATAAACAGTGGAGGGAGGAACACACCCAGCGCTTTCTAAGTAAAGATTACAGCGTTGAAAACTTGTTTTTTTAGTGCCAAAGAGATGACAAATGCACAACAAATGTCCTTGGAATTTTCCCTGTGCTGTTTCTCCGCAGCGTAGCGGTTGTGAAAATAACAACATGAAGTGATGGGTTGCTGAGTCGTGATCATTTTACCCATTTAATGACTGCCTCTTAGTTTTATTCAGCTCTGGTGTTATTGTAACATTCTCTTGATGGGAATTTGATCCGACAAAAATAATCACAGAGTCCTTTTGGCAGAGAACAACCTTGGATGTGATTTAATTGTCATTGCAGATGGAAAGAAAGAATGTCGACGCTGAGAAATACATGACTGAACTTAGATTATTTGAAGTTTTTCTTTCCCTCTCCTTTGAGCTTATCTCTGTTTGTGTTGCTGCGAGGAGGCAAGTCACTCTGCCAAAAAGTTACATTACAATTGCGGGTTGACATAAACGTGGGTGTACAAAGGACTTGGAGGGCTTAGATACTTTATTGTGTGTGTAATGTGAACTGAGCAATTATATCTGCCAGCCTTTCAAACAAAGAGCTCCTATCATGCAGGTTCATGTGTTTTTAATTAACAGCGTTGAGCTTTAAGACATGAGAAGACTAACCAGAGGGAAACCAAAAATAGAGTCACGATTATCAGTTCATCTGATGTGCTGTAGTACAGTGTAATTATTTATGTTGCTTAGAATCGGGGGGGGGGGGGGGGCAAGACAAGGCATTTTTATGTTATATATGTTGTGGTTAGAAAAAAATACAAGCTATGTTTGTCTAGCCTCTGTGTGAAATATTTCTCTTAGCACAAACTGACTGTTTAAAATTTCTTCCCTTTTGTGGGTTTCTCGGTTAACCAGCATCTGTCATTTTCATTATTATTCTAACTGCCTGACTGTTATGACGCCCTCATCTGTAATCTTAAAAATACATCTGTCTGAATTTAAAATGGAGTTTCTCTTTTAGGCTGGGAGTGAACTTGAGGATCGTGTTTACTAGCACATTGGAGCAATTTGGCAGGCTGCAACCCCATTCAGCACAATGTTGCACTAATCCAGTTTAAAAATAATTAGCTACAGGCTAGCAGGCCTGTGAAATTCCTTTCCCCTGATTGTAAATGTTCCTGTCATAGCCTCCCTCTAAGTTCCCAGGCAAGAAATACATATTTGGGTTTAAAAGGCGTTTTCTTTTTAAGTCTTTTTTTTATTCTTCTTGTAAAACAAAGTATATTATTATGAAAGAATTAGATGTTGGCAACAAAGAGCTGAAAGTATTCAGTGATTTTAAAAAGCAAATTTCCATTTAAATGGATAAATCTAATTGTCATTGTTCCCTTTCCTTCAGCTCCCAACCTGAAGGGGCGACCTCGGAAGAAGAAGCTGTCCTTCTCTCAGAGGAGAGACTCCCAGAGTCAGGCTCAGGGTCAGGGGTCATCAGGGTCAAACCAGGGTTCGACAGCAGTGACAGCACAGGAACCCTCTAGTCCAGAGGGCAAAATTACAACCAAGGTAAGATGAGTTACATTCCCTCAGGGAGTATTTACATGTTAAAACTGGGACATGGGCTAAAAGCAAATATTTTTTAAAATAAAATGGAGAAGTGTTGCCATGAAAACAGCTGCGATGTCACGGTAACAACCGTCCACTAGAGGATGCCTCATTAGTGTCACTGTACATGTATGCGTGAATGCTCCAGAGATAACCCTATAGATTAAAAAAAAAATAAAAACACAGACTAGAACTGTTTTGGCAGCTTTGGCTCAGATTCTGAGTTATGTTGTCCTATAATTACAGGGTTCAGGGTTTGATCCCTGGATTCTTCAAATTGGCTTGGAGGAAGCAGTCTTGCACACTGTTATGGTTAGGATTAGTAAGACAATAATTTATCAGTTTTAGTTAAAATTGTGGGGAAGCTGTTTGCTGTTGCCTGCAGAGCGTCCTTCACATGACTCTGAGCGGACTCGGTGCTCTGAGAGGAACTGCTCTGCCACTTCAGATTTCTGCACTTTATTGGAGAAAACGCACTTTTTTCATGCCAAGGCAAAGCAAAAAATTGACACTGACATGGTATCCTCCAGTCAGCAGGTCTATTACACGCATTGCCTGTACGGTATACATACACCATATATTACATTTCCTTAGAACATATAGCCATGTAAGTTAGTCTACAAGGTTACACTTACATAAATATTTGTAAAAGACATATTATAAGGATATTATACAACAGATAGTAACTTTAAAGTCCACTAGCTTTATGTTAAGATCGCAGCTTTTGTTGCCAACCAGCTGCTTTCCACGTTGTCCTTGAATCTTAAGTTACAGAATAAACTTTACTTTTCTACACAATGACCAACACAGCAACAGTGTAGTCTATTCGGGACGTGTAAAAAGCAACACGATTGCGAAGGCCACGTGCTACAAAAAGGGATGTCACAAATCAACACAAATGAAGCAAGGACGACTGGGGAATGAAGACTGTTTAAAAATTATTATTTTTATTATGACAGCATTTGCTGATTATACTTCTATAATTGACTTCTTCCTAAATCTAATGTGATTTCACCTGATTAATTTATCACTGATAGATTATGATATTATGATAGGATCTTTTGTTGAGAGGTACTTTTTTGTCTGTGACACTTTTCTCATAATAGCCTCTTACCAGGTACAGTGTAATCTAAAATTGGGTTATTAACGGGTTATTTCATATTTTAATCTAAGAACAGTTTCCACCAATGAGAAGCACTCAACTCATTCTGAAATCATGTTAGATGATGAAGGAAACTGGAAACAAGAAATAATCATCAAGCCCCGTTACTAGGTCTTTGTCATGTTTTCTTTATTTTAAAAATCGGTTTAGTGGTATCACTTTCTATTGATATTTTGATTTTGTACCTCTGTCCTCGTTTATTGTCTGACATTAGTCGTAATATTCCTGTGAGGGAAATATCTTTGGTAAAAGCTCTTCCACAGTTATTCCTATGACCTTGGACAGTTAAATCAATATAAGCAATTCTTTCTCAAAGCTGGAGTCAAACCTATCTGTGCCTAATCTGTTATGACCAGAAGAGCTGCTTCATTGATAATCAATGGGAGTTTTCCTCTGTGGCCATTAGGAATATTTACTTGTGCTTAAACCCTAACAAAAGTCATACAAACTGTCTGACATCATTTGAATAACACTCTGTTAAGGGTTTAATTTTCCGCTGAATACATCCGCTGAGTCTGTATGCTCTCTCTTTGCAGGTCAAACCCAACTGTAAAACGGTACCCAACGGAAAAATAACCGCACTGGCCAAACAAAAGGCCACTGGCCTCAGTAAGAAATCTTTATCCGAGGAGAAGGACAGAGGAAAGGAAAAGGAGAGGGAGGAGAGAAACGAGAAAGAGGACAAGAAAGAGGAGGATACATCAGAGGAGAGCCGAGCGGAGGAGCAGGCTTTCTTAGTAGACCTCTACAAGTACATGAAAGAAAGAGACACGCCCATAGAGAGGATCCCCTTCCTCGGCTTCAAACAGAGTGAGTAGGGCAACTTTTTCTCTTATTCCCTGACTGCCATTGTTGAAGCAATGCAGCGCTCGAATCAATAGTAAAAATTTGTGTGGATACATTTTTACAGGAGTTATTTTGAAAATTTAGGTCGTAACATCGACTGAGGCTGAGAGGAGATTAAAAAGAATTTGGAGTAAAAGACACCTGTAGGAACAAGCAATAAAAAAAAAGCCCCCAAACCTCCTCAGAATTTCCCTGCACAGAAAAAAGAAAGCACATTATTATTTGAACCCTAAAATATCGTGTGCTTGGAGAAAAGAAACACAAGTATATGTATCAGAGTGAAAGTGCACTCTGTAAGTCACACATGTCGGTGTAACGGGCAGGGGAAAACCTCATGTGGACTCTAATCGGCATCTCTAACCACATGTTATATATGCAGAGCCCCTGTTGTGATCAAAGGAGAAACAAGTAGCTGGTTTTTAGTCAATGGTGGACTTTCTCCTATTCATCTAGTGTGTGAGAGTTTCATGTGTTCCCATATGTTTAAACTGCAGCCAAAATCTTAAAAAACTAACTCAGTGTGTAGTAATAATAAACTAAAGGATTAATATTCTATGTTGAGAAAAATCCCATCTAGCAGTTAGTAAAAGACTCAGGAGACTTCCTGTCAGAGCACATTTTGCCTGGCTTTTATATAAAGAGAGAATATCTTCTCTCACTTGTCAAAGGGGTTTCCTGTGAAGGCCAAGAACGTCCTCTACCAGTGTTAAAAGAACATCACATGTATGGGAAACACGTCGGCCCAAGATGAAAGATTTCTAATATAGGTCGGATGCTTAGCTTGCACTTGGTGTGAACAGGACAGAGAAGAAGAAGAATAAACGCGCACCTAAGCATCAAAAAGGGCACGCTGTGGTCTCTGGAAAGTGAAAAAGTGTGTTTGCTTTATGTGTTTGATGTCGAGGCAAGACGCATGAGAATGCAGGCTCTCTTCACAAACTGTGGTTTTCAGATTTAGTTCATGCTCAGTCTTTATTCAAGGAGGGACATAACATTTGCATTCATGTCAGAGGAACCAAGGAGAATTTAGCCATTCAGATCAGAATGTAGCACGACAACTCCAGCAAATTAACGAGAGACAGGGAGAGGGGAGACATGCCTATTGAATGTAACGGTGACATTTTATAGTGTAGTAAAACTCATTACTCTAAACTATTACACGAAGGTAAGCTGTGGTCGACTCGACTGTGCTAACCTCACTGCGGTATTTTGACAGTCCTGTCATCTTGACTGCCGACATGTTGTTGCTTAAATAGGTCATTGTGGTTGCGGGAGATATAAAGAGGGAGCGAGGAATACGTAGAGAGTCGGAGGGAGAATTGCATACCCAACTCGCTTTACTTTTAGCTGGCATTTCTCAGTTTGAGCTCAGAATAAAGTCGAGGTCCACGCGCCAACTGTTTTACATACAGTACATGCTTTGAATCTCAAAACCAGACACATCATAAGCAAGGCCCTCATTAAATGGTGAAATCATGCTGTTTAAACTTCGTCCTTGGCAGCGAGCGCACATCAGCACATGTAAAGAGGAGGAAAAAAGGAAAACACATCATAATTAATACAACAAACCCTTAGATGTAATCAGACGCCGTTTTCATAGTCTTCTCTTTAAACTCGCTACAAATGCATTAAAAGATCAGAGCTCACTTTCCTGAAATGGAAATCCAAATTATGTTATTTCAGTTGCATTTGAGTAATAATCTTTTATGAAGTTCTCCAGAGTTTAACAAAGCAACAGATGGTTGATTGATTTACCAGACTTACCCATGCTTTGTTGGCTGGATCACTAAAATATCCATTTGACTCACCTCCAAAAAAAACCCTATCTGAGCCTGAACGAAGACTATTTCTACGTATTCCACCTCATCTTCTAGCCGTGGAGTCTTACCTTTAACACCATAATAGTGAAGCTTTACAGTCTGGCTGAGAGATAAGACCGCTAACCACTGAAATTGAGTCGGTCTGCCTTTACCTCGAATGACTCATAATCTATTTTAAACAGAGAAATGCTAATATTGCTGGTTTAGCTCAGCACCCACTTGTTTTCCTGCCTCACGCTCATGCGGAATTCATGTTTCACTTCAAGGTTTGTATGAATTAAACATCTTAGAGCTCAGGTGCTCATCTGAGACCAGCCGGCCTCATATTCAGTTTTCTGTCAAGATAAGCACAAGATGTCTTTACGTTTTATAGGCTCAAGATATCCTTATCTTTGCTGGAAGGTGGAAATGAACAATTTCTCTGTTTAATCTAGAGATCAACATGTTGTTTAGTGTTCTACTTACAGCTAATCAGTGATTCATTTGTGAAACTATGAAAAAGTCACAGAATCCCAGCGTGCAAGGTGACATCCAATGAACTGGGTTTGTTTTCTCCCTGCTGATGTATTCAGTAAAATGAAAAGAAAAACAAAGTCTTCACATTTCAAGAGTTGGAGCCAGATAATTTCATCCAGCGGTCCATTTTCTTAAACACCTATCCCAGCTGTCATATTGTGAACATCAGTGTACACCCTGGACAGAGAACCAGTCTATCACAGGGCTGATGCAGCCAATTTAGAATCACCAGTTAACCTAATATGCATATTTTTGGCCTGTGGGAGGAAGCCAGAGTACCCAAATAATACAATTTTTGAATTGATTGGTTTTTAAAATGATTGTTTGTGAAACTACCCACTGATTATTGCTATCCCTAAACTTAATGTTCCAGCTGTAGTATGCAGTCTTTTTATTTCTAATTTGCATTGCTCAGTCATTTTAAAAGCTACGAAAGCACTAGCATTTGAATTGCAGAAAACAGCTACCAAGTGTGGCTGCAGTTTATTCCAGTAAGTTGTCGTCCTTCTATTTTTGTTTTGGGGGTTTTTGTTTGTTGACTTTGCTGTACAGCTGCTGCCATTTAAGTTGCATGGCTGCAGTAGAGATTGTAGAAAGATAATTTCGAGATTGTGATAGTGGATGTAGGAGGAATAAAACAAGAGTAGAAGTAGTTACACTGTATGTTGTGAATGCCCTTGATCTCCAAGATTAACTGTTAAGTGTGAGTGTGTGCCTCTGTGTGAAATTTTTTTGTGTGTGCTTCAGTGCTCGGGCATCAGCATGTGATTGTGAACATCAGTTCCAATTTGTCTCCTTCTTCCAGCCTTGTTGTCTAATTGCCATGCCATCGGTGTGTCATTGAGGCTGCATTGTGTTCCTGTTTTGTCATCCTTATCTCAGTGATAATTGCCCCTGCCAAATAGAGGGGAATTAAGAAAAGAAATTGCTAATGACAAGACATCTAAGAAAAGGCATGTTCTCTCATTTCCTTTATGTGTCCTGTTCCCTCCCAGTCCCGTGTGCTATTGTAATAATTACAGTCGATGCATAACAAGCTAGTTAAATAGACAATCTTTCTGTTTCTACAGTCAGAAAGCACAATACGCCAGCGTGCTCAGTTCAAACAGAAAAACCTACCCAGCTCCCTTTGTTATTCCACCCGTGCATTGACAACGGTCACAGAGAGGAGGGAAGGAAAAAATCAATGCTGTCAAATGCGGAGATAGGAAAATGTCATTTTGACAAATGCAAGGCTTTGTGTACGCACAGATTGAATTTTGATGGATTTCTCCCCAGGCGAGGCCTCCTTTTCTTATTTATAGGCCTTCATATAAAAATGTTAAACAATGATGTTACAGAAAGCAAATACAAATGTCATTGGCACAAAAGTCTCCCAATGAACTCGTGGTTCTTTGTTTGTGGGAAATATTTTCTTTCAACGACAGACAGCCATTTGAAGCCTTTCTGAAATCTTACACGGCTATTTTTAGGAAAATGTTACACAAGACTTGTATTTTGATATGGGCTGTCATGGGGTATTTGCATGGGAAAATCAATGCAAATGAATTTGCATTAGTTCAAACAGAAGTTTGAGCATATTGCCAAGTGTTTGATGCTTTTAATGGTGTTTCATTCATACCTGCAGGCGGCAGCTGAGGGTTAACACATCTCTTTGTCAGGATAAAGCATATGCTGTATTCTATCACATAGTCATGATTGTATAAGTGCTCAGTATTCATTTGCATCCTTTTAGCTGAAGTGCAGAATTGTTTTGTGTGAAATTATGATGAAAAGCTGTTTTCACTTTTCCAGGCAAAGAATATGTAATTACTACTCTCTTTAGTGTGTCTCATTAGTTTATTGTTTAATCCGTGCATTCGCTCATTTATATGTGCATTATATGGTTTAACGCTAAACATGTATTTGCCCGTACTGATGCTTTCTGTAGGCTTTTAAACTTTACCTAAAATAAAATGTCATCAGCTTTTAAACATGTTGATTTGTCAGTGCTAACAATCCATTTATGTAATAAATACAATTATAGCGCCCAGTACTACTTTTAATCTAAACAAATGACTTCAGCGTGTAAAACATACCTTTTAGTCATAACACTTGTTTTGTTATGGCAGCTTTTAAATAAGTTTGATATTCATCGCCTTCTCTCTTGTGTAATGACTGCACATGACGTCATGTGTTTCAGCTCAGGTCCTTTCCCAGAGTTCCTAACTCCCTTGTTTGTCTTCTGTCTCTCCCACAGTCAACCTTTGGACTATGTTTCAAGCTGCTCAGAAACTCGGAGGATATGAGTTGGTAAGTATTCACACATGTGGCAATATAGTCCTGCTTTTCCATGAAGTTCCCTCCCCACCCTCTTTCTGTTTCTCCTCCAAAAATCCACACTTGCTCTTTTTTTTCTTCTTCTAAATTGTCTCTTCCACTAATGCTGTCCTCCAACCTGTCTTCCTTCTTTCCTCCCTGCCTTTTATTTCTCTGCCCTCCTTTTACCCCTTGAGCTCAGTCACTGTTTTCCCAAGAAGAAAGTTTCGCTCAGAGCCACTTTTAGCAGAAATGATGCTGTTGTTTCAAAACCCCCTTGGAGTGGAAAACACATGTTCCTCTGTTCTAAACTGGTCAAAAGGAAATTGGTTAAATCACTCATTTTTTCCCATTTGGAGAAATGCACATACATACCCACGTGTGAGCAAGTACTATATGCGAGTTCACACACAGCCAGAGTGAGTCAGAAATGAGGGTGTATGAGGCATTTAACTTGGCAGCCTTACCTGCCTTTTATTCACTCACTATTCAAGTGCGACGTATTTTCAAAGTGAAGTCAATGTTTGATATTAAGTCTTCAAGTCGATTGCTTATGCCTGTTTCTAAATATGCTAGCTGTGTCGTCCAAACAGACAACTAAACTAGGCCGTAAACAGGATACAGCTCATATAATTGAGGCTCATATCCTTTTAAAACGCTCATATCTGCAGCTGATTATCTCACGTTTCATGTTGTGGCTTTGTTGGCTCTGTGGCAGCCGTCATTCTTTTGTGTTTTGTGTTGTAGCTCGTCCGTTATTCCCATCTGTTGTGGAATAAGGGTTCGTAGCAGGAACAACTGACTGCATGATGTTAACAGAGCTTATTATGTTAGAGAATTGAGTGTTGAGGATTCAATAACTGGAACATGATGACTCATCAGCTCCCCAAGACCTTGAAATGATGTCAACCACTTATGTCTTTTATTATTTTTTGGTGTTTTTCTTTCTCTTTGTCTTATTTTTATCTCTTTTTTTGTCTCTATTTCTTTTGTCTTTTTGTCTGATCACTCTGTATTCTCACCCATCGCTCCAGATCACAGTCCGCAGACAGTGGAAACATGTATATGATGAATTGGGCGGCAACCCCAGCAGCACAAGTGCCGCCACATGTACACGGAGACACTACGAGAGGTGAGTTATTATGTCGGGCAGTTATATATGACACATTGTTATGCATGCACATGTGAACAGTCTGCATCGCCTGAAGTGGGTAAATTCCTTCACAGCTGCATCAAATGTACTTTCACAATGCTTTATTTGTAACATCGGGACACAGCAGGACACATATTGATCTTATTTACGGAAAGTCAATGTACACATGAAGAGCAACAGTGGGATGCTGACTGTTTTAGCATGTAGCTGTAATTGTATTTAGAAATGTCTTCCTTATCCTATGACATGAGATTCGGTTATTTTCCTTGCCTCAATTGATCAGTTGTGTGGCACAGTGAAACCAATTGTGCTGTAATCTGCTCCAATTCCGCTCTACAAACAAACCAAAGAGGATTAAGGAGTCCAAAATAACAGCAAAGTTTTTAATTATTAGCTGACCTATATGAATACGCATGCAGTCTCTCCATTTTCCACTATATATGCATTACAAGCACAGAAAGCTGCGGGATAAAATGAAAACACCAGTTTAATATATTCATTTAATCGTTCAGCCTGATACTGCAGCATTTTCAACCTCCACATTATAATCACTCAGATGGTATTACAAAACCTAAGCAAGCATATGGATATGATCCTAAGGGAGCTGTGTGGTTATTAATGCAGTGCTGCTAGCACACACTCACAAACACACACAAACACACACACACATGCAAACATACACACACGGCCACTTTCCCAAGGTTAAACAAATGCCAAATACGATCTTCCCAGCAAGAGATAACCAGTCGCTCATGAAGCAGGTCATTCCTCCGGGCCTGTGACCCTCTCCACATCCCTCCGGCTGCTGCAGGTTTATGCATCAGCACAGTTCAGGCACACACACACACACACCTATCCGTAATACAGCAATATGCCAGCAGTGCCATATGAGGGAGCCAGGCACCTTCATATTGTGTCAAGATTGCATGCTGTAAGCGAATTCACGCGCACAGGCAGTGGCGGCCAGGGCAGTTTTTCCAGGAAATTTGCAACACCATATTTGTGAGAGTATATTATTTTAGGTGTTGAATGTGTTGACAAGCTGACAATGTGCCTCTAAATGTTCAGCTGCGGGTGCCTCCAGTGTTTATGCTGCATTCCCAGTTGTTTCTCCGAACTTCAAATAAGAACCTGCTGCAAACTGGATGCTCTTATTTCTACTAATAATAGACGTGACTATCAATTCATGGCTTCAAATATGATACTGGGGAAAAAATAGGTTTTTGCTTTTTTTTTGTTGTTGTTGCAAAACTCAGAATCCAAGACGTGTTTCATCCTTATTTTGTGGAGTGCAGCAATTACTTTGAAGTAAAACGCTATATTGTTCATTTGTCTGTAAGGCATAAAATAGGGGTGTAGGACGAATTTGTGGGAAGCGCTGAGGTGTGACTGCTGCTGCGCTGGCCTTTCCCTCTCCAGCCACCGAGAAGCAGCTGAGAGAAAATAATGCTGAATCAATACAAAGCAATAATATCCACACACTGCAGTGAATATCAGTCTGACAGAGAGAAGGTGTAAGAAGGAGGGGTTGGGGGTGACTGTGTGTGTGCGTGTGTGTGTGTGTGTGTGTGTGTGAGAGAGAGAGATAGAGAGAGAGAGATAGAGAGAGAGAGATATCAGCTGAAGCTGAGCAAGTTTCCATTCAGGGGAATAATTTTAGCTGAGCCTTGGTGTTTGGGCTGCTTGGAGGGCAATTAGCTTCATTGTATTAACTCAGCAAACACGGCCATTCTCTCTGCATGATGAATGAGGCTGTTTGTGGGCTCGCTGAAGTATGTGTTTGTTCCCCAGAGGCGTCTTTGTTTCCACCTTTAATCATTAGTCAACGTGCTACAGAAATATATTTCACAGGGAAGAATGTACAGTGAACAAACTGGAACAACACCTATGTTTTCCTCATCTCTCAGAAGGATCACTTTGATTTGTCTCAGTGGGCCAAAGTAGAGTAGAGCAGGAAATAAAAAGTCTCCAGCTAGTAGGAAAAAAGGAAACAATATTTCAGGACATAATTGCTTTCAATTAAGTGGATATTCTTGGCTGTCTTGGTGTTATTTGGGTTAAAGACTGTGAATATCCACAAGCATTCAGTGCTCGTTTTAAATTATACACATTATCCCTTTACAGCCCTAATGGTAAAATCATATGAAATGGTTTCCTAGGAGATGTTATTGTGAAAGATGGAGCCAGGGGCATAATCACTATATTTATGCTGTCCAGGAGCGGGCGGTAATCACTGGTAGAAATAGAGTTACATAGCTGGAATTGAACAGGAGATAACCTCAGCTAATTGTCATTTTCAAAGTTACTGTTGTTTAGGCACAGAGCGCCCTTCATTAGTGCGCAGGGAAAAATCA
This sequence comes from Neolamprologus multifasciatus, assembly GCF_963576455.1. Lineage (NCBI taxonomy): Eukaryota > Metazoa > Chordata > Actinopteri > Cichliformes > Cichlidae > Neolamprologus > Neolamprologus multifasciatus. The sequence continues at coordinate 24,724,437 of NC_140451.1, forward strand.
ATGTAGAAATGTCCAAGCCAAGGTCTGCCGCTGCAGCTACAGGGAAGCTTTAATGATATTTATTTAAACCGTTTCCCGAGATTAGCTGTCAGGGCCCAGCGCTCTGAATTAAAAATGAGGTCATGAAAAAGATGGCATCAATAACCTTGAAATAGACTGCCTTTTGCTTCTGTGCTGTGCCATTTTCTCCCTCCTCTCTCTCTCTTTCACTCTCCCTCTCCCCGTGTCTCTCTCTTCCACTCCCTGCCTTGCACTTCATGCTGTTTCTTTCATTATACAGGTCAGCGCCTTTTAACAGCTCCTACATATTTAATCTTCCAGATTTCCTACGTGATCTCTTGTAACAGAAACATCACATTCCACCATCTCTGTTCATTTCTGCCTGTTACGGATTTTTAATACCTCACCATGCCTTGGCACTCTAATGTAATTGCACCACGGGGTTGGTATTGGTGTGGGGGGGGGAGGGCGGGGGGGGGGGGGTGGTTTGGAGGGGGAGGTGGGGGGTATCCATGGCAACAGCGAAGCAATTTAGAATAATTTGCTATTTAAAAACTCTGAGGTTTTGGGTAATAGCAGAAAACGCAGATGAGGGGTTTTTTTTGGATTAAATCATTTTGTCTATAAAGTAATGGATGTTTGCCAGATGTACTGTACACGGAGCCTGTGAAATATTCTCTGGCTCAGATCATGCAGATATGTGTTTCTTTTAAGACAGATGCACGACTGTTCCAATTTTAGTCGACTAGATGTTTTATTGATTCAGCCTTTATTCATTCCTCCTGGTATCGATGTTCTTTTGCATTCACTAAAGCTGCTTTCCAGATATAAAAATACATTATTAGGAAACCTTGAGTCAGTCCTTGCTCTGAGAATTACCGTATAATACCACGGGTTTCAAATTTGGGCAAGAGAGAAAGAGACAGGATTGTTTTGTAAATTTCATTCTGAACTCGTCAGCGTCTCGCTCCGCATTGTCCTTGCTGTGTTGCAATACATCAGATGTAGCGCATTATATTTTTACACTGAAACACAGATTTAAGTTGGTCTGTTGTCCTGCAGCAGGGGGTATCATTAGATTGCAGTAAGAAGTGGTGTGGAAAGAGTATCACCTTGTAAGAAGCAGGATGAGACATTGATAGAATTTAATAAAGTACAAATGGTTGACTATTTTAGTTTAAAAAAAAGAAAGAAAGTAAAAAAAACAGGAGAGAGATAGGACAGTTGCAATATGATAACATAGTATTTACTCTCAGCATTCCTTAAGACTATAATAATGTCTCAACATGTTGTCTGTATCAGAAGGATGGCCAAAGTCTTTGTATATCCATGACACTTCCACAGAATGTGGACTTGAGCTAGAGTGGGAAGGCAGCCAAAGAGCTGCATGTTCTTTACACTAAAATAGCAGGCAGCTATTTTAACATCTGAGAGTGAGATGGTTTCCCCAAGACAAATGCTTTATTGAGCATTCAGTGATAAAAATCTCTTCTTCTTTCTTTTTCGCAGCCATCTAACAAATCACAATATCGGATCATTTCTTTATGTGTCGAATTTAATCAAAAGGTCTGAGGGTTTTTTTTCCCCCAGTGGCAGTGAGAAATCACAAATTATGGCACTGATGTGTGACAGGCAATCGACTGTATGAGAATCTATTCAAGTCTACTGAAATTAATAAGTGCTTCAGTGTTGCAAATTAAATTAATGATATTCTTGCTGAGATTTCAGTCTACTTCAGGGCAGCAAGAGGGAACATATTGTGGATATTACGGCGTATTAATACTTTAGTGACTGAAAGACTTGAGTGGTCCTTTATGCAGAATAGTACACATTTATTTTAAACACTTACATGTAGCACTCTTGGCTCACACCTTGTATGGTGAACATTTACTGCAAGCTGCAGCAGCAGCAGCTAATGAGAGCAAACCCCGGGGGAACAGTAGAGGTCATTTTAAATCTGGTATTTTCAGACTTGACAAAGGACTTAAGTTTTTCATACATTCCTGCGCTGCCCTCCTGTTTTAACTGCATGAATGAGGGTCACCTCAAGTGGTTTGGCTTCGAGACAAAAGAGAGGCTTTGAGGCATAAATCCAAAGCAAAGGGACCAGCTACAATGTCTGTTTATCCCTCTGCCAGCATCTTGGCTCTTTCTCTACAGCAGTTATTGTTTTCTCATCGCTGCGATGGTGCTTAATCATCCCACTTACATATGATAAAGATTTGATTTTATCCTTTTCTATTTTATTCTCTTTTCCTCACAGCCTTGTAAAAGTACGTTATTTTTCTTTCCTCCAAATCTTTCTACAGCCCCAGGGGCTTGTCCACCAGCCTTTTTTTTTTTTTTTTTTTTTTAACGCATGAAGCAGCTCTTGTGATCTTAACACAACACCAGCAAAAATTAATTTCAAGACGGATGAGAGGGAAATTGTTGAAATGGAACAGCCTGTGGGCTTTTTCCACTTATTTGGTGACTTAGGCATTTCTTGGATTTGAGCACACTGCTTGTTCCTGTAACACAAGACTCGGACAACTGCAGCACATTGCTGGTAAAGTCACCTTGTTTTTGCCAAGTTGTCTTTTTTGTTGTTGTTGTTTTCAGTAGAAGTGCTTTGTGTGTAAGCCCTTATTTCAAAGGCACAGACCTGCTTAGTTGACAGTTTTGTTCTGTTGAATCACAGTGTTGTTGATCCCAGATTCCAAAATCAGTCGCATATAATCCATCGTATATATGAAGAAATGTTTTTTTCTGATTAATTACATGAGTTTCTGTCTATTAATATAAATATTTCATCTTCACTGCGTATTTGGATTCCTTGTTAAGGAACATGGAAAACGGCCGCTTAAACAAAAGCCAGGTGATAAATTGGCATGAGAGGAAGTTAAGTATTTATTGACCTCATAAAAATGTTGCCTCTCCTGCCTAGATGAAATTCCTTGCTGGAGTCTTCCAGTGCAGAATACGCCCCCAAGTGGCTCAAATTAATAACTACATCTGGCTTTCTCTCAACTATTTCAGTGGCTGCCAAGCTTAGCCCTTCCCCTGCTTTGAAGGAAATTGCTACTTATAGCAGTATTGTATTATAAGTGCTTATTATATCATACTACACAGTCATGATTAAGTTATAGGTGCAGTGTTTGAAATTGCTTTCACACGCAGGGGTCTATTAGGATTTTATTTTTAATTTTTACTTGCTTTGCCGTGTTTGTTTGTTTGTTTTTTACAGAATTAAAAATTGACTCCTGCAGTTTTAATACTTATTTCCTGGCAGTCAAAGATACTGTAATAGGTGTATAAAATGTGCAATCATATTTTGATAGACTGAAATTTTTGGTCAGTAGTTAAGTGTTACAAAACAAGTCTTTCTAACAATGAATGGAACTTCCTGAGGCTGATTTTTTTTTTTTTTTTTTTGGTTTCCCAGACCAACATAACATCTTAAGCTTTCCATTTGTAACTATTTTCAGCTCCAGTAATTTCCCTGGTTCAGCTCTTACATTAACCAGCAACACCACCATCCCCCTAGCCCTTATTGACATTCCATAAAGTTGACCCAGGCCCAGGCAGCCATCTCTTTCCCACAGATCCTGCTGATAGTCAACAGTAGACCCTTGTATATGCAGCAAACATGTCACTTTTCTAGCCCTTTGATCTCTAATAGCCTCTAGATATTTTTACATGTCGGTATGTCAATAACAATTTTCAAGACCTTTTGTTTATAACAGTGGAAGATTTACTTCACCTTCCTTTTTTGTGCAATAAGGCCTAATTATAGAAAGACTGAGAAGCACTTCCATGTTTAACAGGGAAAAATCCACAGCTTCTACTTTAAAGTTATGTTTTCTAGGATTTTTCATTCCTTTATTCAAAATCATTTTTCCTGTTCATTAACATGTCATTATGCCGCTCTTTCTCTCCTTCTGTTTCTTTTTCCTTTTGGCCCTTTCCCTCCTCTCTTCTCTTTCACAACCTCTTTGCTCTCCATCTCTCCAATAAGTCACATTTAATAGTACATTTCCTTTCTTGGCCTGGGGCCTGGTGCCAGACCAGCTGTATGAAATGTAGTTTCACCGCTTTCCCTGCCAGCACTTTTGTTCAGAGGAAAAATAACAAAAAATCCCACAGAGCCTCTTGAACTCTCTGAGGCTTTTTTTTCTTCCTTTTGAAGAGGAGGCGAAACAGCTCTTGATTCATTGTTTGTTTTACCGCCATGTCCCTTAAAAGGAATAGTGCAACCGTCTCTTGTCGTTACACGAGAAGACCTTTTTTTTTCTTCTCATGACTTAGAAAGTCATGTTTCTGTCTGGCTTTCATGGATTTTTATTGTTTTAAAGAAACTGACAGAGGAGCTGGAAAGATTTTCAGAAGAACTTATTGAAGTTCTTAGTGTCGTAGTTTTTCAGTTGTCTTGGTTTCCTGTTCCACAGCGTTTCTTATTTCTGGTCTAGTGCCAATTTCCATTTTCTTTTCCTAGCAATAAAAGCCTAAAAGTTTCCCTCACTGGTTTCTTCATGCTATTATTTTACACATGGGTGTTGTTATGTTATCCAGATCTTAATGTTCCCATTAGTTATGACATCAGATATGGAAAAGTGACTTGCGACGTATTCAGAGGAGGATTACCAGAAGTCAAAAATAGTCTAATGTTTATTCTACAGATTTTTCCTTGTTACTTAGTATGGACTTAATTAAGTTGAAGCATACGCAGCTATTCAGGATTTCATAACATGTAACAGCTAAAGTATGCTTATACCAGCTAAAATATTTCATTATTATAACCGATTTAAGGGCTTCTATCATTAATAACATTAGTATATTAAATTAGAGATTATGTGCAGTGAGGTTAAAGAATTTGATGTCATTTCTCCAAGATATTTTCCCTTTTTTTTCATTCCAAACTACATTAACTTTAGAATCCCCTCACACACACACACACACATACACAGACACACACATATTATTTTCTGTCAAGGTTAAAGTAATACCAAATGTGATCTGTCTCAGCAGGAGATAACTGGTTATTCGCATTCCCTCTGTCTCTCTTTCTCTCTCACACACACACACACACACACATGTTCTGGCACCCATCTGAGCCTGGATTTCCCCTAACCTAGTTTAATTACAATAGGATCGTTAATGCTTGCCAGGTATTAAAACAAGGAGGTTTTAAAGCAAGCTATTTGATACACTGCATGCCAGGAGCAAAGCTGCAGCTCAGTTGCCAAACAATGTGGTGTATTGTATTTTACGCTAAACAACCGAGGTGTTTTGCTTTTAAAAAAAAAGAAGAAAATAAAAAAGCTTCCATCTTTTTCCTGTTTAGCAGGAAAAAAAGCTTTTTGTTTATGTGCAATGATCCACAATATATCAGTAACCAAGCCTTGCAAAGTTGACAGGACATAACTTGATCATATCTGCTTTGCCCACATTCTTCCTCAGGCTCCTCCTCCCTTACGAGAGGCATATTAAAGGAGAGCCGGACAAACCCCTCCCCTTGGCCAAACCCAGGAAGCAGGAGAGCAGCCAGGAGAAGGCGTCAGGAGCCAAAGCCAAAGGACTAGGGGCCAAGAAATTAAAAAGCCTGAGCAATCCCAAGCTGGGGAGTAAAAAGGATAGAGGGGATACACTGACAGGCCAAGAACAGTCACAGGTTAGTAGCAAACCTATCCAGCTGCTGGCTCATCAGGATTCCATCTCACTCTCAATTCAATTCAATTTTTATGTTGCTATGCTTTCTCATCAGTCCCTCATCCCCTGTGTTGAATTTGCCAAATAAGAAAGTATGAGTTTCTTTTCTGCTTTGAAAAACTGAAATAACTATCATTTTTCCAAATTGCAGGATGATACGGTGAAAGAAGAGAATCATGACCCTCCCTCAGCCATAAAACAGGAGGTACCTCTGCAAGATGAACCAATTGTAATAGAGGAGGAAGAGTTACACCTTACCCTGAAGAAAGAGGAGTCCCTGGCGGTGGAGCAGCCATTTTCATTCTGCCCCAAAGAGCCAGACTGCAGAGGCCCACATGCTGGTCTACCCCTTCTTACTGGTTCTGGTTCCCAGCCAGAATGGAGGCAAATCAGTGAGGCCCTGCAGTCAAAACTCACCTGTGAACAGCAAACTGAAGGTCATTTCATTCCTAAAAACCCTTACCTGTCTCATCGATGGGATATAGACAAACCTGCTGGACATGTAGCCTTGCCTGAGCCCTTCTCCAGGGTCAAAGACCCCATTGAAGGTCATGGTGGGAGAGTGGGGAAGGTGTTGCCGATGTGTAAACAGGCAGACAAACAGTGTATAGACTTAAGCACAGATTCCTTCCCAGAGAAAGAAGACTATGGGGTTATTAAGAAGGAGTCTACCCAGGGCTCCGGACAGACGGCTGCCTACTGCAAAGCAAGCCAGGGGGTCATGTCTCCTTTGGCCAAAAAGAAGCTCCTCTCTCAAGTGTGTGAGTCCAACCCTTTCTCCTTTACACCTCTTTCTCTTCAGCCTCCACCTCCCACAGCTACATCCTCAGTTCCTGTCATATCAGTGTCTGAAGGGGAAAAGGAGAAGAGAAAGAGTGAAGTGGAGGGACTAGGACAAAGGCACGGCATCCCAGAGGTAGCTCCTATATTCAGGCCATCAGTCATCCAGCATGCCCAGAGCAGCAAGCCTCACCAACAAGCCACAGGTGGCCCATCAGAGAGGAGCACTGCTGGGGAGCTTTCAGAGAATTACAATTGCCGGACGAGCCATCATCCCCAGCCTCAAGTAAGCGCACCATGGCAGCCCTATCTCCCCCGAGCTCAGGATGCCTTGGAAAACTGTGGGGAGAAGCTACTCCAGGGCCCGGCTTCTCAGCCCCGGAATTACGCAAGTGACTGCTACTCTTCCCCTCACCTCCACAATCTGTATAGGCAAACTGAGAACTGTCTGAGTCAAGAGAGAATTCCTGGCTTTGTTAGTGCAGAGCGGCGAGAGCACTACACGAGGGACCGTGAAGGCAGCCAGGGTTTTGTTTGTGGCACCCTGGAGCAAGAGGGCTTGGCCTACAGATCTCACTTCAGTGACAGGACTCAAACACACGGCGAGAGCAGAGAGGCCGAAGATGAGCCAAGAGACTTCACAGTTTCTAAACAACGCTGTCAGAGGGTTTCCTCTTTCTCTAAGCCTCCCTTCTGTAGTCTCTCATATTCCATCATGCACCAGGGTTTGGATTCTCACCCTAAAGCATGCAGAGTTCCTCCTATGACAATCTCTCCCCCCAAGCAGAACCCAGCAGAGGCATCACAGTCGTTTCCCAGCCCCAAAGCTTCAGGTGAATCCTCCCTCACCAGCCCCAATCGACCCAGTAAAAGAAGTCTAGCAGAGCCCGAGAGCGAAGATGTCCCTGAAAGGAAAGTTCGTGTGGTTACACCAATCCACCCTGCTGGCACAATCCGACGTAGCGATCCAGAAGAGCTGAAACCAGCTGAGCCGGCCCATGCTGTTCACCTCAACAACCATCTTCCTGAGGGACACCCTACAACCACTTTTCCCCCACCTCATGCCGCACCCCTCTATGCTGGCATATACCCGCCAGGCAGCCTGGTTTCACCAGGGGCCCAGGACGGGCTCCAGCAGCATCCGGGTCTCCAGTATCTAAAAAGCCAGTCAGCAGTATCTCCTCTTGTGCCCCCTTTATTCCACTCCATGATGCTCCACAGGCAGCTGCTGGCCTCTAGCCCTAGTCCACACCATTTCTACAGGCACCCTGGTGGGGCAGCATTGTATGGGGACCTGTTGCACCATCTATACCCTCTCTCAACCCTCCCACCACCTCAGCTGTCCTCGGTACACCCCAGCACCAGACTGTGAGAAAGAGGAGACATTTATTTCCCAATCTCTTTCTTCATCCTCAGAAACTGTCTCAGCTTTTCTTTGTCTTTGTTTCTCTATCTCGGGGATTGTGGCTCAGTCAAAACAAAACACTGATTATATAACTTTGGCTGATAACTGATTGATAAATGCATCAGTCAGGTGGACTGAAAATTCCATTTTCTTTATTTTTTTTAAAAAATTGTTTATGCCTTTGTTTATATACTTTGCACTGTTCTTTATTTGTATCACCACTTACTGTATCTTTTTTGTTGTTGTTGTCGTATTCTTATTTGCACAATGCTCATGTGTATGTGCTCACAAATCAGTTTGCCGCTCTCAGTAACCATGAGTCAGGTTGTTGCTCTGGATGTGTGAAATGTTGAGGGCAACAGAGAAAAGCCATTTGTTTACTACATCTGAGGGCTAAACTTTGTTGCTTAAGAACACTACAAGTAACATGACAACGTAAATCAAATTCTTTATATAACTAGAGGTGCGTTCACAATTGCAAACCATGTTCAGCAGCTGTTTAGCGCATAATTACTCTTTAGGCAGCCAGTGGTGTTGTATCTGTTTACATGTCTCCACGCTGAGCTCTGTCGCCTGTTTGTGCCACAGTAAATCCACATGGACTCTTTAGAATAGACATTAACACTCACTGTGGTGCTGCATAACACGAATAGTTTAATCATAACAAAACGTTTAGAGGTGCTGTGTATGACAGATGTACTGTAGACTCACTTGTTCCTCAGTTCAGGTTTTTTCTTTTATTAATAATCATGTATTTCAGTTCAAATACAAAATAAGCAGTTTTCATGTTCAGTCTGTTGACAAATTACTTTTTTTGTTAAGCATTGATTAAAAAGTCATTTCATTTTTTTTTTACTTTCTAAACTAAAAGTGATATGACCCCCTAAACCTTTTGTGATGAGTAGACTCTAGCGGCTTGTTTTTGTCTGCAGGACCAGCATAATGAAGCAGCTGTCTGCTGTGGAATGCTCACCACAAAAAAAAATCAGCATTTCATCTTTTTGTTCTTGACTTGAAAAGCTTTTTTGTTGGTGAACATATTCTTTTCTTCAGTACGCTGAAAAGACTCCCTGTATGATTTGATAGGAATGTTGTCACTTAGGATATTACTGCTTTGCAAATATCTGTGCCTTTCGCAGTGTTGGATTAGAGTTAGCACTACAGTTGTTAAGGTTTATCTTCTGTAGCAGGGTAGGAATGTCAATATTACTGTCACTCTTGTCTGAAACGAAGCGCACAGACACCCATGCAAAAACAATATGGCACACTTGGCTATCAGACACCAGACTTAATGTGTGAGGCACAGAATGGGACGTTTTTAAAAATGTAAACAGTTATGCTGTAAACCTAATGGTTAGTATCTGTGCTTAAATTATAAAGTGCCCCTATTGTGCTCATTTACAGGTTCATAACATATTTTGGGGTCCTATTTGAGCAAGTTTACACACTTTATTGATGAAAACCTTTTATCTATACTCTTCCCAACCTCTGAAATGGTCCCCCTACTTATATAAACGGTGATATTGTTAGACAATGTCACTGTTATATTTCTAGCAGTTCTAAGCAATGGTTTAATAGCTTGAAAGTTACAGCTATTTTAAATTAGTCTCAGTGGGTTTGTGCTCTTTCTCTTGTCTGACAGCAGAAATAGAAAAATATGTAAATGTAAGCAGCTTTATTGGGAATTTTGCTGTAAAAATACAGTATGTGTAATTGCAGAGTACAGACAGAAGCAAAGGATGATAATGTTAGCCACACTACCCGTGCTCTGTACCAACAGTAAACACAAGAATTTCCCAATTATTCTACGATATAGCTGTCAAAAATAAAAGTAATTTGGGTTCTGGTTTAGCTCACAAGCGGCCATATTCCACAGTGGCCCTGGGTTCAACTCCGAAGACAAAAAAGTCCATCCCCCCAAAAATACTTAAAAAACTAACAAATAAAAGATGAATCTACTGGTATTCAGTTCTTTAGATGTAACTGAGATATGCAGCATTTTAAAGAAGTTGCAGCTGGTTGACTCTGGATTTAATTCATGCCACTGCTCATTATTCTTTGTCTGAGTGCGCACCAAACTAGCTGCTAAGAAGGCAATATGTCACAGTGTTACATTATAATGTAGACAAGTAAGTAAAGCCTGGACTGGCAAGGCAGTTCAGCAGCAGTGTTTTCTGTGTGAGAGAATAATTTTAAATATACAAAAGAAAAGCTATATAACAGATAAATAAATAAGGTGAAACACATAGGGGCACTTTAAGAAGTTTAAATTTTAAACACTTATGCTTTAACTTAAGTAAATCTGTTGACCTAGCTTAACTCTGTCAGCCAGTCGATTATACAAGAACCTGCAAGATTTACCGATCCTGACACAGGTCTGGTGTCTGTCACCCGCAGGGCGTGTGTGCTCTATGTGTTTTCTAGCAGTGATGAAAAGGTACCAGACTCCATAAAATATGCCTACCATGCTCCATAGCCTGAGGTGGAAAGACAACACCTGTGCCGGCTTTTACAACCACTATATAATTGCAATGCAGGATAGTCGAAATACGCAGTGAACATGTCTGGTGTTTCAAAAGAAGAAAAAAAAATCTGTAAAACGTCTGTAAAGTTTTACCGAATACTTAGATAAAGACATTCATTTCTGATTAAGTACTGTACATTGCTGTGTGTAGGTAAAACTGGCATTAGTGCTGGCTCCTGTACAGAACATTCATACGGGATCAATTCATGGCAACCCCTCCTTTTCGTCTTATTTTGTGTAAATAGCACTGTAGATAGTACTGCGTGGTTGTTATCATATAAACTGTTATAATCTGTATATAGTATAAAAACAGTATAAAAGTTGGTTACACAATCTAGCCGTGTCCTTGTTTGCTCTGTTTCAAGGTCACCGTGATCACGTTAAATTCAAACACTACAATTTAAGAATTAGGATATTGTTTATTTGTTGTCGTTTCACTTTCTTTTCCATGTCGTTTCCATTAATGTGCATCCTGAAAGTGTTTTTGATACAGCAGCCATCTGTTTACCAATCACCCAGCTGGCAGGCAAGACAAAAAAATACACATTTTGTATTATATGACCTCCTGTATATTTAATTAAAGTATTTTACTATCTATATGTTTCTTCAGTTGTGTTCTTTAACTGAACTGCAGATAAATAGCAAGGGTTGGATAAACTGGTATTTAATGTCAGTGTGCTAACATCAAAGCAATGCTTTTTTCCCCCCCTCAGTAAATGCAGTGTGAATGGGGTTTTATTATTGTAATACCATTATCTGGCTATGAGATTCCATCCGCCTTAATCTTCACAACAGGCTACCTCTGGGCTCAATGCCAGAGAAGCCTCTTCAGTATTTGCTGCAGTAGAGAAATGTGCCAGTGCATGTATCTCTATGGGATGTGTACTAGGTTGCAATAAAAGCTATGCTTTGACTTTTATTGCCACCCCCTGGTAAACCTTTAACATGAAAAATATTCAGTAATACTTCCAAGCTCAGCAAAAATAAAGCAGCCTCACCAGGGTGGAATGTAGGCCGTTTTATTGCAGATCAGCAATCATAAAAAACACGGTGAGCTTCCAAGACAACAGAGTGAGAAGAAAATTGCACCTTTTGAGAAACATTAACTACAATATTTTTTTTAAACATTGCACTATACGCAAATTACACTGCAGTGGGACATGATTAATGAATAGCTATGTTGCAATACATAAAATTAAGTGCCACTAAATGTCTAAATAATTAACATGCTAAACAACAAACATTGAGATCAGAGGACAATACTAATGTAAAAAAACTACAAAATATTTTGATCAAAAACAGTAAAAAAAAACAAAACTACAAATTCACGATGCTGTTTTTATTTATATAAACTGATTATAAATTCATAAAATGAGAGCAAATTTGGCTCCGTTATAAGATGATATCTTTTCATGCAATTAGTTTCGCCAGGGCTACACAGTCAGTTGTCCAAAATAACACAGCTTTCAGAGTACCCGCTAGTGGTACTTCTATGCATTTCTCAAGCATACCTAGTGTACCTGAAAATGGCCAAGATGTTGATTTGGGGGGGGGGGGGGGGGGGGGAATGTAGGATGTGCAATGTAATTATTTTGATAATCACGGGGTCTGAGAATTAACCACTGTTCTCACCAGCGAAAACTGATGGTGTGCTGTTCTAGCCTCAAACCCTCTCTTATGTTTCCAAGTGTATACAGTACAAGATCAAAGTGACTAATGCATCAGTAATACACATCAAACAAAAAGCATTTGACACACTGCTAAAAATCAAGCTGCAGCGCTTTCTGTACTCTTCTCTCCCTTTTTCCCTTTCAAGGCTTAAACTAAACCCGTCTGTAATCCACCTCCTCCTAAATCTACATCTTCCCCTCTAAATTAAACAGAGTATGGAGGGTGAGATTTAAGAAAACAGGGACTGCAGCTTTCACTATAATGCTTCAACTAGATTGTGAAGGGAGTAAAGTCTAATGTTTTGCACACTGTGTGTAATTATGACGACCATTCTTCAACACAATATCACTAAGTGGCTGAGATATTTAGTGGCTGGCAGTACTGGATATGTTCAAAACACACACACAAGGGCATTCATTATTTCAGCTACTCAAAAGACTCATTCATTCAATAATGTTTATAGCATACATTGGCTGTAGTGTTAAATTATGTTGGACATACTGTGTAGCCACTGAAAACCAAGGTCACACTATTATTAAGACCTCGGGGGAATGTCACATTAGTGCCTGCAATTGCTCTTAAAATTCTGTTCCTTAAATTCAGCTATAGTGGTCATAAAGTCATCACAGTAAGTAGAATAAGTCAATAGTTCCAAAAGGAATGACTCGTCCTCGGTCGGCCAATGGATCAATTCCAATTTGGGCGCCTTTTCAAAAGCTCTTTCTTCAATCCATGTTCCAGTGGCAGAGCAAAGAAATAAGCCTTTCCATTTTAGTGCGATTGATGATGGTGGTAGTGGTGTATAAGCCAGCATTCAGCTTTTAATTTCATCTGTGGGTTAGCTGCACATGGAAGGTTTAGAAAGAGAAAGAGGAGCAGGAAATTTATAGACATAGTCCTGATATTGCAAACTAAGGTGTAAACTCAAACGTGGCGTCATCACCTACCCACCCTTTATGGCAAACAACCGTTACGCATTTTTGGAACTATGCTTATGTGTTTCATTGTTGAGTAAAATTTGTGCAGTCAGTATGAAGCTGGAGCTCGGCTGAAGACTGTCCAAAGGTAAAAACTACCTACACTCACATCTAAAGTTAAAATATTAACTAACACTCATTTTGCGCTGGCGTAACTTCTCTGAGCTGTGTCATGCCCATTCCAGTGAGTCACTGTTTCTGACATTACTCTCCTTTTAACCTTATTGTTTTATTTAAAATATTTGATTGAGAGAAATGTGCAGGTAAACACATTTATTACCTATCGAGAAAAATCGTCTTTGCATTTTCAGCTTTATAACCTTCCTAATCTAAACTAAATGTCCTGGCTCAAGCTCCTTCCTGTATATATGAGAGTAGTATTGAATTTTTCCCACCAAACTGTCAGCAAATCACATTTCCCAAATGATGAAGTATTCTATTAAGGACCACACCAACAGTCAAGCCCAAATATCATCACCGATCATGACGAGTTATCATCACTCCTCAGTTAGTTCTATAGTGCTATATTTGATTTTAGCAGCGTTACCCAGCTCAGTTGATAAAGTGTGACAGGTATCTGTATTAGTAGTAAGGTTACCTCACTGTAGATCTGATCTAAGGTTGGGCTTACAACGCTTTAAGGTTCATCCTCTCTCTGAAAGACTTCCTCAGTTTGCTCCGTGGTGCGGGAACAGGACCAGGACCATCAGTGGCTCTCACAAAGCCATGATCAGCTGTGGCCTCAGGGGTTTGGGTGTGGTGGTTTTGGTAGTCCAGCTGTTGGAGGGGGGGCTGGGGCTGACCTTGTGGGTGTACATTGAGCACGCCCAGAGGAGCATTTTTTCGACTTGAGGCGGTGGCTCCTCCAGCATTATTCCGCTGGAGCTGCTGGATGATGGCAGAAAACTTGGCATCCAGAGATGGTCTGCCTGTTTTGGACCTTGTGATTGGACGTGAAGTGCTAGAATTCTCTTTCTCCTGGTATGAGGGAGGAGGGTGCTGATGAAGAGAGGCAGGGAGAGGAGGTCTGGCTGGGCAGGTGGGAGCAACATAAGGCTCTCTGTCAGGGGGAGGAGGTGGAGCACGTCGCTTCTTGCTGCTGTTGGTAGTACAGCTGCTGTTGCTGGGATTGGGGCTCGAACAAGGGGTGGAGGTTTTGCTCTGGGACAGAATACCCTTCTGCACTACCACTGAATGGGAACCATCAAACAGACTGGACCAGTTAGGTGCCTCTTTCTCCTCTTCATGGCCAATAAGGAAGTGCCCATCTGTCTCCTCAATTTTATTGTGGATAATATCAGTGATGCTCTCAAACTTGCCTGGTGAATTTATACCTGTAAGGGAAATAAATAAACACCAAAATAAAGTGTTTTCCCTGATGTACTATTAAAATACAATAAAGCATCACAAAGGCTCAGATTGCAGCATTATATTTTGCTTGAAAAAGCATCTTATTAACATGCATCACCACTGAAAATTAATGTATTATGTGTATTCTTTTTCAGTGAGTGTCTTATTTGCTGTGAGCACTCGCATTACACCTTCTTAAAATGAATATGTGTAAATATAAATCCTGTTAAATCCTCATCATCAAACAGTCGGCAAAATATTAACCTCCGTCTAACTCACTTCAGTGACTCTTTCCAATTACTCTACTCACTCAGGTCGTTGTAAACAGAGTCTGCTTGCTTAGAGAGAAAAAGTGATGGTTTCCGTGGAGATGCGACTTCGATCTTCATTAGCTGGTCACAGCAGTGCACCCACTGGCCTGGTCATAAACAAGGATAGGCATGAGATAATAAGACCTATACCATCTGTTCTTAAAAATTTAGCTAAGTGTATGTGCAACCACTTTTCCTGCGCAGACTAGTCCACACACCCCAGTTTCTCTTTTATAATGGCAAACATACAAGAAACCCTTTACATAAACATGCATTTTCATATACAAATGCTTGTGGTGCATGGTCACATAACACTCACTCTGATCATAATGGTGCTGGTGGAGGGCTTCCACCCAGTCCTCCAGCGCTTCCCTGGTGTCTGTGGTGAAGACGATGGACTGCGATCCCTCTGGTGAAGGGTTAATGATGGACAGGCTCCTAGATTTGTGGCCTGCTGATTCCTTCTCCAACACTCGGATCCGGGTGTCCTGCACAAAAAAAGCAAAAGTAACCTATTACAAGCTGAAAATCACTAACAGAATACAAATCACACCTCTGTGCGAGTTAGTGCATTAAAAATTACATCGCTGATATTGCAGAAGAAAATTAATTCCACAGCAAAATGCCAAAGCTCCAAGCCGTATCGCGGTGAGTAATTTGGTATCTTGTATTTTGGTTACTCTGCAAATGTTAGGGAAAAGGTGAATCGAGATTTAAATCAATAACAATGAATCTGATGTTTAACTTCTCTTTCCAGACAGCACAATTGAAACAGATAATGAAGTTTAACAGGGGTAACCACAAAGCCTTATCTTATATAGAGTTTTAGAAAAGTTTATTTTTTCCAGTCTTGTGTTATAAATGGATGCAACAGAACAAGAAATTGCTAACATTAATGTTTATCAAGTAATTCAAGACTTTTCTTAGTGTCCCTTACCTTATTAATGGGTACTTTGAGAATGGGTTGTATTTTAGCATCAATTTCTTCTGGAGTGAAGAAACAAGACAAAAAGCCGGCACTCAGCACGCAGTAAAGACTGCAGCAGCGGCTCATGCCTTCCACACTTTGCTGTAAATCAGCAGAATACAAATAAATACTAAGACACTAGAGAATCAATGATGGAGCTTATTGCTATCATTACAAAATAACAGTGAACACACCTTCTGGCTCAGGTAACCGGCCATCATGGTCTGTGTCATACAGGCAGGCTGAGCCACTAACCGGCAGCAGAGGTTACCATAAAGTGGAAGCCAAGAGGACCACTCAGCTGTAAGGACGATGAAAAGCAACCAGAAAACTGTAATAAGTTACCTTGTACTATATGGAAAAAGTAAAGTTAATTTAAAAATAATTCAGTTCTAAAAAGAACATATGTTATTACAACTCATACATTCTCCTGTAACAAAAGCCCCAGTGTTTCCCCTCAGCCTCCTAGCAGATGCAGCTACGGTATAATTTTGAAACTCCTCGGTGACAACGTTCTCGATTTATTGTGCTCATAAGAGCTTCAGAAAACTTGGCCTCTGACCTCAACCTTGAGGTCAAACTCTTACATCGCCTCGTTCTCAGATTATTGCACCCACAAACTTGGGCGTCCATGCAACATCAGCCTTTTATAAATGAAGGGTAAAAACCCCATAATGTAAACTGTGCAAACTTGTACCAAAAGCTTGAAATTATAGCGAGATATGCACTTCAATTTTAATACAGTTTTATATAGTACAAGCTCACAGCAATAGTAATCAAGTCTTTGTATGGTAAGGTAAAATTCCTAAAATATATACAGAGAATCCCAGTGATTAGATGATCCCCTATGAGCAAGCACATGGCACATAGTGAGGAGGAAGAACTTCTTTTTAACAGAAAGACAACCAGGATCAAGGCGGGGCAGCAATGCAGGAGGGGCAGAAACCTGCCCAAGCCCTAACTTTCCATTTCATCACTCTTCCTTTTGTTTAAATGGAGGTTTAGATTTAAGGGATGTTAAAAAATATCTATCATTACTATTCCAGAATGAAATCAGGAGTTAAAAAGCATAAGCATTTCATATCCCCAGATATAAAATGGTGTGTTTTGCTTCTTACCATCTTGGAGGACAATAAGGGAGTGAGACTGAAAGCTGCCTTCAGCCTCGGGCAGACACAGCGTTGTGTAGGCCAACAAGCTGTATTTGGCTCCACTGTTACAAGTACAAGACACATATGAACATTTTAGTAGTCTTTAAGTAGAGCACGCTAACTTTTCAGGGGAGATATTGCCAAGTTTAAATTTAACAATAACAGTAAAGATAATGAAGACAATTCAACTTGTAAAATGTACACATAACCTATATTTTTGTAAATTATATCCCAGTGAACAGGTGATACTTGAGATACTTTGAGCTGAGAAGTCCAAATTAATAATCTAAATGCTTTTTCACTCATTTTAATAAAATTCTTATTTTTATTATGACCAAAAAATAAATCATGATTACCTAAAAGCTAAACACGAGAAATGGGTTTGTTTTCAAAACCCTAACAAGCTCTGGCCCAAGAGTCCTGGTTCCACTAACAAGTCATTGTAGAGTTATTGTAAAAAATCTTGAGCCAAGAGCCTATAAAGTATTTAATGACAGCACAATACATACGATGGTATTGGGTTGTGCTGTAGGAAGGTGTCAGGGTCTGGAGTGTCCAGCAGAGAGCAGAACTTCCTCCCAGAGCTCTTTCCAAAGGAGTTGCGGAGCTTCTTAGCCAGTTTCTTTGGCGTGTTTACCAGTGTGAGCTCCTCCTCTAGGGCACAGCTCCACAACTCCACCTTCAGCTCAAACTGAGGAACTGCTTCTTTACTAAGGGTAGGGATTTTAATAAGAGCATAACCATTAAAACATATTAACAAACCAGGGCTGAAGCGACACAATATACATTATACATATACTAGATCGAAATTTCATTAAATACTTTTAAATTTCCCTTATATATAAATCTATAAAATAGACATACATCCACTTAAAGGGTGGAGTGCAGCAGTTCAGAGAGTACTACTTTGTATATTACATAAGCACAAAAACACTTACAAGATGGTAATTCCCTCAAAGCAGATGTCAGTGACTGATCTATCCACCACCACCATTTCAGTGTCAAACACTTCTGAGCCAATCTGCATCAGACAGAACACAGCCACCCTGCGAGAACCTAACAAATGTCATGGATGTACAGAATGCATTAGTACAGTCAGTATTTACAAAATTACAGGAGGCAAAGCTGAACATGAGGCATGAAAGATAACAAAGAGCAAACTTACTCCCTCTGTTGTTAAAGTGGTCTGAGTCCCTCCACATCAAAGGTATGCGCAGCCCTACGTTTGCAGAAAGTTCATTAAAAAGAAAGGCTCTTAAAAATTAACTCAGGGAGCAAAATGTTGCAACTAAATGTAATCGTTGCATAGTTATAGATGTGCGGTGCTGATTTATTCTGAATAAAAGATGAGCAATCTTACCTGACAAAGCAATTGCTCCATTACAGGGCAAACGGGCACCTGAAATTAGATCTGAAGGTCTGGAATAAAATTTGGAATTTACCATTACAATAGATCAAAATGTGTGTAATGTATTTAATTTAACAAAACTGTATATACATTTACAAAAAAGGATGGAATCACGGCATGATTAAGATTTTCGACACATCTAACAAGACTTCCTGGATTTTGTTATTTTAAAAATACATTTTAAAAACCTCTGTCCAAAACCCGCTCAGTTCTTTCATTGGTGACAGGACAATTGTTTCACCCACACACACACACACCAGTAATGTAGACTCAAACTGAACAAGACTGAGCCATAAGCATCAATCTCCCTACCTGCCGACTCCCCCCATCATGTCCTCTTCCTCTTTTTGCTTCTGCAGCTGAGAGAGATATGCCTTTATCCGGGCATTGCAGGTAAACATGTTCTTGGAAGCATTTAGTACCTGTTCTCTCTTACTGCAAGCGAGCAGCAGCTTGTAGGCCCCCTCTCGCATTCGCATCTCAAAGTCAAGTTTCTCCTGTATGTTAGTTGTCTTTGTGGACAGACAGACAAGAATGAACAAGTGTCAAAAAAGAACAGACTGGCAACTTTTCTATGACGTTTTCTATTGTGTTAGTGCATCAGACAACAAAAGCTTGGACATGAGCGGCATCACAGGAAAGGTTTTCATTAGTTATGCAAACTTTTTTCATAGGAAATTGCTCTTTAGATTACCAGAACTTTCTTTCAGTCTTTTAGTCCACTTCACATTGTGCAGCTTATAAAGCACTCAGTGGTTTACCCCCTCTGACTTCCTCAGAGTTTATAGCCCAATTAGACCTTTCAGGTCATCAGGTGCAGATCTTTTAACTGTTCCCAGAATTGGACAGAAGCGTGCTGGAGGGTGCTTTCAGTTACTGTGGTGATGATGTTTGGAACAAGCAGCCAGCTGACCTGAGGACAATTGGAACTTGGTCTACATTAAAAAACAAACTTAAAACCTTTATTCTCATAGGCTTAAACTTAACAACTCTTTGTGTGCGCACATCTGTTTGTGTATATGATAACTTGTATTTTGTTTCATTGAAAAGTTTTATTTTATTGTTTTTATTGCCTTAAGACACAGCAGACCTACATTTTTTTCATGTTTTTACCTTATATGGTATTTTCAAAGTAAAGCAGTTGTTAAACAAAATCCAAGGTCACTCTGGCACCAACAGAACTAACATTTTCTGGGTTTAATACAAAAGACAGATCTTAAACAGCATGGCGGTTGGGAAATCTTCTTGCCCAAGGGTGTCCAAACTCACTTCACCTCATGGGACACGGACACATCTGATCAGAAGTGGGCCATACCAGTCAATATTTCACGGTATTTTCTAATTTCTTATTTTTAATTACTGATTTTTTTGTTATTTTTTAATGCTACGTCCAGATGCTGATGCAGATTTCTGTTTAGTGTTTATTGTTTATTTAGTTTTAGTCTTTTTATTTATTGTTTTAATGAGAGCATATGTCAGATGAAAGATCTAGGAAAAATCTGCTCATGTATTACAATAAAAACTGATTCAGACCTCAAATAATTAATCAACATTTAGAAATACTTTTAACTTTTCATACATTTACATTCCTTTGTAGGAATGCTGGAATCTCAATATTAAGCATTTTTTGTGAAAAACTGATTTCCCTACAATTTTTGGACCCTTTGGTGGACTTGCAATCATTTGACACATTAGCCCCACTAGTAACTACCATCACAGTTAAGATGATACACTGGTGATGTTTCAAATTACTTGTTAAGCTTGAAATCACAAACTCAAGACCAACCTTTCGGTGACGTAATGATGCATGCATGAAGGGGTTAGATGGTAATGCCAGCTGAATGAGATTAATAAGTTGTCTCGGGTAGCAGTTTTAATGGCAAAGATGGAGTTTGGAAATGTACGATTGGCATTTCGAAAAGCACAAAACAAGTGAAAACTGGTAGGCATGCAGCAGACACATTCTAACTAAATGAAGTTTGATGATGTCTGTTATAATCACATCTAATATAACACAAAGATCATCATTCTCCATATCACAATCAACAATATGCACCTGTAGCTTCTTAGAAATCTGTCGTATGTACAACAAATTCATATCCTCTACTATCTGGAGAGTGTCTTTCAGAAGACTAGGGCACGGCTGCATGTTCTTTGCCTGCAGGGAGATTAGTTGGAGCAGAAGGAAGCAAACATACAATGATGATGCAGCGTACACGGATATGGTTTCAGGGAAGTGAATATTGACAAAGGGGCACTGCCCCGAACTAACTTTGCCCTGGAGGGTTGAAATCCAGCTTGAGAAGGGCGTTAGCAAGTCAAGTAGCAGCGCATGAAACTATGTTATTAAAGCCATGTGAATTAAAAAGATCAGCATTCGCGTGTTTGACGTGCACTTTGCACCCACTCCATTGGGTAAATCATATGAAACAATCACTGTCGTACCGCCCATACCTCTGTTTGTAGGAATAAAGTACTCTGTCGTATTTTCTTTCGTTTAATCTCCATATCCACCGCGGAGCCGGCCAAAAACAATGACCTGGAGCGCCCATTTTTCTTGGAAGTTTGAACGTCCCGCGGATCGTCCATGTTGCATGTCCATTCGCTAAGAGCAGCTGCACTAGCAGCGTATTACTGCTCCTGCTTCAAACGGCCGGGGGCGGTTCGATTTCTGTTATCGTACCCCCCGTAAACGAAATCTCCCGTCGTGTTAACATAAAGTAAACCCATTAAAAAGCTTAAAAGTGTGTTGTTCTCTCAGCACATTTAATATCATATCAAATAAATAAGAATTAGGGTATATAATGTAACCAATACATAAAGCTACGACTTAATAAAATGTTGTAGTCACCATGTCACGCTAGATCAAACCTTAAAATTAAAACAAAATTAAACTCTAACTTACAAATATCCTATGCAATCGAAATCATTAAATAACAACCATTAAATAAAGAAAAAATAATATTTTAACAATAATACATAAAAGGGTACAGTTCAAAAATAAACATGAAAAAAACATTCCGCTTTTCCCGGCGGCACTGCCATACATAAAAACGAGTGCCTTTACGCCAACAGGGAGGGGGCGTCATTGCGTCAGTGTGTCAGACAAAACAGGGCTGAACCGTTTTCGAGTTTGAATTTTTAGACGGTATAAAATCATAGACAGTATCAGATAACATACATTTTATTACATATATTATTGTTATATTTTATTTTTAATTCATCTGAAAATGTATTTTAAATATTATAATATAATACATACAAACATGTAATTAACTAAGAGGCTGTAATGCTAATTTAGAAGTATAATTCTCACGTTTATGCAATGAGCATTTCCATTTTGAGCTCACATTTTTAAAGCAAAACAAATATGAATCTTTTATATGTTACTGCCATTTAATCGACCTCCTTAATTTCATATTTTTTAAAAGCGGTGGATGTTTTTCTTGTGGTGCTACATCCCTAATTCGTTTGATAATCTCTAGTAGTTTGGTTCCTGGATATCATGCAGCAGGTACAGCCTTCATTATCAGCATGACCTCTGCACAGTCCAGGTGGTGGTACTGTAACAAAAGACCCCGGAACGTAACCAGTGCGAGTCCAGGAAACCCGCCCACCCGGTTCTGGTTGACATCGCTTCTGGTTGAGTTGGAAGCATCCACGGTTGCAGTTGTGGACACAGGCGCTCCCGAGGATGAACTCCGTCAAGCTGGGCAGAGAAATTCCACTAATACAGGAAATTACATCCGCTTTTAAAAATAAAACGCAGGATTTTGAATTTTAGACGAGGTTCACATGCGGTGTAATCCTCTGAGTCACTCAGTACACAGTCAGCTACTTTACCATCTGGAGAGCATTGTTAGTCTGAGCGACTGTCCTACAATAATCCATATCTGTGTGTATTCATAGGCTGTAACGTTTTATTTTACACTGTAGTCCTTGAATCACGAACTAGTCTGCAATTGCACCAGCAGCTGACCTATCTATAAGTGGAAAACGTGTTAACATACAGGCATGTGCCTGAAATGCATTCATTCATAGAAGGATGCAAGAGCTTGGAATTTTATTGGGAAAGTGCTATAGTGGTTTATGGCTTTAAAAAGACTCGTCATGTCTTTCTTACTTATATTTTTTAATAATTTAATCTATGATATCAGTCTTTATCTCTATAATGCTTTTAGTAGCATTGGGTCAAGGGTACAGTAATTCCATAAATATGGTATTACTGTAAATACAAGTTTCTTTTTCTTTATTATTTTTTTAACTTTGCCCATATAATAAATTATTCAAAATACACACAAGTTATTACATGCATATTTTGTCAAAGAATGGTTTCATATATCCCAAAATATAAAAGGATCGATAGGGACACAATGCACACAATTTGGCTTTATAAGTTAGAACAACATGTTGAACTTTTTAGTTGAAACTCATAAGAGAAAGGCTTTGGTTGAATCTCTGGTTTAACTCAGGTGATCATGAGATTATAGTTGTGCGTGTAGTTCTGAATATTAAGTTTATTATAGTATCAAATACACAAATAAATTTTAAAAAAGTAATTTAAATGCTTTCTGGGGAGACAGCGTTTAAACTGTGAAAGTCACTCACCTTGCAGTTGGGGGGCAACCTTAACTCATTTTTTCATATGTGTTGTCTCAAGCTGCTTTGAGAGCTCAATGAGGAAGATCTGTCAAGCACTGATAATACCATTGTTGAATTCAGGGTGCTGACCTGTGAAAAAGGTGTAGGTATTCAGGGTGGCAATGTGAAGTTGTAACACAGCACTGTGGGCCATCTCTATGTTTTACACTTGCAGGTGTCGGTGCCAACCATCTTGTCCATAGTATCTACACCTCCTTTGGTCTAGTTATAAAATGTGATTAATTAGTGTTTTTTCCCCTTTCTGGTATTTTCATTCCCCATTTTGTTGTGATGCATCGTGCTCAGGAGTACAACAGCCATTTCTTTCTGCTGACATAGCTGACTATGGTAAAGCTGCCACTGAATGCAAACTCTGTGCTGTAAGCCTCCCTGGACTCAGAAGCCTTCATCAGATAAAGGATGTATGTAGAGTCCCCACAAAAGTGTCTCCAGGAGGCACGGTGAAAGAGTACACTGGAGGAAAAAAATTATCTGTGCCAATGTTGCTTCTTGTCTTTCTGAATCTACTACACAACTGCTTGACAATGGTTTCACCCAGATTCTTATCAACTTCTATCCTTTCTTTCCATTTTCGTTTCCCTATGTTAACCATTTCAGATTGCATAGGGGATGCATGTATCACAAACCTAGAAGATCTTTAGGCCATACTTGACGGGCTTGTTTGGCAGTGACACAATCACTCGGGGTGAACTGCTGTCTGAATGTTGAATGAATGCTGTCTTTTAATCCTAATTTCTCTAAGAAGAAGGATGTTTCATGAACTTTATCATTTACCATTTTTTTATTACCATACATTCTGTACATTCTATTCAACCTATTCTTTTTGCAAACTAAAAACATCACAATCACATCACATCACAAAAAACAAAACTGAAAAATTGCTATCTACTATGGAAGCCCGTTTCCACCACTAAAAAACCCAACATTATTTGCCATCCATATATCAAAATGTCAGGTTTTTATCTGAAAAAAGTCAGAGAAAATAACTCCAAAATGACATAAATCGAGAAAATAACGTAAAATTTCCAGTTAATTTTGAGGGGAAAAAAACACCCTGAAATGATGACTAAGAATAGCAATAAAAAAATTTAAAAACTACCTCAACTTCCTTTTAGCGGAAGCAGATTTCCATACTGTGACAGCGGTATGAATAAAACTTAAAACACCACTTAAATTATGATCGACGCCTCAACTCGCAAATCTGAGTATCCTGTTGTCTCTTTGACATTTATTTTGAAACGTCTGACCGGAGGCAGCGATTGGCCTATTTGCCACTTCGACGCCTCTTTCAGGATGCTGGTCCGCTCGCCGCTGTTTTGCAGGGAGTCAGTAGCTTATTGCTGAGCAACGGAGGAAGAGAAGGCCACCGCATAGAGCCAGACTGAACTGCAGCAACGACAGGGCTGGGCTCCACACGGAGTCACAGAGCAAAAAACATCTTTAAGGAAAGGGTAAGTGTGGAGTGTACTTGATTTTTTTTCTTAGCGAACAGTATACAGTGGACATTCCGTAGTATGGTTTTAGCTAGGTGGTTGACCGTTACTCACGTGAAGTTTGCGGCAGACAAAAAATATAAAGAGTCGCTTTTGCTTTCCTTCTGCAGTCCACTGATGTCAGTTTCCTCTTTCAGTGAGCTCATAGAAAATTCTCCCAAATTTTCAAACCATTAAATCTGTATTAAATCTGAGTAAAATTTAGGAAACAAAAAACACTCCGGCTCTTGTAACGACTATACAGACTGGTCTGACTCCCTCTTGGCTAACGGGATGGCTACTATTGTCAGCAGCGGCATGACAAGCCTACCCTGCTCCACCTTTGTAAGCCGCACAGACTATAGCCACTTTGCTGCCCTTGTAAAAACACCGACCACATACTGCTTCACTCCAGATCAATACTATTGTTTACTACTGACCTGATTTTATCCAGTAGTTGCATCCTTTTGTAGCCAGACAGAGGCTAATCGAGACAAGATGCACATCAATGAAGGTCGGTCACACTGAACGCTTTGTTTATCTTAGTGGAAACATGCTACTCCTCGGGTCTTCTTTTAGTCTGTATTGTCTAAGAGGTAGATTTTATGGGCAGGTTTTGCTCTAAGTAAGACAACTGCCGAGTGTTTTCCGATAACGGACCCCCCCCCCCCCCCCCTTCTTCTGTGTGGAGGCTTTGTTTTCGTGGGGCAGATGTAGCTGGCCTGCATGCATCCGCTCTCTTTGTGTTGAGTTTGATTTTTTTTGCTGTCATCATCACATTAGCTGTAAAACTTTTGAAAATAGCAGCAAATGCTTTAGTTTAAATGCCATATGGTAATTTGATAACTCTTGACAGGCTGTTCATAAGCAAATGGTACTTGATGCTAGAAATCAATGCACAAATATTGTAATTATTGTTTAATTACTGTTACCAATTTAGCACAAATGCCAGAGGCAGATGCATATCAATCAAAGCCTCACAACTGTTCAAAACATTTAAAATTAATATTTATATTCACAGCATTAGAAGCTGTTTTATTTTATGTAATCAGCTATATTTTGCCCTTTAATTTCATCCAGTAGACTCAAAGGTGCTGGTGAAAGTCACTTGCAGCTCTGGTCTGAGTTTATAACCCGATTAGATGTTCTTTGACAGCTATGTGTTTCACATCAGTGTGTCTTGCTAGTCTCCTCCCTCAGCTGTAAGAATTCAAATTTCTTGGGTTCGAGCCAAAAGAATGTGCAGATAATACCATCCAATCCAGTTTTGTTCCTTTTCCCTTTTCTCCCCTTTTTCCGCCTTCTTCCTGTGTTCTCCCCACAAATGTGGCTGCCAGCAGGGTTGTTGGCTCCACTGGCGGTTGCATTTTTAAAAACTGTGTCAGTGTCACAGGACGGTTGCTGCACTTTCGGAGAGGAAGCAGCAAACTGACTGAATCTAAACTACAGCCGAGCCTGACTACAGACTTGTCTATTACACTTAAAACATAGCTTTTTTGAGTTTTATTTTTCTTTAGAAAGAAAATCTAGAAGCTTCTTGCAGTAATTCGACTATCAGTGCTGTTTGATCAACTCACATTTAATGTGCACTGCTGCAAATTACCATACTCATTGAAATCCTGCTTTTTCACCCTGATATTCTTTCTCAGCATCTTAACTCAATCTGCTGTTCAAAGAGTAATTTGTGTGCATATAGTATATCCTTCAGTAATATTTTCAATTCTTGTTTCAAGTTGGGGACATTTTTGGAGACTCTTACTCAGCCTGCCCACGGCCATTGTGTATAGTAGGAAGTTTAGGAAGTGAGTTCATTTTACTTCAGTGGCCCAGGAGTGTTATGTGTGACAGAAAACAAGCCAGTCTTGAACTGATTGTATCTGATTGTATTCAGTTGTATTTAAGATGTTGTTAAAAGTTTTGTAATTGGGAGCCTGTTGCTAAAAATAGAAGTGAATCTCAGTTTTGTAATCTGCCAGAGTAGAAACGTTAAAAGGGTTATGAGAGTGACATAGCCTTGCCTGGTAATGCTCATGCTGGCGTGTGGTGTCAGAGGAAAAAACAAGAGAGGTGAATAGCGAAGTCTGTGGTTACAAATTGGGAGAGACAGCACAGTATACCAGACAAAATACCCAAAAACAAGCATGGAGCATTTTATATATACAATCATCTGCCTCTCCCTTGTTATGGAACATCAAGGGTGTGTCAGATTTTTTTTTTTTTTTTTTTTAAAAGATATGCCATTTAACCTCTCACAGAAAGAGAAATTACACATCTGTTTTGGGGTGTAACATACTCCCCTCTGAGTTTCCTTCATTTGATACTTCTTTCCACTAGATATCAATCTTATATTTGAACATGTTCTATTCTCATCTTTCCCTCTGCCAACTCCTGATTGTCCTGTTATGCTAATGTTTATGTTTTTTTTTTCCTTCTAAGTGCAAGAGTGAGAGAGTTCACTATTTTTATCTGCTACTGAAGCTATTGCTACAGCCAGGATAAATGTTGGCACCATAATCAAAGTGGCAGGGTTGGCCAAATACTAATGTTCCTGTTAAAGGGCCATGGGTTAGTCATTATCTGCTCAGCAGGGGCTATGCGGGGCCATTAGAGCAGTCATCAGACCAAAGGTATATTTGAAATGACTGCAATATGTTTTTTATGTAAATGGAGTTTATATGTTGTGCCCTCTTGATGCTAAAATAGGTAAAACTATCTACATGAATAATTAGTTAGTTAAAAGTTTCAGTTTTTTGTAATTAAATATTTATTTCTGGAAGTTTAATAGGTAATTCATGTTGTTTTTTTCATTTACAATTTATTCTTCTTATTCCCTATTAGAAAGCTGCCTCCAGACCTTGTTTCTGAAAAATGTAGTGTACCCATGCTCCAGAGAAAGAGTCACATGAAAACGACTATGCTTCAGGGCATGTGCATCATTAACTCTCTTGGATTATTAATAATCTCTTTTTCAGCATATCTATATTACTGTAAGGATTGCCCAGGGTGCTGATGTTCCTCCTTCCACTCAACATGAATAATACTGTTGTTTTTCCCATTAATCCTGTTCTTCACATTCTATAAAGGTTAAATTTCCATAAGGAGGGCTATAGTTCATTTTGAAGGGGTCACTAAGCATGTGGTGGGTTTATGTCTTAAGGCCAGGGTGTGCTGGGTTGTGTTTGGTAACAACACTGAAGCAGTCAGGATGGATGCCGGCTAAATTATGGCGTTTGCTTGTTTGTTCCTCTTGCCGATGGCTCATGTGGTGTGTGTGTGGCTGCTTTTCTACACCATATGGTCTTTTCTGCTGCATTGGACAGTTTCTTTTTCACCCACATGCTGCATGTAAAAGCCACATCAACTACACATAAAGCCATAGCTGCACACATGCACCCAAGTTTCTGCTGACTTACACTGCCCATAATGATTTATTATGTCCTTCCATGGTGCTATGACTCTGTCACATTAGATTAATGTGGGTATATAGTCTATTTTTGAACCAGGTAAGATGTGTAAGAATGAAGTCCGTTTTTTACATACACATTTACATTACTTTATTAACCACAGTGGTAAAATATGATTTTGAATCCTCAACATTAGCATTTTAACTGTTACAAAAAACTATACCATACCAGTTTTTTGAAGCCAGTTATTCTGGCAGTTCAAGGTTATCAGCTAATGCTGCCAATTAGAGCAAATTAACAGACTAACAGAATATTAGGATTTCTCTCACCAAACTTTTCGGGTGAACTTTACCACACTGGCATGTTGCACACATTTTTTTCACTTGTAGGTTGCTGCTTGATATTAAAGGGCAGCCAGTTATATATGGCAGTTCAATGTGTTTTTAAAAATTATATATCCATGTAACAGAGCTAGTGAGCAATCACCTTGATCTGATTTTGACAGTCAGCAGTACCTTGTGCTTTCCTGCTAGCAGACTGCTAGCAGACTGATTAATTACTGTCTCTCCAGTCAATCTTTTATCTCTCAGTTAGATTCAGTGTTAACTTCACCATGATGGTAGTCCTCCTTCTACTTTGGAGATATGCTGTAAGCTGACCACTTTTAACTACAACCAGCTAGTAGAATGCTGGTTTATGTGCATCTTTACTGAGCTCACTAAAACTGCAGATAAAGAACAAGGGATACAACAAGGGTCACAAACAGCAGGGCAGGGCGATCCATAGGATGATAAAGTCACTGGAGAGGCAGTTGATTATTCTTGAGTTATTTATTGTCACAAAGTATTTATACTAATATTTACATCTATATTTAAGAAAGCATGAGTATAACCTTAAAAAATGTTTAGAAAGGTCTTACATGCCAATACATACTTATGCTTTTGTTCGATATATAATTCAGTTTGAGATTAAATGGAATATTAAACACTTGTTTACTTTAGATGTACGTGTGTGTGTGTGCGTGTGTGTCTAAAAGATGCTCATTCTCATTTGGCTTAGTTTTTTTTTTTTTTTTCTTTTGCTCCTGGTGTTTAAGCAGGGTCTAGATGTTGGAAGAGCATCATTGGCTGAAATACACACTGTCAGACTGCATTCAGCCTTTTTATGATGATAAACCCAAAGTGTTTATCATGGATGTCAAAATATACTCTGTAGAATCCGGCTTTATATCAGACTGTGATGAGGTACCTTTTAACATAATTTGGAAAGGCAGTGTTTTGATTTTACTGGCTATTCTTCCTTTATTAGAAGAAGTTTAAGCAGGCCAATGTCATGTCACAAACAATAAAAATATCACATAATGGTATGTCTGAATCAGCCATAGCTTCTTCTTTTGTGTTCTCTTAAGAACATTTTTGATGTACCGTATCATTGAATTATTCTTAAATAAAATCAAATTTATTGACTGGTTGCCTTTGTTATTCAAAGTGTTGTAACTTAGTGCTTTGGACCGATACCGATAGACTTATTTCTCTTACATTAGACATTAGACTAAACATGTTTGACAACGGTGTCATACTCATGTATTAGAATGGTGCATTATATTCTGTGCAACACAATAAAACTTAGTTTCTAGAGCTGTTATGTTTATTATTTTTGTCAGTGTTGAGATCACAACTAATTAATCCAATTTTGCCTAGAGTTTGGAAAAAAATAGTCTTTCTAAAATAGGATTTCTTGGTACTTTTATTATAATTAAATAAATCTAAATTGAAAACATAAATAAATGTGCACTAAATCTGTCATTGCCTGGCAGGGAAGGAATTTGAAAGGAGGAGATTTTGCTGAAAAACAAAATAAGAGCATTATCATGAAACAAAATGCTCCACAGTTATTTTTATTTCAATTATCATGTTTTAAAAATTATTGAATGTAAATTCTATTAAAAACAAGTGGTCACCATTGGAAAGTTTTAAAAGGAAATAAAAACATAATTTTTGGTTCTTTTTCCCAAGAGCAACAAAACCTATCTCATATTATGGACAGAATCTTTTTTCTTGTGGAAATTGTCTGGTATATTATTATATCACAAAAAGAGCTGGGATACTCCTTTTGTCTTGTTTTTAGAAGAACAATAGATTGTAGTTCTCCACTACGTGCTTTCATGTCTGTATGTATGTAGTCGACTAAGCCATTGGGGGATAGAAAAGCCTTTGTCTGTTTGTCCAAAGGTTACCATCTTGTCTTGAGTTCGTTCCCCTGATTTGCACCCCTCAGGGTCCTTTGCACTCTTTGCACAAAAACATAACTAAGCTTGCGAGACTGATTCAGCGTCTCTGACCTATTATTTATTGACATTGATCTGAAAGCCCTCACAGATCTTCCATTGGTGTTATTGAAAGAATAGGCTTCTTTGCTGTTTGTTTTGTGTGCCAGTATACTTTCTTTTATTGGTTTTATACCTTCAAGGTACTCTAGAACATCACATACCATCTTTGCTTTCTTTGTGAAGCTACAATATTGGTTATACTATCAGTCAGAGTGACCAGAGTTTAATTTAGTACAGCTATTGCTCTGTTCTTTGTCTGTTTAGCCTAAGGGCCTGTAAGTGCTGAAGCTACTGTAACTACTGAGTGCTGTTTATATTTGGACAATCAGCCTCGGCTGTTGTAAACATTAGATGCATTGTCTCATGTCTGCCAGACAAATACCAACCAGACAAAAGCAACAAGTGCCTGAAAGTTTTTTTTAAATGTAATTACTTTGATTGATCCCAGTGAATAAGGAGCAAATGTGATAATTATTATTATTATTATTTTCGTATTTTATTTAACTGCTGTCAGATACAGGCTATAAATGCAGGCATGCAACCACGCCCTTAGAAGTACTAAGTTTGGCTCTTATCATAAGACCATGTGGAAATGAGTGTGATGAAAGAATGAGTTGTCTCTCTGTGCTCATCCCATCTCTTTCCCCGTCGTCCTCTCCCTCTTACTGTCTGTCGCTTCGTTTGTGTAGGACATATGTGTGTGTGATGTCTCTGTGTGTGATGTGGTGCGAGTCAGCTGTCATGGTTGTGCCAGTTGATGTGACATCTGGAAAGTTAGAGAGGAAAAGCAGATGAGTGTTTTCTAATGGTTACCCAGCTGTTGCATCATCCTGGAACGCACACTCCAGCCAGATGCTACGTGGAGAGTAGCAGGCCAGTACCAAAAAAAAAAAAAAAATCATATTAGGTGATGCCAGTAAATAAACTAGTGCTCACTGACATCACTTCCTGCCGCCCTTCAGCCAGCGTTTATGATTGGGTAATTCATGTCAAAGGAGGAGGTTTGAATTGTTGAAAGGATAAAAGGCTATTTGTATAACTTTTTCTGGTCCGAAATACATACGGAATACAAGTGCAGTTAAATCGCATTTTCCAAAAGTCAGTGAGCAGCCTCGCTATAGATAACAAATGTTTTTAATTCATATCAGCCTATCAAAAATCACCTAATTGTGCTCTGTGGATGCAAAGATGAGTGTCTGCAGTGAGGAGCGCTGCACATGCTTCCTGTATCTCCTCTGCAATCACCTCTATACAAAGAGTTCACAGTCATCTTAGAATAATCCTCCTGTTTCAGTCCTTGTGGATGTGTGCGTGTGTGAGAGATAGTATAAGTGCAGGTCGGGGGTTGGGAAATTCCTTTCAAAACCCATGAGTTACTATTCCTCCTTATTAGCCCTAGTAGAAAATGCTGCTGAAAACGTGCTACATCGCCACTCCAGCGTTTACATAAATAAACAGTGTGTTTGAATATGTAAACAATGAAATATTTTTGTCCTTCTTTTGCCCATGCAGTGCCTTATATTGCATGATATGTCAGACTAGCTGTCCAAAACACAAGGACTTTTCTAATATTTCTAATATTGTTACTTGGATGCACTCGCACTCACCGTTTTTATTATAGAGAAGGAAAAGACTACATGCAGAACTGATAATATTTCCCTCTCAGCTGTGTGTCCTTCTTCAGACCTACCACTGCATTCCTCCATCTGTGCCACGTCTTTCATGTGGAATAGTGAGAAGATTTCTTTCCTTTTAATGGCACCATAAAGGAGACTGGTATGGATTGCATCCAGACTATTTAACCACATTCTCATTAGGCTTGCATTCTGATGTGAGTTTGCAGTGGTTTTGAGACAGGCAGCTCTGTGATGCTTTAGTTACAGTCGAGTAGGAAACCACAAACAATTATAATTCTGTTGCTAGGTTTGGTTGCACTAGTGGTGTATCCAAACACCATTATCTGTAATATCTGCCACATTATGTTCACATGTACCTGCAGGTTTGTCAATACAAATTGTGCCACCTGTTAGCCAAACAGGTGGAGCATGCAATGTAAGCAGAACATCATTAGTTGGAATCTGATCATTAGCCCTGGTGCTGGATTTAATATATGATAATAATCTTATTTATTTTGCAGATGAAAACATTTTAAATTAGTTTACTTTTATTTTAACTTCGCAGTTAACATGAGTTTACTATACTAAAATAAAAGGAAGAGAAGTTATGTAAAAAATAACACTTGGCAACATGACTTGGATGGGTCTCAAATGAAACCTTTTCAACTTTGAGGTGAGCTAAAAGTTGCAAAAGGACTACAACACCTCCCCGCAGAAGTGACCAATACAAGTGCAAATCACTTTATATTTGGTTGGTGCTTAATACTTATGTTTGCTCGTGATAATTGCATGTGAAAATGCAGAGAAATCATATGTCAGATTTAGTAATTTGAGAATTTAATCACTGTTGTAAAAATGCGACATCTTCAAAAGTGCTTCTCTCTATAGCAGCTTGTTGCAGCACATTACTTGTATTTGAGTACCTACCAAGTTTCTAAATTTTCCTATTAAATCTTTCACTCAGCATGTAAAGCTGTCAGATATTCAGAGTGGTTACTGGAATGAAAGCTGATCTGTTTTACATCAGAGACAGCTGCTGATGCAGTTCTATTCCCAACCCATATTTCC